>NC_136261.1:41220866-41321485 GCF_964187855.1 Myxine glutinosa
CATTCACACACAGACCTCGTGAACAATCACGCGGGGAAGCGAGGCTTGCCGTGCAGCGGTGCACGTGGGCCTGGTGGAGCGCGAACGGGGACGGAACGAGGCCTACTCCCCACCAACATCGGAGCCGCCGTCGGACGACTGCGATCAGGGCTGGACCATCCCGGACGAATCCTGATGGATGCTGACTGCCAGACAGAGACAAGTCCCCACGAAAGAACACAACGTTTTATTTTCTTCTTCCTTCCTTTGTCTCTCTCTCTCTACTCATGCATCCTTCAAGCTGGTTGTCCTTTGAGCTGGTTCATCCATGCTGTGCTTCTCCTTCGTCCTCGAAGTGGTTCATCATCCGTGATGGTTCGTTGTCCGTGCTGACCTGACCTTCAAGCGGCGGATCATCCACCATGCCGATCCTCCTTCGTGCTGTCTGCCGGATCGATCCGAGTGCCACGCGCGGGCACTGCCAGACCCAAGTCATCGTCGGCCCGTCCACCGGTACGAGTCTAACCCGGTGTGTGATTCACCCCATGTGTGAGTGTGCCAGGCCCCTGTGTCGGGATTAGATAGGTATGAATAGTTAAGTCTGCTTCTCGTCCTTTTTCTGTGCTATTGTGAATAAAAGACGTGTACATTTTGTTTCCACTCAACCTGCTCGTGTACGTCCTTTAATCCATTGGCCCAGCATTGTTCGAACCGAATTCAGCTGCTCGATTAGGTCCGTAGATCACGCAGTGATCACGCATACATGGAGGTGCAAATGAAAAAAAATGAGGGCAGAATCAAGCGGTGAAATGAAAAAAAATGGGTGATCGGATGGATAAAACGAGAAGAGAATCAAGCTGTGAAATGAAAAAAATGAGCGAAAAATCAAGTTGTGAAATAAAACAATGAGAGAGGAATCAAGCTGTGAAATAAAAAAATGAGAGGAATCAAGCTGTGAAATAAAAAAAAGAGGAATCAAGCTGTGAAATAAAAAAATGAGAGAGGAATCAAGCTGTGACATAAAAAGGATGGTAGAGGAGATCGGTCATAAGATGAGCGAGGAAGTTGCGGTGGTGCGTGATGAGGTGAAGCAGTGCGAGATACGTGTCCAGCAAGAGTTGAAGGAGAGCACGGCCAGACTGGAGGAGGGGGGTATTGGGGGGGGGGTGGTGGGGGTTCGGGGTATAGAAGGACTGACGCGAGAGGTAGAGAAACTGATGATGGGACAACGAGAATTAAGGGAACAAGTAAGTAGGAATACCGATATCATAGGTGGGCTAAAGGCAGCTCAAAAGGAATTAAAAAGGGAAGTTGTGGCAACAAAAAACGAATGTAAAACGGTACATGAAGAGCTGACGAAGAGGGTAGATGACGTAATAGAGAAGATGGGGACAAAGAAAAGGGAAATTAACTGCAAAATGGAGACGACCAAGGTAACATTAGAGGGGGAGATCTCGGGAGCACATCGGGAAATGACGAAAGTTAAAGAAAAATGGAGGAGGTGGAAAATGAAATTGGTGATATGAAGAAGAGACAAGGGGAGGTGGGGAATGAAATGCGGGAAGAATTGATGGAATGTATGCAAGGGTGGTGCTCACAGCGTGATGAAGTACTTGCTAATCAAATAAAAAGGTTACAGGTTCTTGAAGAGAGCCGGGAGAAGGTAAGTCCCGAGGTGAGTAGCGTTTTTGAATCCAACTATATGGTGGATTATACGCGAGGAGGAAGAAGAGTACCGACTTACCTGGACGGGTATCGCCAACGTATTCACCCTGCAAAAATAACTCAAACAAAAACCGGGTTTAGAATGTACAAAAAAATAATGAAAGGATTTATTAAAACGGATGCCGATAACAAGAAACGCGATGGTAAACTAGATTCCTAAATGGAGCGATCCCTCACCAGACTTTGAACATGGACAAATGGGGAGGATAAACTGGATAAAATAAATTATGTGTGTGTGCATTTATCTCAATCGGCTTGAACCTCAGGCTTGAACCTTGAATCAGGAATAGTGTCGGCCCCAAACTCGCCGTCCGGACGCTGTTGTGTTCTTGGTGGGAGGAAGGCCGCAGTCTGCTCGCTCGCGCCGTGCTCGGCCTCGTCACGCTCGTACACTCGGAGAACTGCAGTTCCCGGGATCCGGGTTTTTCCCGTTGCCTCTGCACGTCTTCCAGTGGCGTGCTTGACATGGTGGTCCAATCACCAGAGCGTGAGGGAGGCGAACAAGGGACAAGAGCAACAATGGAGCAAGAGAGAGGAAGGCAAGAGAGAGGAAGGCAAGAGCGAAGGCAAGGAGCAGAGGGCAAGTAAGGACGCCAAGACAGAAAATGTCGGTCCGAGAGTTCTTTTAGCGTCGAGTCGTGACGTCATCAGTTCTTCTCCACGAAGCAGCCCACACAGCTTTCCACCAGTCAGCCTGCCGCTTCTTGCTCACCCTTCTTTCACCAATCGATGAGTGCCTTCTTGCTCCACCCTGGCCAATCAGCGAGTCCTTTCTTACCCCGGCCGTCCTATTGGTCAACTCCCACTAAATCACTGTCCTTCTGGGCGTGGCTCTCGACCTGCCCGAGCGATGTGTGCCTGCCAAGTCGGGGTTGTCAGCCCAAGTGCATCATCTGGGTTTCAGTTAGTTTTATTGTTGTGTGGTTTAATGGGTAATTCCTGTGCTAGTGTCTATTGCGGTGCCATAAGGGACGAAGGATAAATCACATAGGGTAAGTCATAGAGTGCATTCAGAAAGTATTCAGACCCCTTCACTTTTTTCACATTTTGTTATGTTGCACCCTTATGCTGAAATCGTTTAAATTCATTTTTTCACTCAACAATCTACACTCAATACCCATAATGACAAAGAAAAAGCAGGATTTTAGAAAGTTTTGCAAATTTATTAAAAATAAAAAACTGAAATATCACATTGACGAAAGTATTCTTCCCCTTTGCTATGACACTTGAAATTTAGCTCAGGTGCCTCCCATTTCTCTTGATCATCTTTGAGATGTTTCCACACCTTGATGGGAGTCCACCGGTGGTAAATTCAATTGATTGGACATGATTTGGAAAGGCACACACCTGTCTATATAAGGTCTCACAGCTGACAATGCATATCAGAGCAAAAACCAAGCCATGAAGTCGAAGGAACTGTCTGCAGAGCTCAGAGACAGGATTGTGTCAAGGCACAGATCTGGGGAAGCCTACAAAAAATTTCTGCTGCATTGAAGGTTCGCAAGAGCACAGTGGCCTCCATAATTCTAAAATGGCAGACGTTTGGAACAACCAGGACTCTTCCTAGAGCTGGCCGCCCGGCCAAACTGAGCAATCGGGGGAGAAGGGCCTTGGTAAGAGAGGTGACCAAGAACCGATGGTCACTCTGGCTGAGCTGCAGAGATCCTGTGTGGAGATGGGAGAAACTTCCAGAAGGACAACGATCACTGCAACACTCCACCGATCTGGGCTTTATGGCAGAGTGGCCAGACGGAAGCCTCTCCTCAGCGAAAGACACATGAAAGCCTGCTTGAAGTTTGCAAAAAAGCACCTAAAGGACTCTCAGTCTGTGAGAAACAAGATTCTGTGGTCTGATGAAACCAAGATTGAACTGTTTGGCCTCAATTCTAAGCGTCATGTCTGGAGGAAACTCGGCATCGCTCATCACCTACCCAATACCATCCCAACAGTGAAGCATGGTAGTGGCAGCATCATGCTGTGGGGGTGCTTTTCAGCAGCCGTGATTGGGTGACTGGTCAGGGTTGAGGGAACAATGAACGGAGCAAAGTACAGAGATATCCGAAATGAAAACCTGCAACGGAGCGCTCAGGACCTCAGACTGGGCCGAAGGTCATCTTCCAACAGGACAATGACCAGAAGCACACAGCCAAGACAACGCAGGAGTGGCTTAGGGACAACTCTGTGAAGGTCCTTGAGTGGCCCAGCCAGAGCCCTGACTTGAACCCAATCCAACATCTCTGGAGAAACCTGAAAATGGCTGTCCACTGACGGTCCCCATCCAACCTGACAGAGCTTGAGAGGATCTGCAGAGAAGAATGGCAGAAAATCCCCAAATCCAGGTGTGCAAAGCTTGTCGCGCCATAGCGAAGAAGTCTCGAGGCTGTAATCGCTGCCAAAGGTGCTTCAACTAAGTACTGAGTTGAGGGTCTGAATAATTATGTCAATATGATATTTCAGTTTTTTCTTTTTAATAAATTTGCAAAACTTTCTAAAATCCTGTTTTCTCTTTGTCATTATGGGGTATTGAGTGTAGATTGATGAGGGAAAAAATGAATTTAAACGATTTCAGCATAAGGCTGCAACATAACAAAATGTGAAAAAAGTTAAGGGGTCTGAATATTTTCTGAATGCACTGTATGAATACATAAAAATATTCATATTTTGATCCCAACTCTAAATTTGAGTAAAAAGCAATAATAACAAATTTGATTCACTGTTCCAATACATATGGAGGGCATTCTCGGTGGAGGGGGGATGCCATGAACAAACATAGGTTCGACCACAGCAAAGATCATTTTAGTCAAGTTTGGTCACAATCCCATCAGCAGTTTTGAGAAGAAGTGGCAAGAGGTTACTGATGGACGGACGAACGATGCACCATCGCATAAAGCTGAATTATGTTCCAGGTGAGCTAAAATTAGAACAAAAACTGATCTTCTTAACTATTGCCCTATTAGCTTACTTTCAATGATCAGCAAGTTCATGGTATCCATCAGCTGAGTTGATAACAATGCGACTGATGGCTGGGCGTCCCGACTGTGTGTCTAATGTCTGGGTGTCTGTCTCTGAGGGTCCCGGAAATGTGGCTGACAGGCTTAGGTGTTCGATATATGGGGTCCCATGCTGTATTCATACACTGCATCCAAAACTGCCTTTGACAGGAGTGCTCCTTTCCCGCACCCACTTCACATCACACACATCTAAAGGAAATGATGACTGGGTGATTCTAGGATTAATTCGACGGATGGGAAATGGGGGGAAAAAGACACACGAGGGTAAGGATGACGGGGAACCCATGTAGACATCCATTTCTGGTGCATTACCATTTCAAGATAAGATGATCACAACAGCAGTTTATTTTTCTCATTGAAGGTCTGCCTGAGGAAACCTTTAAGTCACAAATTTACAAATCATCCAGCGTAGGCTCAGAAAGGATCACCTAAATTTTACTATAATTCAACAAATGTCTGTCCGTCTGTTCGAAGGTACCGCAAAAACGGCTCAACCGATCGAAACGATATTTTGTGTGGGTAATCGTGGGATCTCCAAGAGTAAAATAGGCTATTTAGTTTTCCCAATTTCAGCTTTGGTCTCCAGCATTCTTAGGTTTGGACTCCCGCATAACATTCACGTTCGCATAACGTCCATTGTGACGATGTTCTCATTGTGACGATGTATGTGTTCACGCCAGTGTTTGACGTGATGGTGTGAACGTAATTTCGTAATGTTTTTCGTTTCGTAGTCCTTTAATGAACGTTTAATGTTTAATGAACGTTTAATGCCCTTCGATGTCCGGGGCCGCACGTGCGCTACACTGGACGGGCCAGCGTGTACCTTGCCCTTCGCCGTCAGGCTCGGGTAAACCGCTGAGCCCCATCCGTGATGGGGACTGGGGCTTGAGACAGTGTCCTTCATTGAAAGTATAATAAACGCTGTCTCCATCGATCTTGCCAAGGCCGTAACAGCCGTAATGTTTAATGTCTACATGAGAGAATTCCACATGGCTATTTGGGCGGTGAATACCCTAACAGATCGCTGTCTCCATCGATCGCTAACAGATCGCTGTCTCCATCGATCTTGCCAAGGCCGTAACAGCTATCGGCTCAAAATCCTTTTAACTGTTGATTTGGTACAGTTACGCGTATCGGGAATTTGGTACACGTATCGGGAGTACATACGACATAGCGATTGTGAACATGATTATCGATCACGATTCACGATCACGATCATCACGATCATAGTGTATCGATCACGATTTGAAACACGATGGAATAATATTTACCGATATGAACAGTGATGTGGCTTTTATTGAAATTCTAAAGATACTGTTCAGATTTTTATGATTTGCGTGTGATATGATTCAACGAATGTTTATATGAATCGTTTAAAATAAAAAAAAACCCTTCAATTTCTGATATTTTGCCTTTTCATTTGGGCTTCCCAATTGGAGCCCCGCCCATAGGGCGGGTACCGTTCTCGTAACATAAATATGAAAACCTTCCTCTCAGCTTTCCAAATCAATTGAAAACACAAACCTCTTTAAAGCAGGAGACAACCCAGTGTAGATTTAGTACTATTGGAATGCAGGAACACCAAATGAGCTTCCTTTGTGTCATGCCATCACTGAAATTACAATGAAATCCTACACACAGGGAGCACCTCCTCCACACAACCGACCCTAAGTACGTAATGCAATTGCAATGTAAATGTTTAAGTCGCAGGGAAAGAAAAAACGGCTTTGTCCAGGTTCTTCACAACACCATCAGCTTTTGTTTAGTGCCTTGTACAAAGCGAAACCACTTACTTTCATGTGTCTCTCTTTGTAATGGGAAAAATCCCAAATGAGGAGAGCAATCACGTAAAAAAAAAAAGTGAAGAAGGTGTCAAGATGTTCAAATCGATTTATCCAAAAGTATGTTTACAACTGACTGCCTTAATGGCACGATAGCCCTGTGAGGTGAGGATGGTTTGGATATCTTCATCCATTCCTTCTTCTTAGCCGACAGATGCTTCCCAGGCCATGACTGAATCATAGACCCAGTGTGCAGAACTTATGTGCAGCAAATATGTCTGGCTCAAGATAAATTGTCCTTTTTCTGTGGGGTATCACCGCGAGGATGAAACGTCTTGTCTAATTTGGTTCATCGTACCCTCTTTACTCTCTATCTCTCTCTTTTTCCTTCTCTTTGATTAATCGTATCCTCTTACTTGGATCGACGCAATGAGAACTCTATCCATGTAAACTTTTTTTTTCTTTCAGCTTCCACAGTCGATGGCAGAGATTATTTATCACGACGAGAGATTATTTATCACAGGTCATCGCTACGGTGCAGCATACTCGACTGAGGTTACACAGTAAGTTGTAATTTAGCAAGGGTGCTGCCGATAGCTCATATATTCTATTTGCAAAGGACATTGTGGGATCTGTAATGCCCAGCAATTAATGCTTCCAGATGGGATGCAAGTTTTAACGTTCATCTGAGGGTCGGCACACATTGTTGCATCGCCCTGCACGCGAAACACCAGGATGACAGTTTATCGCTGGGTTGAGATTCAAATCCAGGATAGCCAGCTCGAAAGGGGAGTATGCATAACTCTGGGTTATCGAGGAGAGAGAGGACAGAGAGGAGAGAGAGGGGAGAGAGGAGAGAGAGGGGAGAGAGAGAGAGGAGAGGAGAGAGGAGAGAGAGAGAGAGAGAGAGAGAGGAGAGAGAGGGGAGAGAGGGGAGAGAGGGGAGAGAGGGGAGAGGGAGGGGAGAGAGAGGGGAGAGAGAGGGGAGAGAGAT
Source organism: Myxine glutinosa (assembly GCF_964187855.1). NCBI lineage: Eukaryota > Metazoa > Chordata > Myxini > Myxiniformes > Myxinidae > Myxine > Myxine glutinosa. Next base: position 41,228,357 of record NC_136261.1, read on the forward strand.
GGGAGAGAGAGGGGAGACAGAGGGGAGACAGAGGGGAGAGAGAGGGGAGAGAGAGGGGAGACAGAGGGGAGACAGAGGGGAGACAGAGGGGAGACAGAGGGGAGACAGAGGGGAGACAGAGGGGAGACAGAGGGGAGACAGAGGGGAGACAGAGGGGAGACAGAGGGGAGACAGAGGGGAGACAGAGGGGAGACAGAGGGGAGACAGAGGGGAGACAGAGGGGAGAGAGAGGGGAGAGAGAGGGGAGAGAGAGGGGAGAGAGAGAGGAGAGAGAGAGGAGAGAGAGGAGAGAGAGAGAGGAGAGAGAGAGAGGAGAGAGAGAGGGAGGAGAGAGAAGAGAGAGAGGAGAGAGAGGAGAGAGAGGGGAGAGAGAGGAGAGAGAGGAGAGAGAGGAGAGAGAGGAGAGAGAGGAGAGAGAGGAGAGAGAGAGGAGAGAGAGGAGAGAGAGAGGAGAGAGAGGAGAGAGAGGAGAGAGAGGAGAGAGAGGAGAGAGAGAGAGAGAGAGAGACAGAGAGAGAGACAGAGAGAGAGAGAGAGACAGAGAGAGAGCCAGAGAGAGACAGAGAGAGACAGAGAGAGACAGAGAGAGACAGAGAGACAGAGAGACAGACAGACAGAGACAGAGAGAGAGAGCCAGAGAGAGAGAGAGAGGGAGACAGAGAGACAGAGAGAGAGAGAGAGAGAGAGACAGAGAGACAGAGAGAGAGAGAGAGAGAGAGAGAGAGAGAGAGAGAGTCAAACTCAGTCATTCATGGAGGACGATGAATGGGTGAAAGCTCATCAAAATTTACTCAAATGGCTACTCAGTGAACATTTATCCAACCTGCAACCGAGTCAATTACCTGACTGCGGTTAATTCGTTTTCACTATGGAATGGTTCATTGCACTGGCAAGTAGTAGAATTTGTGTGGAAACTTGAGTACCTAGAATTTTCATTGAATAGTTATGAAGGAAGCCTCCTGGAAGACATTTAGAAAAAAACAAAAAAAAAACTGGAGCAATGTGACTGTGTCGCCAATATGCCTCTCTCTGCATATGTATGGGTGGAGGATCACATTTGTGAAGTTTCGTGTTGATCGGATAAGGTTCGTTTTTCTATCCAAGATGGCTGCCAAACCACATGACCTACAACATCATCATTTTCAAACTATATGCAACAGTGGTGTTCGATGATATTTGTAAAATTTTGCATCGATAGGGTAAATGGTTTTAGAGATATAATTATTTAATATTTTCGTTCAATCCAATATGACTGCCACACCATGTGACCAATGATGTTTTCGTGATCATATTTTAATCGCATGCCTAGTCAATGACACACAAAGTTTCAAGTCAATCGATTTGGTGGTTTGGGAGAAGATGGTTTTTTAAAAAAGGTTTTAGGTGAAATCCAATATGGCTGCCAAACCATGTGACCTATGATATCATAAATTTAATATTTCAATACAAATGGGTCATAGATCATGTGCATGCAATTTCTGATTTTTAGGATAAGGAATTGGATTAAAACATTTTTGGCTGGTATACCACTTCACCTATGATGTAATCATTATCATGCTTTTGCTCCCCATTGGGAGTACTTGACAATGTGCCAAGTTTCAAGTTTCTCCATTCAGTGGTTTCTGATAAATATTTTGTTAATTATTTGCATTTAATCCAACGCAAATTCTAAAACCACTAAAGGGTAATTCTAAAAGGGTAATACTATATAGTAATTGTAAAGATTCATTCTAATGGGTTCTAAAGGGTAATTTAAATGGTTCGAAAGGGTACTTATAAAGAGTAATTCTAAAGGGTTCTAAAGGGTAATTCTAAAGGGTTCTAAAGGGGTAATTTAAATGTTTCTAAAGGATACTTATAAAGAGTAATGCTAAAGGGTTCCAAAGGGTAATTATAAAGGGTTCTATAGGTGAATTCGAAAGGACTCGAAAGGTCATTTCTAAATGGCTTTTAAAGGCGAATTATAAAGGGTAATTCAAAAAGGATAATGCTATATAGTAATTTTAAAGGGTAATTCTAAAGGGTAATTATAAAGGGTTCTAAAGGGTATTTATAAAGGGTAATTATAAAGGGTAATTATAAAGGGTTCTAAAGGGTGATTATAAAGGGCTCCAAAGGGTAATTATAAAGGGTTATACAAGTACTTTATAAAGGGTTCTAAAGGTTAATTATAATGGGTTCTAAAGGGTAATTTAAATGGTTCTAAAGGGTATTTATAAAGGGTTCGAAAGGGTACTTCCAAAGGGAAAATATAAAAGGGTAATGCTATATAGTAATTATAAGGGGTAATTCTAAAGGGTTCTAAAGGCAAATGCTAAAGGGTTCGAAAGGGTACTTCTAAAGGAAAATTATAAAAGGGTAATGCTATATAGTAATTATAAGGGGTAATTCTAAAGGGTTGTAAAGGGTAATTATAAAGGGTAATTATAAAGGGTAATTATAAAGGGTTCTAAATGCTAATTCTAAAAGGTTCGAAAGGGTACTTCTAAAGGGAAATTATAAAAGGGTAATGCTATATAGTAATTATAAGGGGTAATTCTAAAGGGTTGTAAAGGGTAATTATAAAGGGTAATTATAAAGGGTAATTATAAAGGGAAATTATAAAGGGTTCTAAATGCTAATTCTAAAAGGTTCGAAAGGGTACTTCTAAAGGGAAATTATAAAAGGGTAATGCTATATAGTAATTATAAGGGGTAATTCTAAAGGGTTGTAAAGGGTAATTATAAAGGGTAATTATAAAGGGTAATTATAAAGGGTTCTAAATGCTAATTCTAAAAGGTTCGAAAGGGTACTTCCAAAGGGAAATTATAAAAGGGTAATGCTATATAGTAATTATAAGGGGTAATTCTAAAGGGTTGTAAAGGGTGATTATAAAGGGTAATTATAAAGGGAAATTATAAAGGGTTCTAAATGCTAATTCTAAAAGGTTCGAAAGGGTACTTCTAAAGGGAAATTATAAAAGGGTAATGCTATATAGTAATTATAAGGGGTAATTCTAAAGGGTTGTAAAGGGTAATTATAAAGGGTAATTATAAAGGGTAATTATAAAGGGTTCTAAATGCTAATTCTAAAAGGTTCGAAAGGGTACTTCCAAAGGGAAATTATAAAAGGGTAATGCTATATAGTAATTATAAGGGGTAATTCTAAAGGGTTGTAAAGGGTAATTATAAAGGGTAATTATAAAGGGTTCTAAATGCTAATTCTAAAAGGTTCGAAAGGGTACTTCTAAAGGGAAATTATAAAAGGGTAATGCTATATAGTAATTATAAGGGGTAATTCTAAAGGGTTGTAAAGGGTAATTATAAAGGGTAATTATAAAGGGTAATTATAAAGGGTTCTAAATGCTAATTCTAAAAGGTTCGAAAGGGTACTTCCAAAGGGAAATTATAAAAGGGTAATGCTATATAGTAATTAAGGGGTAATTCTAAAGGGTAATTATAAAGGGTTCTAAATGCTAATTCTAAAAGGTTCAAAAGGGTACTTCCAAAGGGAAATTATAAAAGGGTAATGCTATATAGTAATTATAAGGGGTAATTCTAAAGGGTTGTAAAGGGTAATTATAAAGGGTAATTATAAAGGGTAATTATAAAGGGTAATTATAAAGGGTTCTAAATGCTAATTCTAAAAGGTTCGAAAGGGTACTTCTAAAGGGAAATTATAAAAGGGTAATGCTATATAGTAATTATAAGGGGTAATTCTAAAAGGTAATTATAAAGGGTTCTAAAGGGTTCTAAAGGGTATTTATAGAGCTCGAATGGGTCATTATAAAGGGATATATAGGTCATTTCTAAAGGGTTCTAAAGATCAATTCTAAAGGGTTCTAAAGGTGAATTCTAAAGGGGAATTCTAGAGGGTTCCAAAGAGAAATTCTAATGGGTTTCGTTCATGTCTCGGCTTTGCTTATTTCATGTTAAAAATGCCAAACTGAACAGATTCTTTCGGACACTGGTGACATTTTAAATAATCCGTCGACGAATCCTGTCGCTGGTGCATTGAATCGTTGTTGACCCATTGCTGATCGTAATAAATTCAAAGTGAAGAAACATGTGGATATCTCAGTGGAGTTTTCCATGTCGAGTTCTTGGCAAACAAACAAAGTTGCGGGGGAGTGGCAGGGGACAAATAAATCTTCAACTCAGCTCATTTAACATTTTTAATATCGATGAAGATTTGGAATCGAAAACTGCATATTGAAGATAGTGTAATTGGAAACAAAAGCGACTGTAAGCAAATGTTCTGGCAATGCTTACTTTGTCAGCAGAATGATTGTTGCATTTGCTGTCGATTTTCATTTTCAAACAGTTTGGCCTCAGTCTGTGTCGTAATGGATTAATTTGCAACATGGATTATTGACCTCTCGAAAGGAAGTTGGTGGAAGGGTAGGGGAGGTGGGGCTTGATGTAGCAATTATACAGAAACAAAGTGAAGGGGGATAATTTCTCATTTTTACAAAAACCCTAACAAACCGCAATCGTGGTTGTGTGCGCAATCAATACTCACCACAAGGTTAGAAGAGGGAGCGTCTTGAGGGTGACTCATTAACAAAGTGCGTGGAGGTGAACACTTCATATTCGATCCTTCTAAAGAGGTGCCCGAGTGGCATAGGAAGTGTGCAACATCAACCTGGAAAAGAAAAACAATTTACTTTAAAAGAAGTCTTAATGCCTTGTGGAATCGACTTCACAGGTTGCTATACACCGTCAAACATGGTGTCCATTCATTGGTCAAAATTATCATCGGAAATAAACATCAATGCAGTAAACAGTGTAATATTGTCGTGAAGTAAAAGCTCGGCAGATGTTAAATCTGTTTAAATTTTAGGAAACCCATCTCTGGGCATAAGGTTTCAGTCACAGAGAAGGCAGAATCATAAATTATGGTCATGATAATAACCATGGAGTTTTGACTTTCCTTGCTGCTTTGGGCCTGCTTTCCAAGATTTTTTTAATTTAAAATTGACATTCACCCAAAACAAGCCTGACAGCCACTAAATGTGAAGGGCTACCAAAAAAAAGAATAGGAAAAACTGGTGCGATACCTTCAACTACTCTGGAAACAAGTAGTCCTCTTCACAGGACCACTGTGCAGGAAGGAACGGGGGAAGAGGAGGATGGATGTAACTAGGTCAGGAGGAAAAGTAAATTTTCCTACCCCAATTGGGTGATTTCTCGGAGCTCATCCGCCCTTTATCAGGTGCTGTTTTTTGTCCTGGCAGGGTATCGCAGTCTCCATCCCCGCTAGCAAAGTCAGTGAGGGGTGTTGGTTTAGTCGCAGACAACCCAACCATGTCGCAAGTAGCACTGGGTTACATGTTACCAGTGGCAATCCCAAAAGCCTGACCTGACAGAAAGATAAACTATGTGTTCAGAGGTGATGTTGCACCTGGAAAATGGGCTAAAAATTGAAGAGTATAAAATGGATGGACTAAAAAAAGGTATATTACATGAACTAAAGATTCCCGTTTCGATAATGTGATATACAGTACTTGCATCGCCCTTGTAAATGAGTTCTGCCAAGATGTTAAGTTCAGGTTTTCATAAGCAACTTTGTTTCCATAAATCCTCAAACTTGAGACTTCACGACTCGTACTCTGCTTGAAACGACTTGACTTCATCGTTTATAGCTGTCATTTAAAAAAAAAATTTTTAAATGGTGTAATAAAAAATAGTAACATCCTGAAACACATCCAGGCGCAGTCAAGTGGGAGGATAGGATCTCTCTGTACCCAGGGTCTCTCTGTTCCCACCTTACCCAGTTGAACCCAACTGCTCCTGGACTCTGTGTCCTTCTCTCCTGACAAGGTGGAAAAGTTTCTGTCAAACATTGACTCTCATTCTGCAACTGGACCAGACGGCATCAGCCCACGGGTCCTAAAATCCTGTTCTGCTGCTCTATCTCACCCTCTCTCTGTTCTTTTCACCCTCTCTTTTCCTCAAGGTCATCTGCCATCAGCTTGGAAATCAGCCAACATTACCGCTTTACACAAAAAAGGTGCAAAAACAGATCCTTGCAACGACAGACCAATCAGCCTGCGCCAAATTATCAGCAAAGTCATGGAATCAATCATTGCTTCTGACATCAAATCCTTCCTCTTCTCCAATGGCTTGATACCTGATCATAAATTTGGTTTCAGACCAGGTAACTCTACTCTGGACATGCTGCTTCTGCTGTCACAACATGGATGGAGGTCCTCAATGCCAAACAGGAAATCAGAGGTCTCCCTTGACATATCATGTGCATTCGATACGGTCCGGCACCCAGCTCTGCTCACCAATTTCTCCTCCTATGGTATCCATAGAAATCTCCACGCATGGCTTGTGGACATCCTCTCTGATCATAGTCAACGTGTGGCCCTGAATGGATTTCTCTCATCACCCCTTCCTGTTCAGGCGGTTCCCCAAGGCAGTGGTCTGGGCCCTGTGCTTTTTCTGGTCTTCATCAATGATCTCTCCGACTCTCTGGAAAATCCTCTCTATCTCTTGGCTGATGACATCACTCTCTGCCGCTCCATTCCTCATCCCTCAGATCGGCAGTCTGCAGCCTCCTCACTCTCTGCAGACCTGGACAAAATCACAAAAATCATGTTCCACTTGGTCAAACAATTGGAACATGTCTTTCAATCCTGACAAATCTCACACTCTCACTACGTCTCTCCGAAAAGACCGACTGGACAATCCTCCCAACAACTTTCTCAACAATCCTCTCCAAGAAGTTCTGTCACTCAAGCTTTTGGGTCTCACCATCTGCCATGATCTTTCCTGGGAAAACTACATTTCCAAGCTGGCCTCCAAAGCCAGTTGCCGACTGGGCATCCTCCATCATGCGAAGTCCTTCCTTGGCACATCTGAGCTCCTCACCACATTAAAGGCTTTCATCCACAGCTTAATGGAATACTGCTCTCCCCTCTGGGCTGGTGCTCCTGCCTCACACCGAGCTCGGCTTCACGCTGTTGAAACCAAAGCTTTCAGAATCAATGGAATCTCCCGCGATGAAGCTGATTGTGAGGGTCTTTCACTCACTCACCGCAGGCAGGTAGGTGGTCTTTCTGTATTCTACCGACTCCTTTCCGGCCTAGTTCCCCCAGCTCTCTCTGTGCTCTGTCCAAATATTCCTTCAGGTCGCACAAGATCTGCCATCAACCCTCTTCTTGTGAAACTGCCAAAATCAAGACTCTCTGCTCACCTTCACTCTTTCATTCTTCTTTACTCCAACCTTTGGAACAAACTCCCTCATTCTCTTCAATCCCACTCCTCCCTCCAGGTCTTTAAAACAGCTGTTCACCACCATCTCTTATCTTACCCCATCCAAAACCTTGATCTTTTCTACCCCCGCTAATTCACCCCAGATCCACTTTTTTTGAAATATCAATTTCTTTCCTGGAAGTCCTAGCAGGCAGTGGGCGCATGTAAAGAGAGTGTGTCCATGTGTTTGTCTATGTGTCCCCCAAGCCTTCTCCCTCCCACAGATCTCCGGATGTCCCTGTTCTCGACTGTTATACTTATGTGCTTCACTCTCTCTCTCTCTCTCTCTCCCCATCTTGTCTCCTGCTCCTTTTATTATATGTTCTATGTGTCCGTTTTTTTGGGGGGGGGGGGGTGGGGGGGGGGGGAGGATTGTTAGCTCTTACATGAGCCTCGATCTTGTATCCAAAAAAAAAAGAAAAAAAAGAAAAGTGAGCCTTTCAGAAATCTTTCTGCAAGAATTCATTTATCCTAGACAGAAAGATAAAGAGAAGAGTAAAAGAGATTAGATAAAAGAAAAAGCAAGAATTAGAATGAATAAAGAGAAATGTGAAGAAGTAGAGAGGAGTATGAAGAACAAAGAACAAAGATGTGGGGAATAACCCGGATAGATAGATTTCAGCAGTTAATCCCCAGGCTCAAACAGCACCAGGTACAAGCTACCAGGGGTCCGTCAGCAGAGAAGCACAGTCAACACAGCATCAGAATATGGTACAAACAATATCAAAAGGAAGACTAAATACTGAATTGGAGTCATCAGAAGGAACCTGGATAGGATTCGGGTTTCAACTGCGACTCCACTACTCTCAAACCCATCAAAATACTCACGTTCTGTGCGGACAAACGGAAAAACAAACAAGACGACGTCATGTAGAGCATGATACTTGCAAAATCCATCCCTCCCCAAAATAAAAAGTTGCCATGGATACATCAAATTGTAAATTTTATTAAGATTATAATTGACGATCTTAATCAAAGCTCGGGTCAATCGGATTAAAATTGATAATTTTTCATTTGAAAATTGATATTAGAAGTCTGACCTTAAGTTGGCCTTTGACCTTTTCACCTTAAAAATAGTTGGTTTCCCAATCAGTGAGGCAAAATCAAGTGTTGTTACATTTTCAAGTCAATCGGATGAAAATTGATGGTTTTGGAAGTTTGACCTTTGGTTGACCTTTGACTTCAACAATAGTTTGTTTCCCTATTTAGTGACAATATGCAAATGCTGCTCAATTTTCAAGTCAATCACATGAAAAATGGCAATTTTAGAAATTTGACCTCAAGAAGACCTTTGACCTCCAAATCAATAGGCTTCTTCGTTAAGACCAACTGTTCCATCTGGTGAAGTTTCGTGAAGATCCTTAAAATTGTGACCTGTAGGCAATTTACAGACAATCAAACAGACAGGCAGAATATTGCACAAGAGCAACCAATATACTTGAAAAATCTTCGATTTTGCAAGTAACACAGAGGGACAAACGGACCAAATGCAATACCCCCTCCCCTGGCAAGGGTACCTAGAGAGCTCACATAACACCTCACCCCTCACAGTGTTTAAGAATATCATTCAATTGAAATAAAATAATGATTTTAAAGGTCAGTCGTACCCAGCTGCTCCTGGACTCTGTGTCCTTTCCTCCTGACAAGGTGGAAAAGTTTCTGTCAACCCTCGACTCTGATTCTGCAACTGGTCCTGACGGCATCAGCCCACGGGTCCTAAAATCATGTTCTTCTGCTCTTTCACTCCCTCTTTCTGTTCTCTTCACCCTCTCTTTTGCTCAAGGTCATCTGCCATCTGCTTGGAAATCAGCCAACATCACCGCTTTGCACAAAAAAGGTGCAAAAACAGATCCCAGCAACTACAGACCAATCAGCCTTCTCCCAATTATCAGCAAAGTCATGGAATCCATCATTGCTTCAGATATGAAATCTTTCCTCTTCTCCAATGGCTTGATCTCTGATCATCAATTTGGTTTCAGACCTGGTCACTCTACTCTGGACATGCTGCTTCTGCTTTCTCAACAATGGATGGAGGTCCTCAATGCCAAACAGGAAATTAGAGCTGTCTCCCTTGACATATCACGTGCCTTCGATACGGTCTGGCACCCTGCTCTGCTCACCAAACTCTCCTCCTTTGGTATCCATGGAAATCTCCACGCATGGCTGGCGGACTTCCTCTCTGGTCGTAGTCAACGTGTGGCCCTGAATGGGTTTCTCTCATCTCCTCTTCCTGTTCAGGCTGGAGTTCCCCAAGGTAGTGTTCTGGGCCCTGTGCTTTTTCTGGTCTTCATCAATGATCTCTCTGACTCTCTTGAAAATCCTCTCTATCTCTTTGCTGACGACTCTACTCTCTGTCGCTCCATTCCTCATCCCTCAGATCGGCAGTCTGCAGCCTCCTCACTCTGCAGACCTGGACAAAATCACAGACTGGGCAAACAAATGGAACATGTCTTTCAATCCTGATAAATCTCACACTCTTACGATGTCTCTCCAAAAAGACCGACTGGAAAACCCTCCCATCCAGTTTCTGAATAATCCTCTCCAAGAAGTTCTGTCTCTCAAGCTTTTGGGTCTCACTATTTGCCATGATCTTTCCTGGGAAAACCACATTTCAAATCTGGCCTCCAAAGCCAGTCGCCGACTGGGCATCCTCCGTCGTGCAAAGTCCTTCCTTGGCACACCTGAGCTCCTCACCACATACAAGGCTTTCATCCGCAGCTCTATGGAATACTGCTCTCCCCTCTGGTCTGGTGCTCCTGCCTCACACCTAGCCCGTCTTCACGCTGTTGAAACCAACGCGTTTAGAATCATTGGAATCTCCCGCGATGAAGCTAACTCCAAGGGCCTTTCACTCACTCACCGCAGGCAGGTTGGTGGTCTTTCCGTCTTCTACCGACTCCTCTCTGGCCTTGCCCCCCCAGCCCTCTCTGGGCTCTGTCCCCCAAATATTCCTACAGGTCGCACAAGATCTGCCTGCAACCCTCTTATGGTTAAACTGCCAAAATCAAGACTTTCTGCTCACCTTCACTCCTTCGTTCCTCTTTTCTCCCGCCTCTGGAACAAACTCCCTCACTCTCTTCAATCCCACTGCACCCTCCAGGTCTTTAAAACAGCTGTTCACCACCATCTCTTATCCTCCCCCATCCAAAACCTTGATCTTTTCTACCCCCGCTAATTTCGGTCCCCTTGTGTTTTATACCTCTCCCCCCCCGCCCTCCCCCTCCCACGCCTCCTGCCCCCAAGCCCTCTCCCTCCCACACTTCTCCCTGCTCTCAAATGTTGTGGTTGTGAGCTTCCCCTTCTCTCCCCATCTTGTCTTCCGCTCCCTCTTTTTGTGTGTTTTGTTTGTCTGGTTGATTTGTTTGTGAAATAAATGTTAGCTCTTTCACGAGCCTCGATTCAGTATACAAAAAAAAGGTCGTATAATTTTTTTTACCGTCGTTGATGTAGCATCTTTTACACCGCCTTATTCAACACGTTACATGAGCTCTTCGTGCCTGCTTTTTTTTAATTTTTATGATGGCCTTAAAATCATTAGGTTTCCTGTTTGGATTGATTTTCAACTTTGTTTGACCGTCAAAAAGGAAGACAGAGTGAAAATAAATGATCTCACTCCTCTCTGCGCATGCGCGATCGGGCCAAACGCAGAGCCCAAAGTACTGCTGAACTACAGCTTCATTTTCCGATTAATATTCCGATTCGTCTTCAAAATATAACGATCAATTGAAATCAAGTTGTCCGTCGATCATAAACCAATTGCGCAACCCCGGCTTTTGCTTTGCGTGTGTCGGGTAACAATGGCGCTCGGCTTGAATAACTCCATTGTTGCTTGAAGACGAGACAAACTCAGCGTAGACAGTGGTCTATCCATATTCCAGAGGAGCAAACTTAAAGTTGAAAATACTTTGAGTTTGGTCTATGTAATATTGTAATATGGCAGCTGGTGGTTCATTCCAGCCTAAGAAAAATTAAAAACATTTCATAACATTCATAAACAAGTCCAAATAGCCAGTAGCACAACTATTGCTTGAAGAAAATGAAAACGGTCAAAACAAGATTATGTGGTACATATCTGTTTGCAGTTTCATCAGAAGTGTTTGTGGTTTTCTCAGCTCATTGAGAATTGGTGCACACTACAGTAGCTATAAATTCACAGCACAAGATTTGTCTCATCTAACAGTTGTTTGCTCCCTGTACTGTCAATCATCATGAACCCGTTTGTCTTTTCTCCGACACACTTACTGGGTCCTGGTGTATAAATGTGCAAATTGTGATGGTTTAGGCCTCATATGTCATTCTCCTTCCTATTTCCTTTTTCACTCCTGTGCTTCACTCTCACTCCCCCCACCCACCTCCAAACAGGAGGTACGACATCGGAAACAGTGAGGGATTCCATTACTTCGAATGTTGCTTGTAATTGGAAGCGTTCTCACTGGCCTGTAGTTGATAGGGTCTATTTTTGCACCCTCATTCACCCAAATCCTGCCACTTCGATTAAACCAACTCTTATGCCCTCTCACCCCCCCTTGCCAAACAATGTGAACCGTCGATATGCTTGACGTCTTTGTTCCACATACATCACAGTGTCTCCCTGTCAGTATTTGCTGCTGCACCGGACAATGTGTTTAACAGAAACTTTCCTCTCTAGAAGATGAGGATGTTTGCGCAAGGATGTCCGAGACATGTGTGGTCCTGGCTAGTCACTCTTCCACTTTGAGATACCTGGCCCAAGCCCCAATGGTCGTGTTGCATTTTACTGTATGTCAATAACTTCTTCCCGCACAGTCAATGTTCCTCACTACTGACTTAAAACCCTACTTGAGTACATTGTTGAGTACTTGAGTACAACTTGAGTACATTTTTCCCACAAAAAATATGTTTGTCTGTGTGGTGCACCATCCATCAAATGATGTTGACTCTACAATTTTCGCCACCTCTGCTAATAGCGATGAACAAATAACCAATCATCTCTCTGCTTCTCGTCTTCAGTGAGATCAACTGCCACCCTGACCAGTTAAATATGTGTCAGTTTTACAATAACCAGGCATGGCATTGCAGCTAAAGGCTTGTACAATTCTGAGGATTTGACCCAATCTTAAGCTTTTCAAGTCTGTCTTGTGAACTGTCTCTGGTGTCTGTTCCCCTTTCCTCTCCTCTCTCAACTCAGATAGCTTCACTGCAGACAATGCATGAGATAACACATAATGTCTAAACTCCATTTGTCTCCAAAGTGTGTTAGTCCAACCAATCCTTCTCTGGTCCCTGTGGTGTATTCCTAATTATGTTGCAGATTATCGTTCTCTTTGTGTACTATGCAAAGGAGACACTGTGGAGTGGTACAGCCTTGCGTACAGACATGCATCTGCGAATAAAGTAGTTCCATGCCTGCCATGATTGCTTCAAGCTACTCAAGGCTTTATATTTTATTTTTTTTGTACACAGAATCGAGGCTCGTGAAAGAGCTAACTTGATCACACAAACAAATCAAACAGACACACAAAGTATATAATAAGGGGAGCGGTAGACAAGATGGGGGAGAGAAGGGGAAGCACACAAACACAACATTTGAGAGCAGGGACATTGGGTGATCTGTGGGACGGAGAGGGCTTAGGGGAAAGATGCGTGGGGAGAGGGGGGGGGGGGGGGGTGGGAGAAGTATAAAACACAAGGACACGGCAAGGACTTCCAGGAAAGAAGTTGGTATTTCAAAAAAGTGTATCTGGGGTGAAATTAGCGGGGGTAGAAAAGAGCAAGGTTTTGGATGGGGGAAGATAAGAGATGGTGGTGAACAGCTGTTTTAAAGACCTGGAGGGAGGAGTGGGATTGAAGAGAGTGAGGGAGTTTGTTCCATAGGTTGGAGTAAAGAGGATTGAAGGAGTGAAGGTGAGAAGAGTCTTGATTTTGGCAGTTTAACCATAAGGGGATGCACATGTGCAATATTTCCAACTTTCCCCTTCATGCCCACTGCCTACTGCACACTGACGTTTTCATCTGAGAAGGCAGAAAACGTTCCAGCCTCGGCAACGGGCTCATGTGGATCGGCAACGGGCTCATGTGGATCGGCAACGGGCTCATGTGGATCGGCAACGGGCTCATGTGGATCGGCAACGGGCTCATTTGGATCGGCAACGGGCTCATGCGGATCGGCAACGGGCTCATGCGGTTCGGCAACGGGCTCATGCGGTTCGGCAACGGGCTCATGCGGATCGGCAACGGGCTCATGCGGATCGGCAACGGGCTCATGCGGATCGGCAACGGGCTCATGTGGATCGGCAACGGGCTCATCAACGGGCTCATGTGGATCGTCAATGGGCTCATGTGGATCGGCAACGGGCTCATGTGGATCGGCAACGGGCTCATGTGGATCGGTAACGGGCTCATGTGGATCGGCAACGGGCTCATGTGGATCAGCAACGGGCTCATATGGATCAGCAACGGGCTCATATGGCATCAATGCTCACATTCTCAAATCTTGCAATGCTGCTTGCTTCTCCTCCATCTGCTGTCTTAAACCTTTCCTTCACTTTAGATCATCTACTATCTGTTTAGAAGTCAGCCAACTTCACTGCCATGTCCAAGAAGAGTTCAAAAATGTTTTCCCCTCATCCAGACCAATAATTCCACACCAAAAAAATTCAATGAATAATTGCAGCTGTTATTAAATGTTTCCTCTGATCAAACGGCTTGATCTCTAATCATCAGTTTGGATTCCATCACAGCCATTCAAAACTGGACATGCTGTGGCTTCTCTCAACAATGATGGAGGCCCCAAATGTTAAACATGAGGTCAGGTTTATCACTCTGGATATTCAATAGTCTGGCACTCCACTCTACTTGCATGTGGCAAACAAAGACACCTCCATTCCTGGCTTGATGGTTTCCTGCACTCATATTGTCATATCATCATGGAGAGGATGGACATCCCCAAGGCAGCATTCAGGACCCAATCATATTAATCCTACACATAAAATGACCTTTCTGATCAACTGGATAACCTCGGTCTCCTTGCAGATTAATATTTTATTCTGTACTGCATCCAATGCCAACATCAGGATGGCAGCAGTAGCTGCTTCTCTCTTCTCACTTGGACAGGATCAGACACTGGTCTGACAAATAAAATGTCATTCTATGCAGTCAAATGTCATCCTCTTACCCGATGTCTATGGAAGAATCTCATCATAAACCCACCTGTACATATCAACAATCAAATACTGGAGGAGATTCAGTCTATTGTGGGTCTGGGACTTCACCATCAGTGATGACCTATCTTGGGCAGACCATGTATCTGAGTTGAACTTTAAGGCTAACAACGTCTCGCAAAGTACTTCATTGGTAATTTTGAACTTGAGACTTAGAAGTATAGGTCAAAGGAATACTGCTCTCTACTATGGGCCACTGGGCCAGTATCTCCACTTGTCTGTGTCTCTCTCTGTCTGTCTGTCTGTCTGTCTGTCTGTCTGTCTCTCTCTCTCTCTCTCTCTCTCTCTCTCTCTCTCTCTCTCTCTCTCTCTCTCTCTCACATGCTGTAGTCCAAAGCTCTCTTGAACATCACTGGCATCTCTCACAAAGTTGAAGAACAGGGTCCATTTATCTTCCAATGCAGACAGGGTGGTGGCCTCTATTTATGTATGTCCTTCACCTCTATTCTGATCTTCCCCTCTAAAAGCTACAATCCTCCCCAGTTACTCATAGATGCTTGTGATCTTCCAGCAAACCCATTCCTTATTAAACTCCCAAACCCAGACCTTTGTTCCTCTTTTCTCCTGCTTCTGCATCAACATTCCTGAAGCGATGCAATACCACTCTTCCCTCCAGCGATTCAAGGTGGCAGTGAACCACAATTTCGTCATTCTCCATCCAATCATATTTTCTAACCACATTAAAGCTCAACTATCCAAGTACTCTTATTCACAGTGAAGTATGTTCCTCCGCTCTGCTCTCTTTGATCATATATTCCTTTTTCTCGTTACGTCCACCTTGTTGATTGTACGTTGCACCCCTTCCCTCAGTCACTTTACCTTCCTGGTCTTTCACGAGGCTAGACTTTGTGTACAAAAAAGTCATAAGGATTTGAAATGCATACCGACACAAAGGTAAGGCTTTTCATTTCCAACTTAACATCATTAATATTAGATTAACTTTACGGCATTGGTGCAGGTAAAACAATTGAGTTTGATGATTCTATTCAAATCCCTTGAAACTTCCCATCTCAAAGATTTGTAAATATTCCAAATTGTTTGGAGAAATTCTTTAAATTGAGCCTTTTCGGCAGGGATGGAGGTGGGGGAAATTACAAACCGCATTACACATCAATAAGCATGTGAAGGTGGTATTAAAATATAAAAACTTTTATGAAATTAACCTATTCCGAAGCTTTTCTTCCTGGAAAACAAAGAACTGCGAGCTATTTTTGTGCCGAATATGCTCAAAACGAATTGATTTAGGTGCGTGCATGAAGGACAATACATTTTATGCCAATCGGCTGCTATCATATCAAACAAAATCCAAATCACTTTTGTAACACATATGGCCATGCACGACATCATCAGTGTCTGCTTTTCATAAAGGAAAGCCAACCCCAGGTCGAGGAGAGGTCGGGCCACACTGCCAGGCCCTGCCCCGCCTACCTTCAAACAGTAGAAAAACAGGCATCAGTGAGTCTTCATGGAGTATACCATCAAAGTAACCGATGATGTGAAGGCAACTCCTTCAAAAAAATACACAAATTTTTTTACAACAAAATCAAAAGGGTTCAATATGGGCAAAATGTAAGCAGAATAGGCCCCGCAGAAAATGTGGTAGATATGAGGATTTTGCTGATAAGGAAACATTTAAAATTGCATCAAAGTTCTTCAAAAAACACACCACGAGGTCATCTATATTAACAGTCAGTAAGGGTAAGAATTGGTAATTTGTGCATGGTGCTGGTGATAGCTCGTCGCGAAGGACACCGTGGCATCTTTATTAATGTCCTCCAAAGACCAGCACTAGCAGATGGGTATTCTGGCTTAACGTCCTTCTGATGGACGGAACGCACACACTGATACCTTGTCCTGGATGCAAAACTCCAGTGTGAAGCTCGAGTCTTTAGCAGGGCGATGATTCAAACCCAGGCTATACAACTCAAGGGCGAGTCAAATGGCTTATAGCCGCAGCAAACAGGATAGGATGTGTTGAGCTGATCATAAACCATGGGGAATTGACTTTAGACCAATGAAAGCATCACGTGGTCATATGTAACCCGACTGGCAAGGGTGAAGGTTCATTGCTGAAACTCCCTTGCCGATCGTATCTTGGATGAAGGCTTCTCAGAATGTGCGAAGACCTTTAAAGTTATAAAAAATAATTTGATTTTGTTTTGTTCAATGTTTGCTGGATGTGGCAAAGCACCAACATTGTGTTATTAATAATCCAAGGAATAAAAATTCTGCAGACCATGATTGTAAAAAAAAGTAAATAAGTAGTTGGGAATGAAATAAGAATCATGGGGGGAAAAACTAACGGCAGTGCGTTTAGAAAGTATTCACACCCCTTGACTTTTTACACATTTTGTTGTGTTACAGCCTGAATTTAAAATGGATTAAATTCAAATGTTTTGTCACCGATCTACAAATAATACCCCAGAATGTCAAAGTGGAAATTTTTACAATTTTTTTTATCGAGAAATTTATATAAATAAATATATTGTTACGGAAACGGGGGACGGCTCTCCCGTTAGCAAGGGGGGGGGGGTTAATCCCCTTGTCCTGTGAAGCTGGCCGTCTCCGCCGGTCCTGGTACTGGTAACGCTCCTTTGCGAGGTGGGATTGATCAGGGTTATTGGTCAAGGTGTTCTCCCGAATACCTTCACCAATCCCTCCACAAAACAGGGAGACAAGTACCGCTCGAACCCCGGACAAGATGTTATTTGCCGAGCGGTTTTTAGCCGCCCGCGGTTCGAACCATTAGCAAAGACTAAACCCGATTCATATGCGTTGGCCGAAATCGCACCACAGGAACTCAATGTGGAAACCTCTATAACGAACGGATGTGAAGGAAAGAAGGCAAAGGTAGGAAGAACACAGGTATTTATGAACTACTATTTACACAACCAAAGAAACCAAGGAGAAGGAAAGAAACGAAAGTAATTTACAGAAGAAGAAGAAGACAGTGCAATTCTTACTTATACAGCTTAACTTATACCCCAGACAACACAGACAGACAGACAGACGACAGTCAGACTTACACGAATGGGGAATGAAGGCAGGAACGAATGGCTGGAAGGGGAGGAAGGTTCAGGTAGGACTGCAGAACGGCCGGGCCGGGAGCGAGCAGCCGCCGGCTCTCCACCCTCGGGTCCACACCGCCGTGATGCTCGCAGCAACGCGTCGGAGCTTGTCGTGGCAAGGCTGGTTGGAACAGCGTCTCCCTCGCTCGTACTCCCGCAGGTTGCGCGTCTCTCTTCACTCGTATGACTACCTCAATCCTCTCCCTCCCTCAATCATCTGCCTCCCTCAATCATCTGACCCCCTCAATCATCTCACTGTGGGGCTCATGCCACGGGTTTGTATAGGCCACACCCTCGAATCTTCCTGAACCTCCTCGATGTTTCTCTCTCCGCCCTCTCAGGCCAAACCCCTCATGCTTGGTTCGTTGATCGGGGTCTGGCTCACTCCTCCTTCTGATGACGAGGTGGGGCCACACCCTTCTTCCCCGAGTTGACCGCGTGTTCAATGGAGGGCGAATGCAGTTGGCAATTGCAGTTGGCAATGGAGGTTCTGGGGCAATTGAAAGGGGATTCTACCTTATTTCATTTGGTGCAATGCAGAGTCAACTAATGGAAAACAGAGCCTTAAACTGGAACACATAATAATGATATAACTATTTAGAAGGGCCTATGATTTTCTACATGTATGTGATGGACTAGCTAAAGGGACGACCTTTGATCTTTACATGAAACGGAGGTATTTACAAGAATCATTACATTTACAAAGGGTGATATTTACAACAATTACACCAAGTGCAAGGTTTCCCAAATCCGTTACAATATATATTTTCAGAAATTCATACAAATATATAAATATACAAATACATACAATATACAATACTAGAAGTCACCCATTGAAAAATCAACGGGCTTCGATGCTTTGAATAAGGTAATGTGAAATTTCACTTTTTTCAAATTCCTTGTTAGTGGATGAACTATAGTATATAGAAGAAAAAAGAAGAATCTCTATGAAAATATTAATAGAATAATCAGCTGTAAAGAATAACTTCAAAACGGGATATTATTGCAAAATAATAAATTAAGCTTCTGGAAGTTGTACAACTTGTTCAGGAGAAGAAAAAAAAAGAAAAAAAAACTCCCTTTCCGCTCCGTTAAGGAGCGGGTTTTTCTAGTCGATTGTAGTAGATCAGTGAAGCAGATTTCAGCCAATCACCAATCACCCACTAAGATGACAGACACGAAAATCCAAATTTCATGCTCCGTGGCATTCAGACTCAAAAAAAAACAACCTCCCTTGCCGCTCCGTTAAGGAGCGGGTGTTTCTAGTAGATTGTAGTAGATAACCGCAGCAGATTTCAGTCGATCATCGACGAGGATGATCGTGACATGAAAATTGAAATTTTGCGTCGCTAGCGGGGCCATCAGGACGGGTTTTGGCAGGACAAAGGAGCAGGGAGGGAGTATATTTTGTTTAACCGCACACTTTTTGTGTGTTATTATATAGATACACACTAGAAATATATTAATGAAAGAAATATATTAATAATACAATATATTATATATAATCTTCTTCTTCTATATAAAAAAGGCAATGTCTGTTTGTGGTGTCGTTCGGTATACAAATCCGTATGCTATGCGCCTACTTCGAGGTCTTAATGGTGCACAACTAGGGGTAGTATGGGGAATCCAAAGGAATCCAACATATATGGGGAATCCAATGGCAGTCTTTAAAATTACTGAAATCGCACCCCACGAGCTCGAACTAAAAAAAAAACCCCCCAAAAAGGCAGGACCACGAAATATTTGACCTTTCTAGAAGGGTCAAATTTATTTACCCTTTTTCTATTGGACAATTTAAATAGTCTCCGCCTCCCTAAGGTATCCGCCCCTCCTAATAATCCTATATAAGCCGTGGCGTTACTTCAACATTCATTTTAATAGCGAACGTTTTCGCCACGTTTCTTCATTATTATTATTATTCCTATTTCTCCGATTTATTCCTATTTCTGCTCGAACTTCTGCTCAAACTAAATTTAAAAAAACCCAAAAAGGCGGGACAACTAAATATTTGACCTTTCTAGAAGGGTCAATTTTTTTTACCCTTTTTCTATTGGACAATTTAAATAGTCTCCGCTTCCCTAAGGTCTCCGCCCCTCCTAATAATCCTATATAAGCCATGGCGTTACTTCAACATTCATTTTAATAGTGAACGTTTTTGCCACGTTTCTTCATTATTATTATTATTCCTATTTCTCTGATTTATTCCTATTTTTTTTACTCCGATTTATTCCTACCTTCGAAAATCTCCGATTTATTTCTATTTAATAAGTAAAGCGAACGTTTTCCATAAAGAACGAATGTTTTCCATAAAAAACGAGCGTTTTCCCCACTTCTTCCCATTATCAAACGAAAAGCGACAGTTGTTCCTACTGCAATGCCACCCAAAAAGCGGCCAAATTTCGGAAAGTCACCTGCAGCCCTCCATATGCAGACATGAAGAGAAGCACTGACAGATGCGGAACATCAGCAGGAACTTCAAACCCTGGCACGCAGGCGATCAGCTCTTATAGACCAAGAGACACTCGAGGAAAGAGTCACGACTCCAAGAAAACGCTGACAGACGAAGAGCTGAAAGGCAGCAGGTACCACTAGAACAGAGGCAGTCTCGCCTCCAAGAACAGGTCTGCCGACAGTCAACTCGACGGCAGGAGGAAACTCCAGATGAACGTCAGACAAGGCGACAAAGAGATAGGACAAGTCATGCTGAGGTAAGATCTCAACCATTCACTGTGCAACATTGGTACGAAGGTGCTTTCAACTATGATCCAAGCCATGATTATGCATCACACGAATTAGTGACCATTGGTTCCATGTCTAAGATTTGTGACAAGTGTTGTGCCAAAAAGTGGGATAAAGAAACACCAGGCATGTGTTGCACTAATGGCAAAGTTCAGATGACTATGCTTCCTGAACCACCTGAGCCACTTAAGGATCTTCTTCTTGGCACCACTCCAGAGTCCAAACATTTCCTTCAGAATATTCGGAAATACAATTGTGCCTTTCAAATGACGTCATTCGGCGCCAATGTCATCACAGAGGGAGGATTCATGCCAACATTCAAAGTTCAGGGACAGATTTACAACAGGATCGGATCCCTCCAGCCTCTACCAAATGAACAGCCTCGGTATTTGCAGATGTACTTTGTTGGATATCTTCAACAACAGGCCCAGAGTAGATACAACAGCAAACAGGGTGCAAGATTTGATTTAATTTTGAAGCTGCAAGAAATGCTTCATTCAAGTAACAGCGATGTCGAAAGTTTTAAATATGCCCTTGAGATTGTTCCTACCCTGGAATTTCAGATCATCATTGATGCTGACAAAAGACCATCCGGTGAGCATGCACGCCGATTCAATGCTCCAGCACGTAATGAGGTGGCTGTCATTATGACTGGCCAAGAATATGGCAGAAGAGACATTGTCCTCAAATGTGACAACAACCTTAACTTCATCAGTGAAATCCATAGGTCTTACGATGTCCTCCAGTATCCTTTTCTCTTCGTGAATGGAGGAGATGGCTACCACTTTAATATTCCGCAGGCTGGTACAAACTCAACAAAAACTGTCTCTTGCATGGACTTCTATGCTCATCGCTTCATGGTTCATGGCAATTCCTTTAACCAACTTCATCGAAGTCAGAACCTCTTCCATCAATTCGTTGTGGACATGTATGGAAAGATTGAAGCAGAGAGGTTGCGTTACATCAGGATCCACCAAAAAGATTTAAGATCTGACTCCTACATACACTTGCGAGACGGAATGAACAATGATGTGGCTGGAGGAGAGCTTGGCCAACTCTGCATCCTGCCATCAAGCTTTACAGGCAGCTCCAGATGCATGCATGAAAGAACTCAAGATGCAATGACATATGTCCGCGTTTATGGGCGACCTGACCTCTATCACATTTACTTGCAATCCAACATGGAAAGAAATCCAGGATGAGCTACTTCCCGGACAAACACATTTTCACAGACATGACCTCACTGCCAGAGTATTCCGTCTCAAAGTGGTGAAATTAATGGACCTTATCACCAAATCACATATTTTTGGATCAGTACGTTGCCACGTGTACACCATCGAATGGCAAAAAAAGAGGATTGCCTCATGCACACATTCTAAGCTGGCTTTCCTTGAAAATTCGTGCCAACCAGATTGACTCCATCATATCAGCAGAATTTCCAGATCCAACGAACGACAAAGATCTGTTTGAAATTGTCAAAGCACAGATGTCCTTGGTCATGGTCATATTCATGGTCCTTGTGGTTCACTTAACTACAACTCGCCATGCATGAAAGACAGAAAGTGCACCAAACATTTTCCAAGGCAATTCTTGAAAGAGACACAAACAGGAGAAGATGGCTACCCCTCTTACCGACGAAGAAAGCCTGAGGATGGAGGATTTCACACAAAGATTGGACAACATGAAATAGCTAACAGATGGATTGTCCCCTACTGCCCACTGCTCACTAAAAGCTTCCATGCACACATTAACGTTGAGTTCTGCAATTCGGTAAAGTCAATCAAGTATATTTGTAAATATGTGAACAAAGGATCTGATGCTGCTATGTTTGCACTTCAGCAGCCAAATATTCACGATGAGGTTACACAATATCAGCAAGGCAGATACATCAGCAGCAACGAGGCTTTCTGGAGAATCTTTCCCTTTCCCATACATCATCAACATCCTGCCATACAGCAGCTTGCTGTTCACTTGGAGAATGGACAGAGAGTTTACTTCACTGCTGAGACAGCTGCACAGTAAATACTAGCTCCAAAGGACACCACACTGACCGCATTTTTCAAGCTGTGTCAGCAAGACCCCTTTGCTCGAACATTGTTATATCCTCAAGTTCCATCGTACTACAAATGGAACAACAAGCAATGGATCAGGAGAAAGAGAGGGGCCAGGTCATCCAGGCCCCTCTCATACAAGGTCATCCAGATATAAGGTTTGACAATTCTCTGGGCAGAGTTTACACTGTTCATCCCAGTCAGCATGAGTGCTTTTCCTTAGGACTACTTCTTCACGAGTTCAGAGGACCTACATCGTTTGAAGATCTCAGAACTGTCAATGAACATGTTTGTGCGACATACAGGAAGGCATGCTTTAGACATGGCCTGCTAGAAGATGATACTCAATGGGATGGAACATTATCAGACGCCTCAGTATGCCAGACAGCAAGAAGTCTCAGAAATCTTTTTGCCATCCTTCTAAAAGCTTGTGAACTTGCCAATCCTCTAGTATTATGGCTCAAGTACAGAGATGATCTTGCAGAGGACTTCAAACATCAGGCTCAGCTCAGATTCCCTGATATTGAAAAAGGTTATACTGATGAGATATACAACGCTGCCTTAATAGACATAGAAAACCAGGTCATATCAATGGATGGACCAGAATTATATGTACTTGGTCTCCCACACACTAACCAAACTGAATTCAACAACATCACAACTGAAGTTTTAAGAGAGATCTCATACAACATTGATGCACTGACGAGATATGTCGATGAAAATGAACCCATGCTGTTGGAAGATCAGACGGCAGCTTACTCCACTATTATTGACAGAGTTCGCCACCAGAAAGGAGGTATCTTTTTCTTAGATGCTCCTGGAGGAACAGGAAAAACCTTTGTCATTAAACTATTGCTGGCCAAAGTTCACCAACAGAAGCGAATAGCTGTTGCTGTTGCTTCTTCAGGCATTGCTGCCACCTTACTTCCAAGAGGTCGTACTGCCCATTCTGCATTCAAGCTTCCGGTAGACCTAGCCATCAATGATGCCACTGTTTGCAGGATTACCAAAACTTCTGGAGCTGGTCAAGTTCTAAAGAGATGTCACTTAATTGTTTGGGATGAATGCACAATGGCCCATAAAAGAGCATTAGAAGCACTTGACAGAACATTGCAAGATTTGTGTAATTGCCAGGCCCCAATGGGAGGAGTCACTGTTCTACTGTCAGGTGACTTTCGGCAGACATTGCCTGTAATTCCCAGGGGAACCAGAGCTGATGAAATCCGTGCTTGCCTGAAGTCATCATTCTTGTGGCTCCATGTCAAGACCATGACCCTGTCAACAAACACGAGAGCACGTCTTTTTGGTGATCAGCTTCTTTTTTTTTTCTTTTTTTTTTGTATACTGAATCGAGGCTCGTGAAAGAGCTAACATTTATTTCACAAACAAATCAACCAGACAAACAAAATATACAAAAAGAGGGAGCGGAAGACAAGATGGGGAGAGAAGGGGAAGCACACAAACACAACATTTGAGAGCAGGGAGATGTGTGGGAGGGAGAGGGGCTTGGGGAGAGGAGGCGTGGGCAGGGGGGGGGGGGGGGGATTAATTAATCTGCTCAGTTTGCTCAGAATCTGCTACAGCTTGGAGAAAGGTGAGTAACTGTACTTGCTGATGGTACCATAAATCCAGCTGTGATCAGCACTGTGGTCATTTCAGTCAACGATTTGATAGGAAAGGTGTTCCCAAACTTACAGCACCATTATCAAAATCACAAATGGTTGTGCGAGAGGGCAATTCTAGCACCAAAAAACACCACAGTCAATGCAGTAAACGAGCAACTCTGGCAAGCAATACCTGGAGACTCACATACATACAAATCTGTTGACACTGTTGTTGATCAATCTGAAGTTGTAAATTACCCCACTGAATTTCTTAATTCGCTAGAACCACCTGGCCTGCCTCCTCATCGGCTTGAACTTAAAGTAGGAACACCAATAATGCTGCTACGCAATTTGGATCAGCCTCGACTGTGCAATGGCACAAGACTTGTGGTCAATAAATTAATGCCCCATGTTATTGAGGCCACTATTCTCACTGGTAGTGGCAAAGGTGAGGACGTCTTCATTCCTCGCATACCATCTGACCTACAGTTTCAGTTCAAGAGACTTCAGTTTCCTGTCTGGGTCAGTTTCACCATGTCTATCAACAAATCACAAGGGCAAACATTAACAGTGGCAGGATTGCATCTGGAAGAGTCTTGATTTTCTCATGGTCAGCTATACGTAGGCTGTTCCAAGATGGATGTAGTCAGGTTCATTATGTTCAGATTTATAATTTCGTTCTTTTTTTGTGGAGATTAGCAAACCTATACATTTTTGGAAAGCTTATAGCACCAGGAATCCGAAAAACCATGTTTCCATTTGCGCAAATTTTTCTTTGGCGGCCATATTGGATTTTCAAAATGGCCACCATCGGAAACCTATTTTTCGCGATATATCAACATCCGAACCACCTAGAGTGCTGATTCCAACACCTATACCCACATTTTTGGGGATGAGGAATCACATGAAGCCATCTAAAATAATCTACTCATTTCATTTCATTTCATAATTCATGTACATGAAAATAATCATTTCAACATGTTCAGTTCATGTACATGGAAAGTCATTATATCAGACCTAATAGTTCATTTAAAATAAACCTCATGAAGCTCACAATTACTTACCTGTTGTCGTTTTATATATTTGCAGGTCTTGAGAGAAGATGAGTGAAGTTACGACTCAGCCCACACAGTGGCAGCACTGCATAATTTGTCAAACCGCTTCAGCAAAATATGGAACGCTTGTCCAGCAGCCCAAACCGGACTCGTTTGAACACTTGCTACAAACCCTTAATGATAGAGCAGCCTACCATGATGGAAAATATGTTAAAATTCACAGTCGCTTAAAGGATGAAACAAGTGAAAGTCTGCAATTCAATAATGCAGTTTGGCATCGTATCTGTTATTCAAATGCAACCAACAAAGAGAAGGTACAACGTGCCAAAGACCGCCATCAATATCACATTTCAGCCGGCTCCTACACAGAGAAAAAACGTGGACAAAAGCGAAAAAGCACAGAACTGGACGAACCATCAACTTCCACCACCAGTCCGTTTACACGTTCTGCAACAGCTCCATTCATTAAGGAACATTGCTTTTTCTGCCAGGAAGATAACGAGCAAAAATTGTACACATTGAGAACAGAAAACGGTGGGAAAGCATTACACGATGCTGTGGAGCTGTCTGGAAATCTCACCCTGCAAACTAGGTTAAACACATCCATCTCACCCACTGATGCACATGCAATCGATGTTCAATACCACAAGTCATGTTGGACAACAAATGTATTCCATGTGTTACGTACCAAGGATAACAAGGGAACAACAGAGAGAGGTCATCCGTTTCAAACATCATGTTTGATTGAGTTGATTAGCCTTGTCGACTGTCAAACTCAGAATAAACAATACTTATCCATGGCACATATTGAAACAACATACATCAACTTGCTTGGTGGCACAGATGCATTGGCGCACCACTTCCCTGCATATAGAAGACACTGGCTCAAGGAGAGAATTCTTCTAGAACTACCACACGTAACGTCTGTTAGGCAAAAGGACAGGAGAAAACCTTCTGTTCTTTACTCCCCAGATGCATGCGAATCCGATATGGTTCAGTCTGCCATGATAGAAAGTGAAGTAGACGATCTGAATATTATCTATAAAGCAGCAAAGGCATTGCGCAGAATTATCAAGAACTTCCACCAACAGGAAAACTCATCCGATGCTATACAGGTAACTAGCAGCACAGATGATGTTCCAGCAGCACTCCACGCAATGATCAGATGGGTTATGGTGGGGCCAACAGAAACACTAGAAACTGAAAAACGAACCACTCACGTTAACAGAGAAGTACTCACTGTTAGTCAGATGCTATTGGGTGGATTCAAATCTGACAAGCAAGTGAACTATAGGCCCAAAACTGATTCTGCGACCTTCCGATCAACCAAATCACAAGAAACTCCACAGTCTCTAGGATTAGCCTTGGCAGTTCACCATGACACAAGAAACAAGAAACTCCTGGAAAGTCTCTGCTCTCAAGGTTACTGTGTCTCGTACAGTCGTGTTATGCACCTCGAAACAGCCCTAGCAAATGCCATTGTGGAAAACACCCTGAAGTTCCAAGGACTTTATGTTCCTCCATTTTTGAAGAAGGGAACTTTTGTGTTTTTTGCAGCTGATAACACAGACTTTGCTGAAGACAGCGTGGATGGCAAAGGGACAACCCATGGAACAATCATTGCTGTTTATCAAAAACGTGACACTCAAGGAGAAACATTGGCGCCACAACTGAGCATAGCTGACACTACCAGTTTGTCAGTGACCCCGTACCAGGTTCCTATGCTTCATTGTGACAAGCCGGTGCCGAAAACCATAAAGAGAACAGACACATTCCACATCAGCAAGGATGGTATATCACCAGCGTATCACCTTACACATCTAGGATGGTTGGTTGCTTCTATGATCACCAGAATGCAGAAATCAAACAGCACATATATACCTGGTTGGGCAGGATACCACTCATTGC
This sequence comes from Myxine glutinosa, assembly GCF_964187855.1. NCBI lineage: Eukaryota > Metazoa > Chordata > Myxini > Myxiniformes > Myxinidae > Myxine > Myxine glutinosa. The sequence goes on from NC_136261.1 coordinate 41,255,222, forward strand.
TGTCGGGTAGTCACAGTTTGACACAAGTCGGAGTCTTACCCCTTCTACCTGAAGTAGCACACGAGTGGTCGACTCTTCTGACCGTCATCTCTCAGACAACTCAGCTAAAGAACTTAGTTGTTGGTACAAGCCACCCTACAGTCATTTCCTGGGATATGGCCCTCTATGAAAAGGTGATAAGGCTGCTGGATGCAAGGCCAGACCTGAAAGGTACCGTTGTACCTCGGCTTGGCGAGCTGCATGTGGTCATGGCTGCTTTGAGAGCCCTGGGTACTTCCATTGAGAACTCAGGTATTGATGACGCGTGGATAGAGGCCGACCTCTACGGACCTTCAACAACAAGGCAGATCCTGAGATGTTCGCATTACAAACGCACTCTCCGTGCTCATATTTATTCATATATAGCACTTTATGAAATGGCACTGGACCTGTTCTTCAAAGATTATCCACAGTTGAAAGCCGTTTGCTCAGATATGTCAGAAGAAATAGACGAGGCATGTTCAGAAAAGGACAAGTTCACCAAAGCCACAAGGCCACCAGAGAATTCAAAGATCAGTTCGACACCAAAACAGACAAAGTGACAGAACACCACGAACTTAGTCCGAGGGCAGTGAATCTGAACAATACAGCGGTTGAAAAGATCAAGGCTGCTATCATGAGTCATGGCAATCCATTTACCACAGAAGGAAATAGCATATACAACTTGATCACACATGCCTATGTCCCAGAGGAGCACACATCACAAATCCTGAATATCGACAACATTGGTCAACACTTGTACGAAGAGTATGTTGACGAAAGAATCAACGGAACAGTCAGCTTATTTGCACCCGTGAAAAAAGAAAACAACACGATGTACTTGTCTGGTGTGAAGAAGACCAAGATCATGCTCAGGGACAAGTCAGTCGACTTGAAGGAAACAAAAGACTTGTATGGAAGGCTGATGATATTGACAAAATCAAGCCGTGATGTTGACCAGAAAGACGCAATAGGCAACTACGAATTCACCCTTACACCTCGCGCCTTGTTTGCACCAAACGGTGACCTGCTTCCTTGCCTTGACAAGTCAAAGTTAATCCATCTCCTTGTGAAACATGGAGACTTAGCTCCGGGTGACTTAGCTCCGACCTCAAGTCCTCAAGCTCAAGTCCATAACTCTGCAGCTATGAAAATAGCAGTAGTCGACGCCATGGTTCTTGTACAGAAATTATTCTTGTACAGAAGTTCTTGTACAGAAATGAGGACAAAATGTTGATGAATGTTGACAAAGATAAAATTTCATCTATGGGAAATATTCTATGTTCAAATAAAAGTAATTATTACATGTATAATTATGGATTGTATAGCCTCATCTCTATATACTTACCTCTTGAATACATAAATCACCTGTTTAGGATATATGAGGGATGTGGTTTCATAATTATGATCCGTGTGCCACAATGTAGCGAAACATCACTCAATGTGGTATACATATTCAGAAAAAAACATGTTTCCTGAAAGTGGCCATCTTGAAAATCCGCTGTAGGCTGCCACCTGGTATCCCAGGGTAGGTGTAGATTATTTTAGATGGCTTCATGTGATTCCTCATCCCCAAAAATGTGGGTATAGGTGTTGGAATCAGCACTCTAGGTGGTTCGGATGTTGAGATATCGCGAAAAATAGGTTTCCGATGGTGGCCATTTTGAAAATCCAATATGGCCGCCAAAGAAAAATTTGCGCAAATGGAAACATGGTTTTTCGGATTCCTGGTGCTATCAGCTTTCCAAAAATGTATAGTTTTGCTAATCTCCACAAAAAAAGAACGAAATTACATAACAAACCTGACTAATGTCCCGGCAATCTTTTTGTTTACACTCCAACTGCAACGACTCACATCGTCTATACTGAAGTGGTGAAGTGAAATTGCCCATCATAAGTGGGGCTAAATTATCCAAAATTTCCTATAGATATATAGGTCAATTGCGAAATAAGCTATGACTGATAAGCAGTTGCGGACCATCAGTGGTGGTGCTATTAGAGTGTGGCTGGACTGCGAGTCTGGCAAGATCTTAGTTCTAAAAAAAGGTCAAAATACTCAATGACGGTATCGTGTCAACGTGGGTGCACCTCGCCATAAAGGTGCCAAATGCCTACAGGAGTAAACCAGGAATAAAAAAATCCGAGTTGCTGTTGGGAACCCACTCATAATCCAAATTCCCATGAAACCTCCCGAGCGAAGCCAGGTACTTCGGCTAGAATGAATGAATGATCGTTTAAGGCCATTTTTCCCCGCTAGAGTGGGGGTTGGCCTTGCAGGCCCCATGACCTCATGGGCCCCTGCTTGAGGCAATGTTTTTATGGCCGGATGCCCTTCCTGACGCCAACTTGGTGCTGTCTTTCCCTCGTGGTTCCCGAGTGCTGTTTTTCCCTCGTGGTCCCTCTGTGCTGTCTTTCCCTCGCGGTCCCACTGTACTGTCTTTCCCTCGCGGTCCCTCTGTGCTGTCTTTCCCTCGTGGTCCCTCTGTGCTGTCTTTCCCTCGCGGGCCCACTGTACTGTCTTTTCCTCGCGGTCCCTCTGTGCTGTCTTTCCCTCGCGGTCCCACTGTACTGTCTTTCCCTCGCGGTCCCCATGTGCTGTCTTTCCCTCGCGGTCCCCCTGTGCTGTCTTTCCCTCGCGGCCCCCCTGTGCTGTCTTTCCCTCGTGGTCCCCCTGTGCTGTCTTTCCCTCGCGGTCCCCGTGTGCTGTCTTTCCCTCGTGGTCCCTCTGTGCTGTCTTTCCCTCGTGGTCCCCGTGTGCTGTCTTTCCCTCGCGGTCCCTCTGTGCTGTCTTTCCCTCGTGGTCCCTCTGTGCTGTCTTTCCCTCGTGGTCCCCGTGTGCTGTCTTTCCCTCGTGGTCCCTCTGTACTGTCTTTCCCTCGCGGTCCCTCTGTGCTGTCTTTCCCTCGCGGTCCCTCTGTGCTGTCTTTCCCTCGTGGTCCCCGTGTGCTGTCTTTCCCTCGTGGTCCCTCTGTGCTGTCTTTCCCTCGTGGTCCCACTGTACTGTCTTTCCCTCGCGGTCCCTCTGTGCTGTCTTTCCCTCGCGGTCCCACTATACTGTCTTTCCCTCGCGGTCCCTCTGTGCTGTCTTTCCCTCGTGGTCCCTCTGTGCTGTCTTTCCCTCGTGGTCCCACTGTACTGTCTTTCCCTCGTGGTCCCCGTGTGCTGTCTTTCCCTCGCGGTCCCTGTGTGCTGTCTTTCCCTCGCGGTCCCTCTGTGCTGTCTTTCCCTCGCGGTCCCTCTGTGCTGTCTTTCCCTCGTGGTCCCTCTGTACTGTCTTTCCCTCGCAGTCCCTCTGTGCTGTCTTTCCCTCGTGGTCCCCGTGTGCTGTCTTTCCCTCGTGGTCCCTCTGTGCTGTCTTTCCCTCGCGGTCCCACTGTACTGTCTTTCCCTCGTGGTCCCTCTGTGCTGTCTTTCCCTCGCGGTCCCACTGTACTGTCTTTCCCTTGCGGTCCCTCTGTGCTGTCTTTCCCTCGCGGTCCCTCTGTGCTGTCTTTCCCTCGTGGTCCCACTGTACTGTCTTTTCCTCGCGGTCCCTCTGTGCTGTCTTTCCCTCGCGGTCCCACTGTACTGTCTTTCCCTCATGGTCCCCATGTGCTGTCTTTCCCTCGTGGTCCCTCTGTGCTGTCTTTCCGTCGCAGTCCCTCTGTGCTGTCTTTCCCTCGTGGTCCCCGTGTGCTGTCTTTCTCTCGTGGTCCCCCTGTGCTGTCTTTCCCTCGCGGTCCCACTGTGCTGTCTTTCCCTCGCGGTCCCCCTGTGCTGTCTTTCCCTCGTGGTCCCCCTGTGCTGTCTTTCCCTCGTGGTCCCCGTGTGCTGTCTTTCCCTCGCGGTCCCTCTGTGCTGTCTTTCCCTCACGGTCCCTCTGTGCTGTCTTTCCCTCACGGTCCCTCTGTGCTGACTTTCCCTCGCGGTCCCTCTGTGCTGTCTTTCCCTCGTGGTCCCCGTGTGCTGTCTTTCCCTCGTGGTCCCTCTGTACTGTCTTTCCCTCGCGGTCCCTCTGTGCTGTCTTTCCCTCGCGGTCCCTCTGTGCTGTCTTTCCCTCGTCGTCCCCCTGTGCTGTCTTTCCCTCGCGGTCCCTCTGTGCTGTCTTTCCCTCGCGGTCCCTCTGTGCTGTCTTTCCCTCGCGGTCCCTCTGTGCTGTCTTTCCCTCGTGGTCCCCCTGTGCTGTCTTTCCCTCATGGTCCCACTGTACTGTCTTTCCCTCGTGGTCCCTCTGTGCTGTCTTTCCCTCGCGGTCCCTCTGTGTTGTCTTTCCCTCGTGGTCCCCCTGTACTGTCTTTCCCTCGCGGTTGTCAGCTCTTTCACGAGCCTCGATTCAGTATAAGAAAAAACCCTTTGTCGCCTCTTACGATGCGCAGGGATACGGTGTACCTATTCTAAATCGGGGTGCACACCGTGATCATTCATCCCAGCAAGCTGGTACTCAATTTGCCGACCTCGGAAGGATGACAGGCTGAGTCAACCACCCTGGTGTTAATTCAGCGATCGACCGGGATTCGAAATCAGGATCCTAGGATCCCAAGCTATCGCCCCAACCACTAAGCCAACACCAGGCTAGAAATATAATATATTATATTATATATAATATAATATATTATATATAATATAATATATTATATATAATATAATATATTATATTAGAAAGAAATATATTAATGTTATTATATACATAGATACACATTACACACCATCTCACCCATCCTCCTACCTCCTCTTACTACTCCCTCTGGCTTTAATTTAATGCATTTGCTTAATCTGTACGCCTTGCAATTTTCAAACTCTAGCCTATGGGAAGTTATAACGGCCTCAATTAAAAATGCACCAATTGTCCCGATCACCCGAGATCATCACGACTTAAATTAGATATTTCAAATCTCTTTTGTCGTCAGACAATCGGAACGCACTAACTATATACAGTGCCCTCCATAAGTATTGGAACAGTGGTCAAATTTGTTATTATTGCTATATACTCAAGAAATTTGTATTTTAGATCAAAAGATGAATATGACGCAAGAGTACAGAAGGTCAGCTTTGATTTATTGGTATACTATCCGAAAGCACCCGGCGTTGCCCGGGTTCTTTTTGAATGAATTTACTACGATAATTCAGCTTTTACTCACGGCCGTAGAAGATCGACTACTATAATTCAGCTCAGCTTTTAATTGCGAAATGGGCCCAGCCTGGCCGAAGCGGCCTCGACCGGCCTCGCCACCTAGCCGATAACCTTCCCGGGGCCCAGCCCGACATTTTTAGTTCTTTGTGAATGAATTTACTACTATAATTCAGCTTTTACCCACGGTCGAAGAAGATTGACTACTATAAATTAGCTCAGCTTTTAATTGCGAAATGGGCCCAAGCCCGGCCGAGGCGGGCCTCGACCGGCCTCGCCACCTAGACTATAACCTGCCCGGGGCCCGGACCGACATTTTTTGTTTTGGAGGTTTCCTCCTATCTTTCACCGTTCAGGAGATTAGCGCGTGCAGACAAACAAACAGACAAACAAACAAAAACTTTCTTTTATATATATAGATTATGTATATATTGTTGCGGATCTCGACGCCGGCCTTCTCCCCTTACCAAGGGGGGATTAGTCCCCTTGTCCTTGATTGACCAGGCGTGACCTGAGGCCTATGACGTCCTTTCCGGACAGCGCTAAATAGGGTTGTAGGACCAGATTCGCTATTACCTAAGTACTAGCGCTGCCCTGAAACGAGGAGATAAGCCTCGTGCGAATCACAGGTGTTGGTGGATACGCCAAGCGGTAGCGAACCCGTGATCAGAGCCATTATCAATTACTAGACCCCGGTCCAAGCGGTTCTTATTCGTGCCACACTTACCCAATGGAGAAATCACAGAAGCGGTCGAATTCAGAAGAAAAGGAATAACAAGATTTATTCACACTATTTACAATGGTTTGAAGACGACACAGTGCAGCCTTAATAACAGTCTTAACTTACTCCCACCCAAGACAAACGGGCCCGTCTCACACACAGGCACTCACACGGGGATTGCAGACGAAGGTCGGCACGTCCATGGATGGCGTCCGGGCAGCTCTCTCTCTCCGGTCCCCAGCTCGTACCGCGAAGTAGATGAATAGAGACGGCAGGAGCTCTCCGCGTGCCGGTGGCGCACACAGGATAATACGGGGCGAACGGTAGGGGAGGGCTCTGGCGGTGAACACTCGCAGGCTATTACTGCGTTTATTCACGTGGCTGGAATATTCACTATCGGCTGGCTTGGCTGTAGCCACGTACGTAATAAACGAATACCGTTCCAAGCCTCGAAACACCAATACAATCAAGGGCTCTCAATGCGCTCGCCGTAAAAGTCCTCTTGCCAAAGCGCGATTCCTTCAAGTCCTTTAACGCACTAATCGTGCCAGCAAGTCCTTTCACAAAGTCCTCTCAGCGCTACTCCTCTCGATAGTCCTCTTCAAGGGCTTTGTGCACGGGCTTTTATAGGTACGCCCCGCGAACCTTCAAGCACTTACCAGACGCGTCATACCACACCCTATCACGCCATGCCCTCAGAGCCCTGGTTGGCTGGTGGCCCTCACCGTCATCGCCTCTGACGCGCTCCTTGACGCCGCCCCACCCCGACCCCACGCTCCTCCCCCTTAGGCCTACCTCGTGTTGCTCGACTAGCGAGCGAACAAAGGGCAGCGAATGCTGCTGGCAGCCAAAGCGTAACAAACGGGGTGGATCAGCCAAATGGGGCACGGGATAAATTATGCCCATAGGTGGAACTGAAGGGTGGCGCCAAAAATGAAGGGACCTAAACTCATGTCTTTACACAACACAGATATTACTAGGGGAAATGGCCTATACTCACACATACTATGACATAACTAATACTCTAAGTGGGCCTACGTGTTGCTCGTGGACTAACTATGGGTGGCAAACCTTTAGCCTTTAATGATGTCATATGTACAAATCTCAGAACCGGAGCAATATGTTTTAGCATTGTAGAACAATAGCACTTCTTTATGTTCATTTTAGATATTCCCCCCATTTTAGCTAAGCACAAGTATTGGAACAAATGACTGACAGGTGTTTCTTGTTGCCCAGGTGTTTCTTGGTGCATTGATCGTTCACACATGAAATAGCTGTGAATCTCTAGTCTTGGTTTTAGCCTTTGCTTTTGCCTTTGGAGTCAGTTGCCATAAACCAACATGAAGACCAGAGAACTGTCTACAAAAGAAAAGCAAGCAATTTGGAAGCTGAAAGAAAAGAATAATTCAATTTGAACCATAGAACAAAAATTGACCATAGCAAATACAACAAACTGGAATATCTTGAAAAAGAAAGAAACCGCGAGTGTACTTAGCAATAGACAAGTTCGCGAATCAGTCAACGGTTGTCAGAAAGTTCACCTTCTTTGGTACGAAAGCAAGAACCCAGAAGCAGTTGGTTATGACCGAGAAGGGTGGGTAGAGAGAAAGAGGGGGTTAGGACCAACATTTTGAAGCAAACAGAGAATTGAGGCATTGAACCACCTCACGAGTTGAGTCAGATCTGGTGCCATTTGAAGTGGGGGAAGGGATGGAAGGGGAGTACACACAAGAGACAGACTTGACAAGGTGCCATCAGGTTTTAGAGGGAGAGAAAATTTCAAGCTCATTCTTGAGATTGGACAGATGTTGTTTTCTGGCTCTCCTGAGATTAGACACACTTGTTGCGAGCTTTATGGAATGATCTGAGGTTGCCTCCAGTCAGATTTGCCTTCCAGGAAAAGAATACAAGTGGCTTTTGAGCCAACTGCCTCACCACAGGATTCATTGTACCAGGGGTGGGAGGATGGGTATTCTAAGTGAAGACTAGATGGGATGAGACTGCGCATAAGGGAGAGCATGTTTCTTTCTGTGAAATAACTCCCACCCAGCCTGAATTAATATCAGGGGATGGCAGATATAGAAGACCAGTCCTGCGATGTGATGACTGCTTGCATTCCCTGCCAGATTTTCCCGAGTGAACTGCCAAACTCGCTGGCAGTGAGGCCGTTCTATGAGAATGGCCAGAGTGATGTTGACATTCACAGGCACATTGTCAGATGAGCCAATTGAGGCAGAGGAAGAGCAAGATACATTGGTGGGGAAGTTGGTAATCACCAAATCCAGAAGGGAAGATTAGTCATTGACAGAAATCCAGGTGGGAAAGTTTACAGATTGAGTCGGTACCATGGAGTCACAGAAGTCCATTGCAGAACTGCCAGAGCTGGTGAGAGGTACCAACAATTGCATAGTAACAATTGAAATTGCCACATATGAGGAAGAGAGAGTTGGGATGAGCGGTTAAATATTGGCCCATGCTGTATGAGAGATATGGATGCAGTTGTCACTATTGGGAGCATGGTACAACCCACATACAAAGTCTATCAGACCATGACGACTTAACACACATACTTCTATTTTGAATAGGATTTGCATAATCAGCCAACTGAATTCAACCACCAACTATTTTTTAGGTCAACATAGGCCAAAAGGTCAACATCGGCCAAAAGGTCAACATAGGCCAAAAGGTCAACATAGGCCAAAAGGTCAACATAGGCCAAAAGGTCAACATAGCCCTAGTTTCTAAAATTGACAAATTTTCACCTGATTAACTTAATTTGAAAAAGATTTGCATATCAGGTCACATAATTCAAACATCAATTAATTTGTGAAGTCAAAAGGATGTTCTGCCGAGTGCCATTCCACTTTGTTATCTTTTATTTTGCCAAGTGTCGCTCTGTGAGTGATTTTTCATTTGTCTGTCCGCTCACTTATACTTGTCTACAGGTCACAATTTTAAACCGATCTTCACGAAACTTCACCAAATGGTAGAGTTTTTGGTCCGACAAAATCCTATATATTTGAGGTCAAAATGTCAATATAGGCCAAAGGTCAACCAATTCTTTTCTTATTTCTAAAATCCTCAATATTCACCCGATTGACTTGAAATTTGAAGATGATTTTCATATCAGCAAACTGAATTCAACCACCAACTATATTTGAGATAAACATAGGTCACAAGGTCAACATAGGCCAAAGGTCAACCACTTTTCTTCAAATTTCTAAAATCCTCAATTTTCATTCGATCGACTTGAAATTTGAAAAGGATTTTCATATCAGGTTAGTGAAACCAACCACCAACTATTTTTGAGGTCAACATAGGCCAAAAGGTCAACATAGTCCAAATTTTAAAATTGTCAATTTTCATCCAATTAACGAAAGATTTGAAGAGGATTTGCATATCAGCCAACTGAATTCAACCAACAACAATTTTTGAGGTCAACATAGGCCAAAAGGTCAACATAGGGCAATGAATTCAACAATCACTGAATTCAACCACCAATTATTTTTGAGGTCAAAAGGATGCTCTACTGAGTGCCATTCTACTTTGTTCTCTTTTGCCAAGTGTCGCTCCATGAGTGATTTTTCATTTGTCTGTTTGTTTGTCCGCACAGAATAAATATAATTTTCTCTGTAACTGTTGGTCCGATTGACAGGAAATTTTCATCATAGGTGCAACTCTTCTTCCAAAGTAAATTGCTCTCTCTCATGCACAGATTTATCCCATCTCGTCTTCAGTTGTCATACCCTTCCTCCCGTCCATGGTACACGGAATCTTGTGGTGAGGCTGTTGCCCAGAAACAACTTGCTTTCGTCTCCTGGAAAGCAAATCCAAAGGAAGGAAATCTCATTTCCTTTCACAAAGCCCGAAACAAGTGTGTGTCCACCCTCAGGAGAGCCAGGAAACAATATCTCTCCGTTCTCAAGACCGAACTCTCTTATCTGTCTCCCTCTTCCAAATCCTGGTGGCATCTGGTCAAATCTGTTTCTGGTGTTTGTTCTCCCTCCATCCCCTCCCTCACTTCAAATGGCTACACGGCTAACTCCGCACGAGAAAAAGCTGAATGCCTCAACTCTGTGTTTGCCTCTAAGTCTTGTGTCCCAAACCCATCCCTCTCTGTAACCACCGTACCCAGTCGTACCCAGCTGCTCCTGGACTCTGTGTCCTTTCCTCCTGACAAGGTGGAAAAGTTTCTGTCAACCCTCCACTCTGATTCTGCAACTGGACCTGACGGCATCAGCCCAAGGGTCCTAAAATCCTGTTCTCCCGCTCTTTCACTCCCTCTCTCTGTTCTCTTCACCCTCTCTTTTGCTCAAGGTCATCGGCCATCTGCTTGGAAATCAGCCAACATCACCGCTTTGCACAAAAAAGGTGCAAAAACAGATCCTAGCAACTACAGACCAATCAGCCTTCTCCCAATTATCAGCAAAGTCATGGAATCCATCATTGCTTCAGATATGAAATCTTTCCTCTTCTCCAATAGATTGATCTCTGATCATCAATTTGGTTTCAGACCTGGTCACTCTACTCTGGACATGCTGCATCTGCTTTCTCAACAATGGATGGAGGTCCTCAATGCCAAACAGGAAATTAGAGCCGTCTCCCTTGACATATCACGAGCCTTCGATACGGTCTGGCACCCCGCTCTGCTCACCAAACTCTCCTCTTTTGGTATCCATGGAAATCTCCACGCATGGCTGGCGGACTTCCTCTCTAGTCGTAATCAACGTGTGGCCCTGAATGGGTTTCTCTCATCTCCTCTTCCTGTTCAGGCTGGAGTTCCCCAAGGCAGTGTTCTGGGCCCTGTGCTTTTTCTGGTCTTCATCAATGATCTCTCTGACTCTCTTGAAAATCCTCTCTATCTCTTTGCTGATGACTCTACTCTCTGTCGTTCCATTCCTCATCCCTCAGATCGGCAGTCTGCAGCCTCCTCACTCTCTGCAGACCTGGACAAAATCACAGACTGGGCAAACAAGTGGAACATGTCTTTCAATCCTGACAAATCTCTCACTCTTACGATGTCTCTCCGAAAAGACCGACTGGACAACCCTCCCATCCACTTTCTGAATAATCCTCTCCAAGAAGTTCTGTCACTCAAGCTTTTGGGTCTCACTATCTGCCATGATCTTTCCTGGGAAAACCACATTTCAAATCTGGCCTCCAAAGCCAGTCGCCGACTGGGCATCCTCCGTCGTGCGAAGTCCTTCCTTGGCACACCTGAGCTCCTCACCACATGCAAGGCTTTCATCTGCAGCTCAATAGAATACTGCTCTCCCCTCTGGGCTGGTGCTCCTGCCTCACACCTATCTCGTCTTCACGCTGTTGAAACCAAAGCGTTCAGAATATTGGAATCTCCCGCGATGAAGCTAACTCCAAGGGCCTTTCACTCACTCACCGCAGGCAGGTTGGTGGTCTTTCCGTCTTCTACTGACTCCTCTATGGCCTTACCCCCCCCCCCCCCCCCCAGCTCTGTCCCCCAAATACTCCTACAGGTCGCACAAGATCTGCCTGCAACCCTCTTATGGATAAACTGCCAAAATCAAGACTCTCTGCTCACCTTCACTCCTTCATTCCTCTTTTCTCCCACCTCTGGAACAAACTCCCTCACTCTTTTCAATCCCACTCCACCCTCCAGGTCTTTAAAACAGCTGTTCACCACCATCTCCCCCCATCCAAAACCTTGATCTTTTCTACTCCCGCTAATTTCACCCCAAATCCACTTTTTTGAAATACCAACTTCTGTCCGGGAAGTCCTTGGTGTCCTTGTGTTTTATACTTCTCCCACCCCCTCTCTCCCCTTCCCACGCCTCCTCCCCCCAAGCCACCTCCCTCCCACACATCTCCCTGCTCTCAAATGTTATGTTTGTGTGATGATGCATCAAGGTTGGAAATTTAAGTGTTATAGAAAGTGAGTAGCAGTAGTTGGCATAATGTACCATTTGTTTGTTGATAAATATTAAAGTGTTTATAAAATATTTTTTTTAAACATGAAAATGGCTTGCGTTTCTCACTCCATAACGCTTGGAACGGTTCATGAGATTGTAAATCTCATGAATTTTCATGAGATTGTGAATGAGATTGTAAACATGATTGTAAATCTCAATTTCCCACGGTTTTTCGAAGCTGTTCCACGATCTTCACGCACGCTCGAAGTTAAGTAATTGTCACATTTGTATTTTTGTCGAAACTGTATTTATCTTACGTGTGTGTACCTTTTGCATGTCCCTCAGATGATTATCGGTGTTAATCTTTCATACCTGTAAAAAATAGTCGAGTATTTCATGCCACGCGGCCTAGTTGTTGAAGTTTCCTACCTTGAGGCTTGGTTCTCTCCGGGCATCCAAAGCGGTTATTTTTTCATTCGTGTGTTTGTCAAATTTCAACTCGTTATTTTATCGTCCATGCGTTATTGTTTGTTTATAGTTAGTTTTGGTTTGAATTTCCTGTAACTCGTAATTAATTAATCGTGTTCTGCTCCTCGTGTGCGGCCTTGTACCCCCGTCGGTGGTTGTCAACTTAAGTCCCCTACATCGTGTTTTGCTTGGCTCTTAGTTTTTTCCCTTCTACCCCGAACATAATACTCTTTGTCTAACGTTTTAAATCCCCACCCCCCCCCCCCCAAAAAAAAAAACAAAAAAAAACAAAAACATTTATTTTCCTTTCTCCACATGTGCTGTTGTCTCATCCTGTACTTTCTGCCCAGGTGTGTTGTTCGCCCCGCCCCCATTATCTCCTTGCCATCCACCTTTTGCCCTGTTCACGTGACTCGTGGTGGTCCCTCTCGGCTCTCCTCCCCCCCCCCCCCCCCGTTGGTATTTTGTGCATATAAGATTGTTTACGGTTCTGTTTCAATATTATTTAAATATGTTTAACCTTTCCCCTTCAGTGTTTTATTCAGTGGTATATTACAACACGCTGTTTTTCTTCCTATTTAAAAGGCTTTTCTCAATTTCCTCTCCAACTCATTCCACGTCAAAAAAAAAGAAATTCAATCTCTTATACGTCTCCCTCACTACATGGTCTAAATTCACATTCATTCCACCCCTCCTCCATCGTTCTGAATCGGATTGCTAAATTGAAAATCACAACAAACCCAATTTGTTACCAATGTTCGTCTTTCATTAATCATCCACTTTCTAAACTCCCCTCTTGCCCCTCCACTCCAAATCCCCCCCCTTGCACCTACACTCCTAAACTCCCCCCCTTGCCCCTCCACTCCTAAACTCCCCCCTTGCCCCTCCTCTCCAAATCCCACCCTTGCCCCTCCACTGCTGAACTCCCCCCTTGCCCTTCCCCTCCTAAATTCCCCCCTTGCCCCTCCCCTCCAAATCCCGCCCCCTTCCCCCCCCCCATCCAAATCCCCCCCCTTGACCCTACACTCCGAAACTCCCCCGTTGCCCCTCCACTCTAAAACTCCCCCACCTTGCCCCTCTCCTCCTAAACTCCCCCCTTGCCCCTCCCCTCCTAAACTCCCCCCTTGCCCCTCCCCTCCTAAACTCCCCCCTCACTCCTCCCCTTCAAAACTCCCCCCCAACCCCTCTCATTCAAATCACCCCCCATACCATTCCTCTCCAATACTCCCTCCTCCCCCCTAAAGCTGCCTCCTCCCCACTTCGTCTCCCTTCTATCTCATACCTCCACCCCCCCCCCCCAACCTTCTACTTTCCTCTGCCCCCCCTCAAACAACCCCTCACTGTGCCTCATCCCTTCACCATCAAACCTTTCATCCTCCTCATCCTTCCCTTTCTTGGAACTCTTCTGTAATCTCTGACACACTATCAACTGCTCTCCCTACCTCCCCCTCTCATCCTTCATCTTACCCTACTCCTCCCCTCCCCTGTCCTGTACCTGATGCTCCCCCTCTCTCTTCATTAACGGTATGGACCTCAAACATCCGGGGCCTTCGCTCAAACCTGACTGATCTCTCCATACAGGTTGCTTCTGACAATCCAGACTTGATCTGCTTTACAGAGACTTTCCTCCTTCAAGATGTCTCCGATTCCTTAATATCTCTTCCTGGTTACTCCCTCCCCCGGTATGATAGACCTGAGCCTCGTCCTGGTGGTGGGGTGGCTATCTTTATCAAAAACTCTCTTCCTCACTCTCCTTGCACTGCCCTCTCTCCTCCTCACCCCCAGGAGTACCTCTGGCTACGGCTTCCTCTCCGCTCCCACCTTTTGTTCATATGTGTTCTGTACAGTCCCCCAAACAGTGATGACTCCATTTACATTTCACTGTCTGACAACATGGACCAACTTCTATCCACTCATCCCAACTCTCTCTTCCTCATACGTGGTGACTTCAACTGTCATCATGCCACCTGGTTGGGTGTGGGTTCCTCTCTCACCAGTCATGGCACCTCAGCAAAGGACTTCTGTGACTCACTGGGATTGACACAATCTGTCAATTTCCCGACCCGGATCTCAGCCAATGGAGTATCTTCTCTTCTAGACTTGGTTATGACAAACTTCCCTGCTAATGTCTGCTGCTCTTCTTCTGCTCCAATCGGTTCTTCTGATCATGTGCTTGTCAAAGTAGACATCTCTCTGGCCATTCTCAGAGAGCCTCCTCAGCATCGACGAGTCTGGCATTTCACTCAGGCCGACTGGGACGGTCTTCAAGCAGCCATCAATCGTCTGGATTGGTCTCCCATCTCCACTGCCTCTGACATCAATTCTTCCTGGGAATTCTTCCAAAGCAAACTGCTCTCTCTCATGCACAGATTTATCCCATCTCGTCTTCGGTTGTCTTACCCTTCCTCCCGTCCATGGTACACTGAATCTTGTGGTGAGGCAGTTGCCCTGAAACAACTTGCCTTTGCCTCTTGGAAGGCTAATCCAACTGAAGGCAATCTCGGTTCCTTCCACCAAGCTCGGAACAAGTGTGTGTCTACCCTCAGGAGTGCCAGGAAGCACTATCTCTCCTCACTCAAGAATGAACTCTCAAACCTCTCTCCTTCCTCCAAATCCTGGTGGCGTCTGGTCAAATCCGTTTCTGGTCTTTGTTCCCCCTCCATCCCCTCCCTTACCTCAAATGGCCACACAGTTGACATCGCACGTGACAAAGCCGAATGCCTCAACTCTGTGTTTGCCTCAAAATCTTTAGTCCCAAACCCATCTCTCTCTGTTCCCACCTTTCCCAGTCGAACCCAACTGCTCCTGGACTCTGTGTCCTTCTCTCCTGACAAGCTGGAGGAGTTTTTGTCTAACCTCGAATCTGATTCTGCAACTGGACCAGACGGCATCAGCCCACGGGTCCTAAAATCCTGCTCTGTAGCTCAATCTCACCCTCTCTCTGTTCTTTTCACCCCATCTTTTGCTCAAGGTCATCTGCCAGCATCCTGGAAATCAGCAAACATTACCGCTTTACACAAAAAAGGTGCAAAAACAGATCCTTGCAACTACAGACCAATTAGCCTGCTCCCAATTATCAGCAAAGTCATGGAATCCATCATTGCTTCGGATATGAAATCTTTCCTCTTCTCCAATGGCTTGATCTCTGATCATCAATTTGGTTTCAGACCAGGTCACTCTACTCTGGACATGCTGCTTCTGCTGTCTCAACAATGGATGGAGGTCCTCAATGCCAAACAGGAAATCAGAGCTGTGTCCCTTGACATATCACGTGCCTTCGATACGGTCTGGCACCCAGCTCTGCTCACCAAACTCTCCTCCTATGGTATCCATGGAAATCTCCATGCATGGCTTGCGGACTTCCTCTCTGGTCGTAGTCAACATGTGGCCCTGAATGGATTTCTCTTATCTCCCCTTCCTGTTCAGGCTGGAGTTCCCCAAGGCAGTGTGCTGGGCCCTGTGCTTTTTCTGGTCTTTATCAATCATCTCTCCGACTCTCTGGAAAATCCTCCCTATCTCTTTGCTGATGACTCCACTCTCTGCCACTCCATTCCTCTCTCCTCAGATCGGCAGTCTGCAGCCTCCTCATTCTCTGAAGACCTGGACAAAATCACAGACTGGTCAAACAAGTGGAACATGTCTTTCAATCCTGACAAATCTCACACTCTTACTATGTCTCTCCGAAAAGATCGACTGGACAACCCTCCCATCTACTTTCTCAACACTCCTCTCCAAGAAGTTCTGTCGTTCAAGCTTTTGGGTCTCACTATCTGCCATGATCTTTCTTGGGAAAACCACATTTCCACGCTGGCCTCCAAAGCCAGTCGCCGACTGGGCATCCTCCGTCGTGCGAAGTCCTTCCTAGGCACACCTGAGCTCCTCACCACATACAAGGCTTTCATCCGCAGCTCAATGGAATACTGTTCTCCCCTATGGGCTGGTACTCCTGCCTCACACCTAGCTCGGCTTCACGCTGTTGAAACCAAAGTTTTCAGAATCATTGGAATCTCCTGCGATGAAGCTATCTCTGAGGGCCTTTCACTCACTCACCGCAGGCAGGTAGGTGGTCTTTCTGTCTTCTACCGACTCCTCTCCGGCCTTGCTCCCCCAGCTCTCTCTGTGCTCTGTTGGTTCTCCGCAGGACATCTTCAAGTAAGAACTGGCATCAGATCTTTGAGGAGCGTAGCCAAGGTCCTACAGGAAATCCTGTGTGTTTTTAGGCACCTGGGCCTGAGCTCAACCGCCAACAATGGTGACCACCGTACACCACCACAGATCTGTGCTAGCTCTAGCCTGCCAGCTGATAGCACCACAACATCTATCTTGCTATCCTCATCGCCACTTTCCAGCAAGGATAAAAAGAGACTGTATCGTTTGTGTATCTCAGTTCGGTTTCCCTCGTTACAGCCTCTTTCTTTTGGGGCTCGATGGAAAGAGAAACTGCCTTCTGGGTCTCCCTCCCATCCGCAATGGTCTGCAATGTATGTTTCACCGATTGTTAAAAGGACTGGTGATATTGCTTGGAGACTCGCCCATATGGTGTTGCCCTCCAATGTTTTATTACATCGTTTTAATGAGGATAATTCAGTGGAATGCCCCTTTTGTATGATTTCTGAAGACCTTTTCCATGCTTACGTAGATTGTGCAAGACTCTTTCCCTTCTTTGGTTTTTTATCAACTTTTTTTAATCGTATGAACTTTTCTTTTTCTACACGTGTTTTTATCTTTGGAACACCACTTAGTTATAAAAAACGCTCTGAGACTGCTCTTGCTAATTTCTTAATTTCTATTGGAAAATTAGCAATCTACAAAACAAGAAAAGCAAAGCTCCTGGCAAATGCTGATATTTTATGTGATGTGGTAATTGTGTTTAAGGCTCTAGTCATGGCAAGGTTACGCATGGAATTTTCTTTTTTCCAAATGAAAGATGATTTACAAACCTTTGTGGAAAAATGGTGTGCAAAGGGTGGGTTTTGTAAACTTGATCATGGTTTGTTAAGTTTTTTATTTTAGTGTTTGGTGTTTTTATTGTTGTTGTTTGGCTGCACATGTTTTGAATTGTGGTGACTTTATTATTTGCATGACTTGTATGGGTTTCTTACCTTTATAATAAAAGAGCTTCAAAAGTCTCTGTGCTCTGTCCCCCAAATATTCCTCCAGGTCGCACAAGATCTGCCAGCAACCCTCTGATGGTTAAACTGCCGAAATCTCGGCTCTCTGCTCACCTTCACCCTTTCATTCCTCTTTTCTCCCGCCTCTGGCACAAACTCCCACACACCCTTCAATACCACTCCTCCCTCCAGGTCTTTAAAACAGCTGTTCACCACCATCTCTTATCTTCCCCCATCCAAAACCTTGATCTTTTCTACCCCCACTAATTCACCCCAGATCCACCTTGTTTGAAATTCCAACGTCTTTCCTGGAAGTCCTGGCAGTGTCCATATGTTTTATACCTCTCCCACCCCCCCTTCCCATGCCTCCCCCCCCAAAGCCCTCTCCCTCCCACAGATCTCTCGATGTCTCCATGTCTCTCGGTCCCTGCTCTCAAATATTGTGTTTGTGTCCTTCCCCCTCTCTCCCCATCTTGTCTACCGCTCCCGATGTTATTTGTTTTATGTGTCGGTTTGTCTTTCTGTGTGATTCATGTTCGCTCTTTCACGAGCCTCGATCTTGTATACAAAAAATAAATAAATCAATCAATAGCACCTTTGTTTGCCACTGAGACGTACATACTAGCTCTACATATCAATAGTTCGGCTTCCCATTCTTCTCGACGACTTTGAAAACACAGGAATTCTGTCTTTAGGTCTGGAGCGAATTTACACTTTCGTTTTTGGCATTTTAAAGAAGAAAAAATAAAATAAAACAAATATGGTACAAGGACAGAAACACATTTAAAGTACACCGCCACCATGACAAATAAATAAATATCCTCCAACGCGGCATTGCCAGGGCGCCTAGCGATACTGCCATGCAGCATATTGAGACGGTATTGGGGGGGAGAGGTGAACAATAATTGATTGATTAATTGCATAATGAAAATCAATAAATAGTAGTGGTAAAATAATTTTGTTATCAATTAGCTAATAGCATACCTCATCCACCAGTGTTTCATCTGATGCGGTAATGTTTTGAAAATCAATTAAATATATCATTAATCGAAAAAATAAATAATTAATTGATTAATCAATAAATATTAAATTGATTAATCAGTAAACCAAAAATATCCTTTATAGCCACATCACTTGGTCACTGTCATGTCCGAATATCAGCTTCCTAGCTCAAAAGGTTCCTGAGATAGTGCTCAGAGAAAGAAAATAAATAAGTACTTAATTAATCTTACTATAATTCACCAAATGTCTGTCTGTCCGTTCGCAGGTACCGTAAAAACTGCTGAACCGATCGCAAAGATATTTTGGGTGGATAATCTTGGGATCCCCAGGAGTAAAACAGGCTATTTAGTTGTCCCAATTTCAGCTTTAGTCTCCAGCATTCTCAGGTTTGGCCTCCCGCGTAACATTCACGGTCGCATGACGTTCATTGTGACGTCTTCTTACCTCGAGCAACGGTACCCGCCGTGTGTGATATGATTCAACCGATGTTTATATGAATCGTTTAAAATATAAATAACCTTCAATTTCTGATATTTTGCCATCGTCATATATGCAGATTCGCCACGGACCCACGATCGATGTTTCTCTACGTGAACGTACCCCTTTGTTTGCGAACAGGTACGTTTTTCATGGAAGTCCTGCACGAACTTGCTGTCCATGTCTGACGTGCGACTGAAGGTGCTACAGGAATGTGGAATTTATTGGTTTCATGCTTTAGCATTCACCATATCTGCATTGCCCGTTTGCTTCTGGCCTCCCACCTGTGTGTTGCATGGGTATTTCTCTAGTCGATAATAATTAAGTAACTAATCAATTGATTGATTAATCGAAAACAAAAAATACTGTTTTTGCCAAAGCACGTATGCACTATTGTGCCAAAATTTCAGCTTCCTAGCTCAAATAATTGCTGAGATATTGCCCGAACAAACAAACAAGAAATACAACAAACAAACAGTGAAAACTAAGTACTCTCAGCACGCGTCATCGCCAGCCCCCCTTCGGTGCCCGCCGATGACGTCATGCAGCGCCTGGGGATGGAATAGGAAAGGAGCGGTGTACGATAATGGTACGGACTGGAAGAGGAAAAGGATGAGTGATGAGATGAGTGTCAATGTTTGAACATGTCCATTACACCATGACGGAGCAGAACAGACTTGTACCAAGCTGCCCTGGTCCAAACATTACGTAACCACATTTTATCACCATAACAAAATGTACAAAAATGGTTTAACCATTTAAATAAGGTTAAAAAAAAAGTATCCCAAATCTTAAAATTGATCCCTTTGAAAATTCAAAAGCAAAAAAAAAATACAAAAAAAATAAAAATAAAAAGGAAAAATTCCGGACATTTCTAGATATTAAAAAAAAACCCGGCCGGATGGAGATTTAAGTAGCGAAAAGGAGGACATGGCCGGGGAAAATGGATGCATGGTAACACGAGTTTAAGTGCGATTTCAGTTATGCAACCACTTTTGCATATGTTGCCCCGGGATTTTTAGTACAATTCTTGACGACATGTTCGTCACAATTATCCAGCTTACACTTTAGACCACTATTAGACTTGCTTGTTTAAGTTTTTTTCCCATGCCGTCATTACTTTGGAGACTTTCTCTTTGTACATCAACACTTTTTGAGGTATCGGTCACAGAACACCCAGCCACACTAGCACCAACAATTTGTCCTCTTTCAAAGTCAGACAAGTCTCTCATTTTTGGAAAATTTTATATCTACAAATCCCAAACAGAAAAAGGCCATTTTGTCTAAGGAATACTGTACTCACTTTCAAATCTAAAATTTGAAATATTTGTTACAGGAATAAACATGACTATATGGGATAAATCTAATCAGAAACATTAAAAAAAACAGTAAATAAGTGGCATTATTTTTGTCTGGTGATTCCAAATTCTTTATCAAACCAATGGAAAATATAGTATGTACGTACACACACACACACACACACACACACACACACACACACACACACACACACACACACACACACACACACACACACACACACACACACACACACACACACACACACACACACACTTTCAGAGGAGAAAAAAAGTGAGGAAAAAGGGGAGGGGAGAAGCAAACAAAATCAAGAAGAGGAAGAAGAAGAACATCGAAAAGAATCGGAAAAAACTCTGCAGCAAATCGGAAAGAATTTGTAATGCAGGCCAATTTATAGCAAAACGCACAATTGGTTGGCCTGGGATCGGTACCAAAATAGTCCTCTGTGACCATTCGCTCTGGCAGAGCGCGAGCAAATGTTTTTCAGCTGGGTTTGTTTGAGGTGAGGATTCTAAGAGCTTAAGCAGAGATCATTACTTCTTCTTCTTCTTCTTCATTCACAGCCACAATTATTCCCACGTTCTTGTGGGGTTGGGCAGGGGAGGATTGGCCCAGGTCTTTCACAAGCCGGCTAACCAGGCCTGACGTTTGACCAAGGTAAGGGCAGGAATTTGGAATTTGGCCATAGCTCGCCTAATTGTCACAAAAAACATTGTGGCATCTTCAGCATCCACCAACTAATGCCAGCAGATGGGATTCCCGTTTAACGTCCATCCAAGGGATGGCAGACATATTGATGAATCACACCAGGATGACAGTTTATATACCTGGGGCGAGATTTGAACCCAGGCAAGGCAGATTAGAGGGGAGTGTGTAAGCAGAGATCGTTACAAAATATACAAATGACTATTCCGCTAAACCACATTATGTACATCAAGAGAAACAATTTGTTTCATTAACGACAAGGTTATCGAAAGGCCAACCAGCAAGCCTGACCAATAGATTGGGAGATATTGCACACATTATGGGGGAAATGTGGGTACAAAATGATTGACATTTTGATTTTGGTACAATGATGGGCCTTTGTAGTTAAAAAAAAAAAGGAAAAAAAGAGACGAGATGAGGATCAGAATGTTAGGTGTGACCACAAGGAGCACGACGCCGCACCTTTTCAGTTCAGGTCAGGTAAAAATGTGATGTG
Source organism: Myxine glutinosa (assembly GCF_964187855.1). Taxonomy (NCBI): domain Eukaryota; kingdom Metazoa; phylum Chordata; class Myxini; order Myxiniformes; family Myxinidae; genus Myxine; species Myxine glutinosa. The sequence continues at coordinate 41,276,532 of NC_136261.1, forward strand.
TGATCACAAATGGGCGTATTCAGGTTGGGTTCATTTAACTCCTCTACTTCTGCCTGGGATGCTGTTTTGCTGGCTCTGATAAATTGTCACTGTCACTGTCAGAGACAGCAAAACCGTACGCATCCCAGGTATGTGGTAGACAACGACTCAGCGTGGTTGTCCACAACCTACTTTTTTTTTTAGGAAGTAGGTTGTAGACAGCAACAACTCAGGGTAGTACTACCATTCTGAGTTAGGAATGTTCTAAAGTGGTGCCCGGAACCAAAATAAAGTGGTGTCTGAGTTCTCAAAAACTCAGACAATTCTCTTTCTTCACTTTTCCATCAAAGCAGTTCTTTTATTTAAGGCCTGGCCTCGACGAGGACTAAATAGTCCGTGACTGCAGTCTTCAACATAAAAAAGGTGAGTATGCGTAAGACAAAGTGGATGATGGTGACAAGGCAGAATCAGAGGGTAGATGAAGAATCGAAGATAAGTGATGGCGTGATTGAGAAAGTAGGTTGGGTTGTTACTTGGGAAGCAACATAATGCTTACATAAAGGAGGTAATGACAAGGAAGTGAAGAGAAGGTTGGCATTGGTGGGAGGGGTGTTCAATAGTCTGAGCATAGATCTCTGGAAGAGAATGGATGAGTGCCTGCAAACCAAGATGAAGGTGTACAACACAACAGTAATCTTGGTGGTGCTGTACGGACATGGATGAAGGAGAAAAGGAGACTGAATTGTTTTGATAGTAGATGCCCAAGAATAATATTTGGGATTTGCTGGATGAAAAGAGTAAGCAAAGAAGAAGTGAGGATAAAAACTGGACAAATGAAGTTCATTGAGCTGGCTGGAGAGCTTGACATGGGTTTGGCATGTGTGGAGGATGGGGGAAATCGGACAGCCGGAAAGGTGGAGTGATGGATGTCAGAAAGGAGACCAGGAGGAAGGCCAAAGAGAAGATGGAAGGACGGGATAAAGGAAATGGCTAACCAGTGAGGAAATAAACACCCAGAGATGGAGGATCAGGGTCAGAAGATTTGGAGACAAAGTACTCACGGAGGAGTTGCAATGGAGGACCAGTGGGAGCATATTGAATGAAGGAATAAATGAATTAAACAACCTGCCGGTGCAAGTTTCATTGGCAAAGCTCAACGATCACGAACATTGCTTTTGGCTTGAGTTGCGGCCAATAATGCCAAAAGGTTTGGCTGATAAGAGACTGAAAGCACATTTTGTTCCAGAGGAAGATGTGGACATGGTGGGTTTGTCTGTTAGTGTTCCCATCGAGCCCCTGGCACATAATGCGGGCAATCCAGGGTCAAATCCTTTTACCATACGTGTTTTGTCCAATGTGTACCAATTTCCATCATACTCATGTAAAAACAAAACAAAAACTGATGTCTCTTCATTTATTATTCTTCATCATGTCTTCATTCATCATTCCCTTCGCTCCTGCCTGGCATGGCTCTGAAGTACTCCGCCGCAAGGCTTCTTCTGCTCAATACCCGCTCCACCCCATCATGCATCTCTGCCATCAAATCAAATGGACTCCTCCGACGACCCAGGTACATTCACCGTGGCTCCGGTCGCAAGTTTGTTTATTTGCAATCAGGTCACTCCATCCCCGTCCTCTGGTCGGCTCAGCGCACTCTCACTCTTCGTCCCAGCGCACCTGGTCACAGCAACCCACACGATCGCACCTCTTGCCTACGAACCCTGGCTAAATCACCTGAATTCATCCCTGCTGTTCAAAACAACATCAAGCTCACCCTGTTCAACACCCGGTCCCTCAACAATAAATGCCTCATCCTGAACGAATACATCCTGGATAACAAACTGGACTTTCTCTGTCTCACCGAAACCTGGCAACAACCTCTGGACTACTACACACTCAACCTCACCACACCCAATGGATATTCCTACGTCAATAAACCACGCTCGGAGGGCCGAGGTGGTGGAATTGCCGTTATCCACCGTCAAGACATCAAGACCAACCTCATCTCCATCTCATCTGCTCCATCATTTGAACACCTGGCTTTAAAACTCTCTGGTCACACGCAGTCAGTCATGGCTGTCGTCTACCGCCCTCCCAAACCACACCCATCATTCCTGTCTGACTTCTCCTACTTTCTGACCCAGCTATGTTCCCTCTCCCCCTCAATCCTCCTCCTTGGTGATTTCAATATCCACATGGACTCCACTGACTCCACAATAACCACTGACTTCACTGATTTACTCACCTGCTTTAACCTCACTCAACATGTCGACTTTCCTACCCATATCCGTGGTCACATTTTGGACCTTGTCTGCTCCACTGGATTAAATTTGCACCATCTCTATGGCTCCGACCTCACCCTCTCTGACCACTTAGCCATCACTCTGACCATCAACATCCCCGCCCCAACACCAAGGCATTATCGCACAATCAACTTCCGTAAGCTAAACGCTCTTTCACCTACCTCATTCTCATCCACCCTCTCTGAAAAAATGTCCACTTCTCCCTTCATTGACCTCCACACCCCTTCCGACCTCACTGACTACTACAACCACACTCTCTCCTCCTGCCTTGACCAGCTTGCGCCTGTAAAAACCAAAACAGTTTCTTTCACCCATTCTGCTCCCTGGTTTACCCCTGAACTCCACCTGATGAAAACTCGTGCTCGCCAACTTGAAAGACTCCGCAATAAAACGGGTCTCACAGTTCACTCCCAAGCCTACAAGGACCACATACAACACTACAAAGATGCCCTCTCCCGCGCCCGCTCTGCCTACTACTCTCAAATTATCCACTCTGGCTCCGGAAACCCAAAAGCACTCTTCTCGACAATAAACAAACTCCTCCGCCCCCTGAACACCACCACCCAGTCATTCACAGTAGACAACTGCATCTCCTTCCTCTCTTTCTTCCAACGCAAAATTGACAACATCTACAACAGCTTGACCACCGCCGCACCCGCTCCCCCTCCAACCACCTGCCCCCCCTTGTCCTGCCATCCCCTGTCTCGGTTCTCCCCAATCTCTCCTACTGACCTCTCTGAACTCCTCATAGGAATGAAAACTGCCACCTGCACTCTTGACCCCATCCCCTCCAGCTTTGTCAAAGCCTCCCTCCCTGCTCTCTCTCCACTTATCATTGCAACAATAAACTCCTCCCTGTCTACAGGCATCGTCCCACCTTCCCTCAAAATTGCTGCTGTTACCCCCATTCTAAAAAAACCTGGTCTAAACCCTGACACCCTAAACAACTTCAGACCCATCTCCAACCTACCCTTTCTGTCAAAAGTTTTGGAACGCGCTGTAGCCACTCAACTCAAACATCATCTCTCTGCCAATAACTTGTATGAAACATTCCAATCCGGATTCCGCTCCAACCACAGTACTGAAACTGCTCTCCTCAAAATCACCAACGACCTTCTCCTCTCCTCTGACGCTGGCAACCTCAACATTCTCGTCCTCCTCGACCTCAGCGCTGCCTTTGACACCATCGATCACACTATCCTCCTCACCCGACTTGAATCCACCTTTAACGTCACCGGCACTGCCCTCTCTTGGATTAAATCATACCTCTCTGACAGATGCCAGTTCATCTCCATCAATAACTGCAAATCCCCCACTGCTCCCCTCCCCCAAGGTGTCCCCCAAGGTTCAGTTCTTGGCCCCCTCCTCTTCATCCTTTACCTGTCCCCGCTCGGTCACTTAATCCGCCGTCATGGTCTCCAATTCCACTGCTTCGCCGATGACATCCAGCTTTTCATCTCCACCAAGTCCGTCTCCACCGACACCCACTCTATCCTGACAAACTGCATCACTGAAATAAAATCCTGGCTTCAAATCAACTTCCTCAAGCTTAACTGTGATAAATCTGAAATAATCATCATTGGCCCAAAAACGCTCACAAAATCCACCCATAACTTTGCCCTCAACATCGACGGTATCCCAGTATCCACCTCCCCTCACATCCGGAATCTTGGCGTCATCTTTGACCAAACCCTTTCCTTCGACAAATACACTAAACAGATCACAAAGTCAGCCTTCTTTCACCTGAAAAACATTGCCCGTCTCCGCTCATCCCTCTCCTCCACGGCTGCAGAAACCCTCATCCACGCCTTCATCACCTCCCGTCTGGACTACTGCAATAGCCTCCTCTATGGTTCACCCTCAAAAATCACCAATAAACTCCAATACATTCAGAACTCCGCTGCCCGTCTACTCACTCATTCCCGGACCCGTGACCACATCACCCCCGTCCTTTACAAGCTTCACTGGCTCCCCATCCCCCAGAGAATCCAGTACAAAATCCTCCTCTTGACATACAAAGCCCTCCATAACCTGGCCCCATCCTACCTGGCTGACCTCCTCTCCAGACACACTCCCACCCGCAACCTCCGCTCTGCTGGTACCAACCTCCTGACCCCCTCCATCCGGACCAAATTCAGATCCTGGGGGGACAGGGCCTTCTCCATCGCTGCTCCCACCCTCTGGAACTCACTACCTCACACCATCAGAGACTCCTCCTCACTCACCACATTCAAAACATCACTAAAGACCCACCTGTTCAACGCTGCATTCAACATTCAACCCACAGCATTTAACCCCTGACTATCTCTTCTCCTTCTCCCTCCTTTTGCTTTAAATATTTCCCTATTGATTCTTGTCTTGTCTTTTTGATTCTTGTCTTATATATATGCCGTATATCGCTGCTGTTTGTTTTCTTGATTCTTGTCTTTTTGCAATTGTTGTTTTCATGTATTGTTATGCATTATGTTTTCCACTCTGTCAAAGCGCCTTTGGGCTTCTGGAAAAGCGCTATACAAAATAAATGAATTATTATTATTATTATTATTAGTTTTGCATGTGCTACATGTACAAGCTCCTCCGTGAACCTTACATTAATGTAAAAACAAAAAACCCCAAATGAGTCACCAACTAAGTCAGGAAAGCAAACAAAACTAGAACGGGCACTAGGTAGAGCACATACCTCCACTAGCCTCACGATTTACGTTTTGTACCCCACTGATATGTAGATTCTAGATCCGACCTCCGAACCTTATACACAATCAATTCGGCTTGTTATCGCCACCGAACCAACTCATCAACCTAGTTTTGTTATAACTCTTCCACAACTTGTTGAAATGTAATGTTATATATCGTTTTTTGCCACTCATCTCATCTAATCTCTGATCCCGATCACAACTCAAGAATAAGAAAGACCAATCAGAGATTGCAGACCCTCGCCAGGACGTGTTTTAGTGGTTTTTAAGGGTGTAGTACTGGTGAACAGGTGATTTTTTTTATTTTTTTTAGCTGAACAGTTTCCTTATAGTCTTATAAACACGAATCATGCTATTAGAGGTCATAGAGTGCGGTCATAGAGGTACCCCTAATTATTGAAAAATTCAAATTTCAATTAAATTCAATATAATATTTTGCATGAAATTTGTTATAACTTTAATTTGCATCATTCTTTTGGGCTGAAATTTGGACAGGATATTCAGAATATCACTTCCTTTAAAATGATGAAGGCTTTTGTTTATAGGAGTAGCCATTGTGGATTTATTGAAGGACAACCAAGTTTTATCTGGTAATTGGCATAATTAGCTAATTAGTGAACATTTGACATAATTTCACAAAATCCTCTCATCAGGTAGTAGAGTAACACATGTATAATACATGTACCAAGTTTTGTGTGAAAAGAATGATAGGTGACATAGAAGATAGAAGTAGAAATGTGTTCTTTGTTTTTCCTTGTTTTTTATTGACGGTCTAATTTATGCAAATTATATGCATGTAATATGACAAAGAGCGTTGAAACTGGTCTGAGTTAAAGCCAAGATTATATCTTTCAAGAAAAACTGAAAATTAGATATTAACTTGACTTTGTTTTTGTGCAAAGGCCTCTCAAAGGTACCTATGTAGTTTTCTCAATTTTTCACCAGTACTACACCCTTAAGGCTTTTGTGTTAAAGCAATTATGGCGGCCAAACCACGTGACCGAAGAAGTCATGTTTTTTTTTCTCCACCAATTTATCCCCAGATGATGCTCAATGAATTTCATCTTGTTCGGATGAGGTTTTATACTTGTCGAATTATGATGTCATAATAGAGGCATCTATGACATCATCATTAACACATGGTATTCCACATGGAGAGTTCTTTACAATGAGCCATGTTTCAATTTTATTCTCCACAGCGATTTCGGAGATTACAGAGGTGCAAAGTTTTTCGGTTTTTCCAAGATGGCGCCCGGACCACGTGAGCTATGACGTCATAATTCACCAAAAAAAATTCTACAGGAGGTGGTGCACCTGTGGTGAAAATTTCAATGTCAATCGGATCAATGATTGCAGAGAAAAATCAAACTTATTCTGTGCGGACAGACAGATAAGACAGACAAACGGACTCAAATGCAATACCCTCACAACTGACGAGGGTATCCAGCCACCTCCTTCATGGATCACCGACTTCCTCTACCACCAATCCACCATAGTCAGTGTGTAACTCTCAAGGGGATCCTCTCATCTCCTCTCCCTGTCAAGGCTGGAATGTCCCAAGGCAGTCTTTGGTCGAGTTTCTCATCTTCATCAATAAATCTTCCTCGTTCCCTGGAAAATCCTGCCTATCTCCTTGTTGAGAATTGCGTCCATCAGAACATCCCCCATCCATATGCCTAACGATTTACCCTCTCAGAAGTCGCACTAGAAATCGCATTCCTCTCTCCAACACGAAATGACCCCATTCCCAAGTACGCACCTTTTCCAGGTTATTTTTCTGTTTCATCCCCATTTCTCCCTTCCTCTTTTTATGCCTCCGCCGACGAGGGCACTGGAGGCATTATGTTTTTGGATTGTCCGTCCGTCCGTACATCCATAGGGGCCAAACCTCGTTTTTCTCAGCAACCATATGTCCGATTGAGACGAAACTTTCAGGGTAGAAGTGACACCCATGCAGAATGTTTTTTTGATAATTGTGACATCATAGGTCACATGGTTTGGCAGCCATATTGGATTGAAGGAAATATTAAATAATTTTATCTCTGAAACCGCTCACCCGATCGATGCTAAATTTTACAAATATCATCTAACAGCACCGTTGCATATAGTTTGAAAATGATGATGTCATATGTCACGTGGTTTGGCAGCCATCTTGGATAGAGAAATCGAACCTTATCCAATAAACACGAAGCTTCACAAACGTGATCTCCTACCTATACATATGCAGAGTGATGGCATGTACCCATTGTGGGACTATGCGGAGGCATATTGGTGACACAGTCGAATTGTTCTAGTTACTCCCCCCAGGGAGTAATGCATTCGATCGTGTCCATCCGTGTGCGTGTGTGTTCGTGTGTTTGTGAACAAGATATCTGGAAAAGTTCTGAACGGATTTGGATGAAAGTTGGTGGGATGATTGCCCTTGGGATAAGGAAGAATTGATTAGTTTTTGGTGAAGCTCAGGATATTATTCCGGATCAAGGAATTTTTTGAAGGATTTTTTTACCATTGGAAGATAGGGCTCAGCAGCGGCCACCCACGACGGGAGTATGCGCTCTACTGAATGGCTATCTAGTTGCTATTGTAAAATATATATTGTAAAAATTGTAAAATTGCTATTGTAAAAATATTATATAAAATCCCCCCCCCCCCCTCTCACCCTTCCCCCTCCCTCCTCCCCTCCCCCCTCCCCCCCTCCCATCCCTCACCCTCCCCATCCCCCCCTCTTCTCCCCTCTCCCCCTCCCACTCTTATCCCCTCCCCCCCTTTCCCCTCCCCTCCCCCGCCCGGCAATGCCGGGTACTTCTGCTAGTATATATATATATATTGTGTACAAATTTCTACAAAGTTTCCAAGGTGTAACAAGTTTGTGGCCTACAGGCAAACTGATGGGGAGGCAAACTTCTACTCTGCTGTTGGTGTTTCCCCTTTTCCATTTTGTTCCCTTTTGTTCTGCTATAGCTCTTCCAGGAGCCTCAATAAGATATAAAAAAAACTACACCTGCTGTCTTCATATTTTTGGGTATATTTGCCCTCGCCTGAGGAGAGGCTAATGCATTTGAGTCCGTTTCTTTGTCTGTTTGTCGGCACAGAATAAATATGATTTTCTCTGCAACTGTTGGTCCGATTGATAGGAAATTTTCACCATAGGTGCAACTCCACCTGTACAATTTTTTAATGATAATTATGACGTCATAGGTAACGTGGTATTGGCGCCATCTTGGAAAAACCAGAAAACCTTGCGCCTCGAATCTCCGAATGTGCTACATAGAAAACATTGAGACATGGCTCATTGTAAAGAACTCTCCATGGGAAATAAAACAGGTTAATGATGTCATAGGTGCCTCCATTATGACGTCATAATTTGACAAGTCCAAAACTTCATCCATTAAAGACGAAATTTCTTGTGTCATCTAGGGATAAATTGGTGGAGAAAAAAATAATGATGACGTCATTGTTCACGTGGTTCAGCCGCAATATTAGTTTTAACCCCAAAGCCTTAAAAACAACTGAAAACATGTCCTGGTGAGGGTCTGCAATCCAATTGCTCTTTCTAGTTTAAGATGTATTTTCTGCAGATTTAAGAAATAGCTCTGGTTGCAGCTCTGGTTACAACATTGTCAACACTGGCCAAAAACATGAGGACTAGCCATTCATTCACTCATTGGCAGACTATGGATTGGGGATCAAAATGGCTCTCAGAAAGTCCTCATTGGGGATAACCAAACGTGATGGATAATTTTGACTAGAAATTCCTCATCAATTGTAGTTTTTTTTGTTTGTTTGTTTTTTAAGAATAAAACTTTGATTTTAAAAAGACTAAATAAATAATGATAAAAAACTTTCAACATGTCTGACCACCATCTAATATGCAAATATGCAAAATTTCCTGAACTGTTGAAAGCAACGTACACTCTGCACTTAGCACAATTACCAGGTTGACTAACGTATATCGATAGGGTATAAAAAGGGTCAAATTATCGTGTGGAAGAGTCGGTAGAAGACAAGAGAAGACAGGCCGGAGAGGAGTTGGTAGAAGAGAGTAAGACCGCCAACCTGCCCGTGATGAGAGAGTGAAAGGCCCATTGACTCGGCCTCAGTGCCGGAGATACCAATGATTTAATAGGGTAACAGGTTAATATCATTTGGGCAAATTACAAATGCAATAACGACACCATTATATCACTATAAAATAAAGTAATTCGCATCTGTGCTGGTGCTGGTTGAATACACTGAAAACTAGAACAACACTCGGTGGAGCACACAGCTCAGCCAGGCTTTACAGTTTGTGTTTTGTGTCCCACTGATAGGCCGGATCTGCAACCAGACCATTCGGCCTTTCCACACATTAAAATGTAATCAGCTTGTTCTTGGCACCCACCGATAATACATCCACCAAAGTTCATCTGAATCTGTCCATAACGTTTTGAGATTTCCTGCTCACAGATAGACAGAGGAGAAATCATAACTTCCGTCCACCTTCGGTGGCGGAGGTAATAAATGCAATATGTTTTCTATAAAATGCCCTATTTATGTTTCGCCTGAATTCTGGTCAATTAATCTACATTTCATATATACGAGAGTGCAAGACCCGTCACTTCGATGATGGGAATTCCAATCAGATAGATTTTTGTTTGCACGTGACAATAATTTGACGTCACGTGCATCCTCTCTTCCGTGAAGCACCGTGTCGCATCAATCTGCCAACCCCAACGTATGGAGAATACAGTGCAGATGGGAAGAAAATTCAACCATTTTTGCTTATGTAATAAATAGATGGTATGGTGTTTTGACTGCACTTCAATCAATATCAACACAAATCACACTCCACACATCCTGGGTGTATGCAGCCTTTCCAGTATGCTTATTCTATTGGGCCACCATCGATGGAAGATTTGTTGAAGATGAATGAAGGTGTGAGAGCAGTATCGATTTTGGCCATGCCCCCAGGTGGGGCCAAAAGGTAAAATACCAATAAACGTAATCAGGGGCACATCTTTTAACAGTTTTTAATGAAACTTTGTATTATATGCAATCACCATCGGGGAATGCATGAAATGTGGAACGATTTTTTGGATTTGACCACCGGGTCATGCCCTATAGGGTGGGGACTTAGGGTCACATTGGTCAAAACAGAATTTTTTTAACTCAAAATTAGTTGACATTGGGTCATTCGTGGTGTAACATTTTGTTATCTTCCAACTTTGTACGAGGTGGGCAGCGTGGGATTTGCGATGGCACGCTCTAGCTAGTATTGCATTACCGTCAGATAACAGATACAATAACATTTGATAACACAGGAAGCAAGTTTTGTGGATGTGGCCTTCATAACATATTGAGAGCTGCAAGTGCCACTGACCGAAAGATGTGAACACTCACCTCTGAGCTGTCTTGGATCTCAGCCAAGCTATAAACTTCCATCCTGGAGTTTCACAGGCAGGGCGAGGCATTAATGTGTGAATCATCCCTCAAATGGACGTTAATACAAAGAGTAGGTGAGCTAGGGCCAGGGCTTTGGCCAAATTCTACCAAATTTCTGCACACTTGGTCAAGTATTCTGTGGCGGAGTGGTGACCTGCCCATGATTGTAACTCTACCAAAAAAAAACAGCTTCTACAGAATGGACCATGCATCGTACATGCGAAATTACTTGATCACCCAATATAAAGTACATAAAATAACAACATCTTATAGAATCCACCCGACAACTATCTCCCACTTGCCCTGACCCTCTCGTGCGCCCTTCCGTAATGAGCTATGCGGACCACCCAAAACAAAGTTCCAGTGCCCACCGACTGAGCAATTCGATTCCCACACAGCGGCAAAGCACAAAGCCCTGAGAGAAGCGTGCTTTTACTTCAACACCCGAGTCAATGAAGTTTGATCCTTTAAAGTTTCGGAGTGGGGGATAGAGGGAAGGGTGGGGAAGAGAGTTAATTTGGCAAGTCCAAAGAAAGGAAGATCAAATGAAAAGGGGAGTACATGCGCAAGTACAGCAATTCAATTATGAAGCAAATCACTTGAATTTGTAATAAAAGTGTGAAGTGCTTTAACGGCTCAGGACTCAGTTTCACATCATCGCAAGGGAGATAAAAATCATGACACGCTGATCTGAGCGAGACGTCACATTCCACAGCTCCTTGCTGGCCTGGCCAGCAAAACAAGCCAATGGCTTTCAAACCCCATGTGGTGGAAGGACTCATTAGCAAGATCTCAAGATCGGCTTTCACTCCCACAACCAGGCCACAATGGGTGGTCAAAGCCTGCTCAACTCATTTGGGAGGTAAAACAATAGAAATAAATTTGGCATATTTTCATGCAAGTAACTTTAGCATTTTCAGCGAAACTAATTTCAATCATATCACAAACGTTCATGCTGAGACCAAGGTGAGTGATTCAAAGACTAAACAAATTGGATAGGACAAAAGGTACGAGCAATAGAAACTCAATTCAAATTGTGCATAAACAAAGTGCATGAGAATGCTATTTGGTGAACTTTCAAGTTGTGAATAATAATTGAAAGTTGCAGGCAACTTGACCGGCTATGAAGCCGCTTCCGCAAATAAAAGTTTAAAAGTCACCGGAAATTAAGATTGTCGCACCTGAAGTTCAGCGACACCAAATTCAATGCACGCACTTAATATTTTGCACCACTAATATGCCATTTCCGGAAGAGCGAGACAATGTTGAGCAAAATATTGCAACATTCTTCATCAAGACATCTGATAACATTCATACATACATACTACCATTTTCATTTAAGTACAAAAATGTAAAACAAAAAAACAAGCATTTTGATTAGTTGATATAGATCAACATACTTTCATTAAGTAACTTTACTTCCTCATATTCAAAGTTATCTGGTCCATTGATGAGGTCTGTTAAGTTTTGGAGTGATCAGTTAAACGGTACTTCAATAAATATTTGAAACCTTTCGAAAAATCAGTTTAGTTGGAAGATTTGCACTCATTCTCGGGAATTGAAACAACTCTGTTAAGTTAAGTTTATCTATTCAGCATTCTCCAAGAAAAAAAAAAGTCATAATACGGTGGAACAATTACAATAATAGTACAGTAAGACCGCAACATTCACGGTGGTTACCTTCCTGAAAAATGCCGCGAATGTCGAATCCGCGAATGTCGGGGCAGTGGTTCAATGGGACAAAGTGGGGTAAGTTCCTGCCAGTTCTCGATTCCGAAGAGAAAATGTTAAAATCTTATGAACTCGAATGCACATGATTGCAGTTTTTTTGAAAATGCTTACAAGTAAAAAAACAACAACAACAACAGCAGCAGCAGGTACTGTTTCTAATTTCTATTCAAGATACGACGCAACTTTTCATGTGATTATGACAAGCAAGAATCTAGTGAATTCCTCTGGAGAGGACTTTTCCAGATGCAAGTGAGGGTGCTGATGAGTCATGCACCAAAGAGGGTGGTGATGGTGTTTAGGTGGAGGGCCGGAGTGACAAAAAAAAATGGGTAATCAACAGCTGTTTTTCTGAGTGCTGCAGGTTTCTGTGTAGCTCCGTGTACAGGAGCAAACCATCATCCAGCCCTCCCTCCCGCCTTCAACCAGAGGTACCACTCCATCACTGGGTCAGCATCTTAAAACCTGTCAGCAACTGCCCTCCTATCCTGCAGCACCTCAGCCAGGAACTTGATGGTCAGGTTGAGCCTCGCCGCCTCTTCGTCGGCATCCTGCTCCTTGGAAACCTTGACGAGGCGATGAGCTTGTCCAAATCCTCAGGCTCCATATCAGCACAGCCTTCACCTCCTATCTCCCGTGCCAACCCAGTAATTTCCCACCTCTCTTCCGTTATGTCAGAAAAACCGCTGAAGTTGTTGACTGCCTGTGGCCATAGGTTTTGCCAGCAAGTGTTGATGGTGGAGGCTTTCACTTCATCCAGCGAGTCTTTGATGGTGCTGATGCAGTGCACTAATCAAGTCCTTCCACCATTTCCCAATGGTAAGTGTGGGGTCGGACTCCATAACATCCAAGATGTGACGGAAAGTGCAGTGGGTGTAATACGTTTTAAACGGCGAAATTACCCCTTGGTCGAGTGGATGGATCAGGGAGGTGGTGTTGGGTGGCAGGAAGACTACCTCAACATTGGGATGGGCCACCTTCAGCACCTCCAGGGTGGCTAGGAGTGTTGTCCACCAACAGGATAACCTTTAAGGACAGGTTTTTTTTTTTTACTGCCAGGTACCTCTCCACTGGAGGGACGAAACATTTTATTTACGTTGAAGGCTCCAGTCACGGACTGTATAGTCCTCCTCAAGGCCAGGCCTTAAATAAAAGAGAAGAAAAGTGTATGATGTTTGTTTACAAGAAAGAGTTTAAAGCTAGCTATAGTTTGAGAGAGACAGAAAGTAAGACCAGCAATCCTGACACGGAGAGTGTAAGATTGTTCCGGGCACCACTTTAACACTCCTAAGTCAGAACGGTAGCACTACCCTGGGTGCTTGCTGTCTACAACCTACTACCTAAAAAAATTGTGAAACCAATCCATGAATATGGCAGCTGTTACCCATGCCTCTCCGATTGCCCTCCAAAATATGGGCAGAGTATTCTTATTTTTGCCCTTGAGGCCACGTGGGTCTAGGGAATGGTACAACATCGGTTTGATCATGCAGTTCCCTATAGTATTGGCACAGAGAAGAGATACCCGGTCCTTTTCAGTCCTAAAACCTAATGCCGCCCCCTCTCGCTTTGTGATGAAAGTTCTCGTGGGCATTATTTTTTTTCCAGAAAAATCGGCTTCTAGCTTTTGATAGGTGAAAAAATTCAGTGTTCCAATTTGCAAATTCTTAATATTTCAGGCCAATCAGATGAAAATTGACGATTGAGCTTTGACAAAATTATTAATTTCCCTTCACCATATTCTCATAAGGCTTTGTTGAAAATTTGATGACAATAGCTCAAATGGTAAAACAGTTATCGGACGGGCTAAAAATACTAATAACACCACAAACCAATGGAATTCAAACAATACTGACTGATTAATAATAATCAATATAAGTAAGAATAATAGTCTTGAAGCAATGCAAGCTTCTAAACCCAATATTAGCAATAAAACAAGCAATAACAATTGGATTCCAGTCATACTGGCTTATATGATGAATAATAATAATAATAAATAATAATAATCTATCTATAATTCCAGTAATCTCTGTTTGTACGTTTGTCTGTGACCGCTGTTTCTCGACAACCACGGGTCCGATATACTTTTAACTTGCCAGGTATATTGCTGGGGACCCGAGGATGTGCCTTTTCAAGGTTTCATATTAATCGGACAATTACTTACCGAGCTATGTCCAAAAAACGATTCAACCAATCAGAGAGCAGCGAACTATCGCGTGTGCCGAACGTGGCGGACACACTCTGCCTCGGATGGCACATTTGAGAGCGTATTCATTTATTTCACGTTTGCAAACTATGTTGGCGCTATGTTGGCGTTAAACTATGTTTTAAAACTAATAAAAACGAATTTGCGATTCATTCGCTTTCCTGCGCGTTTGTGCACGCGATGGCGATTTCTTTACCAAACTCCGGAAGCCGTTCGCTTTGGACCAAACCATTTCATGTAAATAGAGGGGGGGGATATAATTTTAGATATAGATATAGTACGGGCAATGCCCTAGTAATAATAATGGCAAAAAATAACCTTAACACATGACCGGCTTATAAACCAAATACGTTTATCATAACAGATAATAATAATAATCATAATAATAATAATAATAATAATACTATCAGCAAAAACAATGTGCCTCAAGCAACAGGCTTGTAAGCCTAATAACAATACCATCAACAATAACAATTTAATTCCATCCATACTGGTTTATTGAAGCCAAATAATAATAATAACAAGAAGAAGATTTTTTAAAGCCAAGATCAGAGATTGCAGACCCTCGTCAGGATGTGTTTTAGTATTTTCAGGCTTTTGTGTTAAAGGAAATTATGGCGGCCACACTACGTGACCGATGACGTCATTATTTTTTTCTCCGCCAATTTATCCCGAGATGATGCTCAAGAAATTTCATCTTGATCGGATGAAGTTTTGTAATTTTCGAATTATGACGTCATAATGGAGGCACCTATGACATCATTAACATATTTTATTCCCCATGGAGAGTTCTGAGCCATGTCCATTTTTTTCTATGCAGCGCTTTCGGAGATATAGAGGTGCAAAGCTTTTCGGTTTTTCCAAAGATGGAGTTCGTACCATATGACCAACGACGTCATAATCATCATAAAAAATTATACAGGAGAAGGTGCACATATGGTGAAAATTTCCTGTTAATCAGACCAGCAGTTGCAGAGAATATCATATATATTCTGTGCAGACAAACAGACAGACATACAGACAGACAGACAAACAAACATACAAAGAGACAGCCAGACAGACAAACGGACTCAAATGCAATACCCTCTCCTCTGGCGAGGGTAATAACAATATCAGCCAAAAACAAAAATAGTCTTAAAGCATTGCTGGCTTACAAGTCAAATAATAGAAATCATAATAGTTATTAATAATAATAACAAAAATAATAACAAAAATAATAATAACAATATCAGAAAAAAATGGGCTTCAAGAAACACTGTTTTGTAAGCCTAATAATAATAACACCAGCAACAAAGATCGGATGGCTTTCAGCCATACTGACTTGAGAGCTTGGAAATTTCATGGTAAAGGAAACTTTTCATTTTCAGTGCCACCCGTGCCGAAACAGGCCGTGCCAATCGCCGTGACCTTCCGAGAGATTTGAGATGTGGTCCAGCTGTGCCCCACAGCCACCCACTTTGCGCACACTGCCAAGCCAGTGGGAAAGCGACCTTTGAAGACGAAGACAACAGGCCGAGATAATGCGAGTTTTCTGGGAATCCTGGGCGTAGCCCTTTCACCCCCGTTCCGAAAATCTATAAATGAATGCCCCTCTCTGCCAAAGACCTTTACAAATGCGGCAAACAAAAACAACAGAGCGGCAATTGAACAATTACACTCACAATCACATTGTGATGCGTCTGTCTCTCCTGCCCACCATGTTCTTCAATTCACTGGTGGATATTCAGTCGAGGTTAAAGGGTGAACGACCAAAGAATTTTCTACATCAATTCACCCTCAACCACCCCGACTTTTAATCCTTATAGAACGACTTGACCTTTGACACAATTCTAATGCCCCCTTTAACCATTTCAAGGCAATCGGATCCTTTTCAAACCTTCTGGCTTCCATCTCGTTATCCCAAAACCACATTTTTTACATATTCATCATGGCAATAATATGACTGTTAAAAAATCGCTTATGCTTAGTTTGCTGAACTCTGCAGTGCAGAAAACGATGTGGTCGAAAGTCCTTCATGTGAGCACTTTGACCAAAAGGTTGTTTATCTTGCCAAATCTCCTTTACCTGACCTCTCGCCCCACATATCCCCCCCCCCCCCCCCAATGACAAAAACATGTACTTTATGGTCCAGGCATCATGTAATGCAAGATTTGGAGTCCAGCAGTAAATGATGGAGATAAAGACATATGGAAGGCTGTGGGTGGGAGGTTGCATTCGGTCGAGTAGGGAATTATTCAAATTTTGCATACCGGAGGTTCTTTCTTTTGTGATACATGAACAAACCAAGTGTCCTATCTTCAATAATAACAAACAAGTTTAATTGGGATACCAAAATGTTTCATTAAGCCTTTCTCATTCGTTCAGGAATGATTATTTAATCACAAGATCTTGCTTGAACAGCACCACGACCAAAAGATTGGCTCATACACCGGAAAATAGAACTCCATTTCAAATTGATTGTTATGGTCTCACAATCACACAGAAGGAGAGCACGCAGCTCATGTGATCGAAGAATACGTTGGAGTTCCTCCTTGGAGTTTCCTCCTGCATCCATTTGTCCACTCTATGCATGAGTGTTTTGCGTCCTGTTTTTGTCTGTTACATCCTGATCCGCTCAATGTTTTAGCTCTTCCATGAGCCTCGACTTTGTATCCACAAAAAACAGTGGCAATACCCCTGGTGCTCACCTGGTAGAATAAACAGTACACTGCACTGACTAAAGGTATTTTAAACCAATTTCAATGATTGCAAGAAGACAGGGCAGCATGTGGAATCATACCAACATAACCATGACTTTAAACAAACAAACAAACAAAAATACCTATTTTGGGGGGCAACCCCCCTTCACCCTCCGCCCCCCCCCCCCCCACCACGGGTACCTCCTCAGACACCAATTTTTTCAATGCCTTGAACAAACATTGGTACATCATGGATGATGAAGGTTGTGGTGAAGTTTCATCAAAATTGTGTGTGTAGGTTTTGAGAAAAAAAGCAAATATATATTTTGTTGGGCAAGCCCCATCCACACCCCATGGACCACCTTAGACCACGATTTTTTAAATGCCAGGAACAAACTTTGGTATAACATGGGTGATTAAGGTTGTGGTGAAGTTTAATCAGAAATGCATAGTGTAGTTTCTGAGTAGAAAGCAAATACCTATTTTGGGAGGCAACTCCCCACCCACCCCCCCCCCCACCCCCTGTAAATCCCCAAAGGAACAGATTTTTTTAATGCCGTGAATAAACTCTGGAACATCACATGTGGTGAAGGTTGTGGTCAAGTTTCATCAAAATTGTGTGTGTAGTTTCAGAGAAGAAAGCAAATACCTATTTTGGGGGGGTCAAACCTGGACCCACTTTGACTCCCCGTAAACACCCAAAAGGGGCAGTTTTTTTTTTAATGCGTTGAACAAACTTCGGTACATCACGGGTGATGAAGGTTGCGGGAAAGTTTCATCGAAATAGTTTGTGTAGTTTCAGATGAAAAAGCAAATTCCTATTTTAGGAGTCAAAGCTGGAGCCACTTTGACCCCTGGTAAACCCTCTTAAAACCCGACTTTTTTTAATGCCATGAACAAACTTTAGTCACAAAACAACAAATATAATTTATACCAAATTTGGTCGCAATTTCATCAGCGGTTTCAGAGAATAGGTTTCAAGAGTTTACGAACGGACGGACTGACGCGCCATCGCATAAGCTCCCCTGAAGTTCGCTCCAGGTGAGCCAACAACAACTCCTTGGTGGAAGGAAAATTAAAGTTTCATTTTCACTCACGTTCATTCAAGTCGATAATGTCATAATTGTATTCCGCAGGCCATTTTACCATTAGCTTGGGATCGTTAGATGATTTCCAAGAGGTTTTAATCGCACAGAGAGGAAGCAGAACAAACGCTTAAACGTCAGTGCAGACCCAATATTTCAACGCTGAATATAAAAACCCATTATAAAAAGAGACGAGGTGAAGCTGAAGAAAACGTGGAGTAAAATTGCACAATTACTTATTACATCACCCTAGGTCAGCAAAAGCCTTTCGCGCCTCGATGCTCACAGTTGCTGCCGAGAGGAAGGAATTAATGGTGTCATGTTACGATCACGTGTGGTGGAAACTATATCGATTTCCGTAAAGTGAAGGACTTGCTAGTGTCAAACATTGGCTGGTAAAACTTAGGTCAATTTCACACAATGTCCGACCAAATCCCACTTTTGGTGCATGTTGACGTATACTGTGCAACCAGAAATTGAGGCATTCATTGCGCAAACTTTCATTTGGAATGGATGTCCAGTTGTCACTCATAGCTTCAGCAATCGAGTCGTGTTATAAGAGGGGAAACGGAAAGAAAACAACAACTTTGATGGGGGAAAAAACCCCCAAAAAACAAACAACGTCTGAGGGCCATCTGGGCAGTGTGACCTTTTCCGAACACTGGTGACCACTGGCCCACAGAGATGCTGGCCTAATTCGAAACTTCTGTGGTGAGCAGGCCCATCAGAGTGCCACATGAAACAGGAAGGCCGTCATCGCCCTGAGAGTGGACCAGTGTGCTGGAATGTGCACGTCAAAGTGCCGGAGAGCAGGCCTTGAAAGGGAACACGTGGTGGGCAATGGAGGCAGGGGCATTGAAGATGTAGGGGTTACAAACACAGAACTTGTGGGGAGCAAACAGGGAGGTGAAAATAGCATGGGAAGGAAGTGTAGGGAGTGGTGTAACGGGGCTCGAATATATATTTGTGTAATTATTTTTGAGCGGGTTTTCCCCGATATGTTGCCTATGACTCCCTATCCCTGATCTATCCTCTTTGCCCAACACCCAAACCTCTCATGTCTTTTGGGAACATGGGGGTCAGGTATGGGTTAGCTGCCAACAATATTTGCATGGCAGCATCGTGGGCGGTGTTGGTTTTGCAATAATTTCTTGCCTAGCACGACATATTGCATCATACCGCACCGTCCTCAGAATGGCATTAGGCACCTAATTATCATGATCAAAGCTATAAGGGGGGTGAAAAGGTAAGATGCAATGTTCAAGGAATCGCCTGTCGGTTTCTTTGGTAAATCTTCAGATGGGTCGCTGTAGGATATCCAGGCTGCAGGATGTACAAGATGGGTATCCATGGCCGCTCTCCACAGCATGCAACATACCCCTTTATAGCATGACAACGTAGGGGCACTTTATCCACCCCCGACCTAAATCAGCAACATTACAACACTAATGAATTGCACTTTCTTGACGAGATGAGGTATCTACTTACACCGTAAGCATTTTTCTGAAAATGACGAAACTATTTGAGGTTCAAATGCAACTTTCAAAAATAACCCTTGCAGATGTGAGCAGTAGAAAAGAACGACTCCGATAAAGCCACGGGAACAAGCAAACAAGTGCTGTTGACCACCAGACAGGCCACAAGTTCCCCCTTGTGTCCTGGACAGTCGATGACAAGGCCAAAGGAAAGTGGCCACTTATGAAGGTACTGGCACCTGGTACTGGACCACGGACTCAAACAGAAGCCTGTTACTTCGGCTGAGCATTAGAAACGGCTTACATTATCGAACATATATAAGGAGGAAAACAAAGGCTGCACGAAAGGTCAGAATTACAATGGCTCGGTGAGATCACAAACCAAACAAATTCGCTTTTTAGTGAGAATTACTGAAGTTGGTAAAATGAAAGATCTACGTACTCCTCCGGCAAAGGAAACCGAGTGTTTCTGTGCCTGGCAAACGAAGCACGACTTAAACCCCTTCGTGCCGAGGTTGAGTGCAGTCATTGTGGAAAGGTGTCGACAGACGGACACACAAACATTGCTCACGACACAAGGGCAGGGCAGGGCATAGTGGTAACTGCTCCAGTTTCCAAACTACTGCATGTGTACATGACACGAGTGAAAGTTTCTAAAAAGGCATAAAACGTTTTTCAAATTGAGTCTGGCTCGATGTGAGTTCCACGCACTACCCTCCCCACCATCATGTGGTATGATTAATGCAGCTTGCTCACAAGGTGTGGAACTGGTGAAAGCCTGAAAATACAATTTAAAAGCAAAAATGCGCTCGTGCACACGTCAGCATACATCACACAGGCCATAAAATTAGGCAAAAAGTACAACAGCCACCCAATCAGTCGAGCAGGCTTCATCAAAATGACTGAAAGCCTTTGTTTATTGGTGAACCGTATCAATATCAATGGTGATTTGTCCCCCCATTGGAGGAAGACCCCATTGTGATCAGGCCGTTGGTACTCCTATGGTTGGCAGTTGGTGCCCCGGAAGCATTGATGGAAAGAGAGTGGCAATCATATGTGTGGGAAAATTGCATGCTTGGTCAGGGTCGCCCAGATAGCTCCGATGGCAGAACACTGGTATGGTTTTCCAGAGGACCTGGGTTCGATTCCTGGTCTGGACATGTAATTTTCCCACATATATCAAGTAATCTAACAAGTAATCCAACAAGTAATCCAACAAGTAATCCAACAAGTAATCCAACAAGTAATCCAACAAGTAATCCAACAAGTAATCCAACAAGTAATCCAACAAGTAATCCAACAAGTAATCTAATGTGTAATTCCAAAGTGTAATTCCAAAGGGTAATTCCAAAGTGTGATTTTAAAGTGTGATTTTAAAGTGTGATTTTAAAGTGTAATTCTAAAGGGTAATTCTGAAGGGTAATTCTGAAGGGTGATTCTAAAGGGTGATTCTAAAGTGTAATTCTAAAGGGTAATTCTCAAGGGTGATTCTAAAGGGTAATTCTAAAGGGTAATTCTAAAGGCTAGTTCTAAAGGCTAGTTCTAAAGATAGTTCTAAAGGATAGTTCTAAAGGATAGTTCTAAAGGATAGTTCTAAAGGATAGTTCTAAAGGATAGTTCTAAAGGATAGTTCTAAAGGATAGTTCTAAAGGATAGTTCTAAAGGGTAATTCTAAAGGCTAGTTCTAAAGGCTAGTTCTAAAGATAGTTCTAAAGGATAGTTCTAAAGGATAGTTCTAAAGGATAGTTCTAAAGGATAGTTCTAAAGGATAGTTCTAAAGGATAGTTCTAAAGGATAGTTCTAAAGGCTAGTTCTAAAGATAGTTCTAAAGGATAGTTCTAAAGGATAGTTCTAAAGGATAGTTCTAAAGGCTAGTTCTAAAGGGTAGTTCTAAAGGATAGTTCTAAAGGATAGTTCTAAAGGGTAGTTCTAAGGGATAGTTCTAAAGGATAGTTCTAAAGGGTAGTTCTAAAGGATAGTTCTAAGGGATAGTTCTAAGGGATAGTTCTAAAGGATAGTTCTAAAGGATAGTTCTAAAGGATAGTTCTAAAGGATAGTTCTAAAGGGTAGTTCTAAAGGGTAGTTCTAAAGGGTAGTTCTAAAGGATAGTTCTAAAGGCTAGTTCTAAAGGGTAGTTCTAAAGGATAGTTCTAAAGGATAGTTCTAAAGGATAGTTCTAAAGGCTAGTTCTAAAGGATAGTTCTAAAGGCTAGTTCTAAAGGGTAGTTCTAAAGGATAGTTCTAAAGGATAGTTCTAAAGGATAGTTCTAAAGGGTAGTTCTAAGGGATAGTTCTAAAGGATAGTTCTAAAGGATAGTTCTAAAGGATAGTTCTAAAGGATAGTTCTAAAGGGTAGTTCTAAAGGATAGTTCTAAAGGCTAGTTCTAAAGGGTAGTTCTAAAGGATAGTTCTAAAGGATAGTTCTAAAGGGTAGTTCTAAAGGGTAGTTCTAAAGGATAGTTCTAAAGGATAGTTCTAAGGGATAGTTCTAAAGGATAGTTCTAAAGGGTAGTTCTAAAGGATAGTTCTAAAGGATAGTTCTAAGGGATAGTTCTAAGGGATAGTTCTAAAGGATAGTTCTAAAGGATAGTTCTAAAGGATAGTTCTAAAGGGTAGTTCTAAAGGGTAGTTCTAAAGGGTAGTTCTAAAGGGTAGTTCTAAAGGGTAGTTCTAAAGGATAGTTCTAAAGGATAGTTCTAAAGGGTAGTTCTAAAGGGTAGTTCTAAAGGGTAGTTCTAAAGGGTAGTTCTAAAGGGTAGTTCTAAAGGGTAGTTCTAAAGGATAGTTCTAAAGGATAGTTCTAAAGGATAGTTCTAAAGGGTAGTTCTAAAGGGTAGTTCTGAAGGGTAGTTCTAAGGGGTAGTTCTAAGGGGTAGTTCTAAGGGGTAGTTCTAAGGGGTAGTTCTAAGGGGTAGTTCTAAAGTATAGTTCTAAAGGATAGTTCTAAAGGCTAGTTCTAAAGGATAGTTCTAAAGGATAGTTCTAAAGGGTAGTTCTCAAGGATAGTTCTAAAGGATAGTTCTAAAGGGTAGTTCTAAAGGGTAGTTCTAAAGGATAGTTCTAAAGGGTAGTTCTGAAGGGTAGTTCTGAAGGGTAGTTCTGAAGGGTAGTTCTGAAGGGTAGTTCTGAAGGGTAGTTCTGAAGGGTAGTTCTAAGGGGTAGTTCTAAAGGGTCGTTCTAAAGGGTAGTTCTCATGGGTAGTTCTAAAGGGTTTCAATGGGTAATTCTTAAGGGTATCCTAATGAGTAATTCTATAGGGTTTTAAAGGGTGATTCTAAAGGGTACTTCTGAAGGGTAATTCTAAGTACCCATTAGAGTGGTGGTACCTTTGTCACCGACCATGACTTTGCAGAAAAGGACTTCTTTGACTATGTGCTTGAATCAGTGTGAGAAATTCTGACCTAGATTTATGCAAATTGTAAATCCTCCCTTCCAGACTTGGTAATGAGACTTTCCTGCTAATGTCTCAAGTTCTTCCTCTGCAGCAATTGGTTTGTCATAGCATGTGCTTATGAGAGTCAACATCTCTGGATCTTTTCAGATATCCATCTACAGTGGCTTCAGAAAGTATTCACACCCCTTGACTTTTCTCACATTTTATTATGTTATGTTACAGCCTGAATTTAAAATTGACTGAATTGAGTGTTTTTGTCACTCATCTACACATAATACACCATAATGTCAAATTGGAATTTTCTTATTTTTTTGGATTTTTTTTCTAAAATATTTGAAATTGAAATACAGAAATATCTAACTTGCATAAGTATTCAGCCCCCTGAGTAAATACTTCATATAAGCACCTTTGGCAGTGATTACAGCTTCGAGTCGAGGTAGGTCTGTATCAGCTTTGCACATCTGGATTTGGGGAAGTTCTCCCATTCTTCCTTTCAGATTTGCTCAAGCTCTGTCAAGTTAGATGGGGAGCGTCAGTGAATAGCAATATTCAAGTCTTTCCACAGATTCTCAATGAGATTAAAGTCTGGGCTTTGGCTGGGCCACTCAAGGACTTTCATGTTCTTTTTCTGAAGCCATTCCAGGGTTGCTTTGGCTCTATTTTTCGGGTCATTGTCCTGTTGGAACATACATCTTCACCGCAATCTAAGATCTTTTGCACTCTGAAGCAGGTTCTCCTCAAGGATTTGCCTGTATTTGGGTCGATTCATTGTTCCCTCTATCCTTACAAGTCTCCAAGTCCCTGCCGCTGGAAAGCATCCCATAGCATGATGCTGCCACCACCATGCTTCACGGTAGGGATGGTGTTAGATGGGTGATGAGCCGTGCTCAGTCTCCGCCAGACGTAGCGCTTTGCATTCAGGCCAAAGAGTTCAATTTTCATCTCATCAGAAAACAGAATATTTTGCCTCATGCTCTCTGTCTTTCGCATGCCTTTTTGCAAACTGCAGGCGTGCCGTCACGTGCCATTTTCTCAGGAGTAGCTTTTGTGTGGATACTGTCCTCTAAAGCCTCGGTTTGAGAAGTACTGCAGAAACTGTTGTTCTTCCACAGGTACTCCCATCTCACCCAAGTAACTCTGTAGTTCTCTTCGAGTGTCATTGGGTTCTTGGTCAGCTCCCTCAACAAGTTTCTTCTTGCCTGGTTGCTCAGTCTGGTTGGACAGCCAGCTCGAGGAAGAGTCTGGGTAGTTCCATATGTTTTCCGTTTCCTAATGATGGAGCTCACTGTGCTCTTTGGAACTTTCAACACTTTAGAAATTGTTTTATACCCTTCCCCAGATCTGTGCCTCCTCACAATTCTATCTCGGGAGCTCTAGATCTATCTAGTTCCTTGGACTTCATGAGTAAACAACAATTTTTTTTCTTTTTCTTTGGTATACTAATTCGAGGCTCGTGCAAGAGCTATCGCATAGATTCATAGAACATAGAGCAGGCGTGGGAGACAAGAGAGGGGGGGGTGGTGGGGGGGGGGGGAAGGGATGTAAGCACAACAACAGTAGAACAGGGACATCATGAGATCTGTGGAATAAAGAGGACTGGGGCGGAGTACACAGGATAAACAAGATGGACAATATAAGGACGGAATTTGAAGGAGGTGGATTTGAGGTGGATTAACAGTGGTAGAAAAGGTCAAGGTTTTGGATGGGGGAAGATAAGAGATGGTGGTGAACAGCTGTTTTAAAGACCTTGAGGGAGGAGTGGGATTGAAGAGAGTGAGGGAGTTTGTTCCAGAGGCGGGAGAAAAGGGGAATGAAAGAGTGAAGGTGAGCAGAGAGTCTTGACTTTGGCAGTTTCACCAGAAGAGGGTTGCTGACAGATCTTTCCATACTGCAGGAATATTCGGGGAACAGAGCACAGACAGAGCAGGGGGGTGCAAGGCTGGAGAGGAGTCTGTAGAAGACAAACACCGCCAACCTGCCTGTGGTGAAAGAGTGAAACGCTTTCAGAATAGGCTTCATCACGGGAGATACCAATGATTCTTAAAGCTTTGGTTTCTGCAGCGTGAAGCTGAGCTATGTGTGAGGCAGGAGCACCAGCCCATCGGGGAGAGCAGTACTCTTTCAAGCTGTGGGAAACATTACTGTGGGAAACATAACATAAACGGTTCAGCCTAGCGGAGGTATGAGATCTACCCAGTGCCGTTCTGGTTCATCAAGTTTTTACTAAATGCAGTTCAAATGTTTAGGCTTCAACATAACCACCATCTTTAGTAATAAATCATGCAATCCGATTTTCCAACTTGTTGCAATCATTCTGCAGTATATGCTGAGTATTTTCATTAATTGCATTTGTGATCATAGCCATAAGTTCATCCAAAGAATACGGTTTTTGATGAGTAAGGTTAAACCACAGTTTTACATATCCCCATAAAACGTAGTCCAATATGGACAAGTCAGGCGAACGGCTTGAGATAGCCAAGCAATTGGCCCACGTCTACTGATCCACCAGGATGGGAAGACATCATTCAAGAACCTCCGTACATTCGAAGCATAATGGCAAGGAGCTTAGTCTTGTGAGCACAAGATGATATGTGAAAGATTTATAAACAAGGCGATATGTGAAAAAGAAAGGTGATATGTAAAAAAGAAAGGTGATATGTGAAAGCCATGGTTCAGGAACCAAGTGGATTAATTGTGGTGGTTGACTTTACCACTAATGTAAAAGTTGCCTCATCAGAAAATGTCAACTCCTTAAGAAACACAGGGGAATTGTGGATTTAACACAGCAGTAACAAACAACATCACGAGTTGAGTAAAAATGTTAGCAATACCAAAACTTGATGAATTATGCTTTCATATGCCATCTATAGTTTATTTCTATCTTGTGTACATCAAAAGTTACAAAAGTTCAAAACTGCACAAGGACTTTATGGACGACGTGTATATTACGCATTCACAACAAAGAAATGAAGAAGCACGTGCATGAAGAACACAATGCTACAATAACAGCAGGTGGAGAAACAAACTCGAGAAACAAAATACTGGCAGACCGTTTGCCCTCCAGAAACCTGGGGGCAAGGACTGACTTCCCCATAGATGACAAAGCATGGAACAGTAAAGAGTGCAAGACCAGAAAGGAAGCGGTAGAAGACAGAGACCACACGGGCCCATCTGCGATGTGAAAGTGATAGGCCCAGAGACTCAACTTCATCGAATGAGATTCTAATGATTATGAAGGCTTGGGTTTCCATGGCCTAAGGCTGAGAGAGGTGTGAGGCAGGGGTGCCAGCCCAGAAGGGAGAGCTGTACTCCATCAAGCTGCAGATGAAGGACGTGTCGGTAGATAAAAGTTGGGAAGGATGGGAATCGAGAGTGCGGGGTTGGGGACGCAAGACTTGGAAGTCAACATAAAATTGAGGCACTCGGCCTTCTCACAAGCAGAGTCGGCTGTGATGCCATTTGAAGTGAGGGAAGGGATGGAAAGAGAGCATACTCGAGAGACAGACTTACAAAGGTGTTAGCAGGTTTTGGAGGAGGGAGGCAAGTTTAAAAGTTCATTCTTGAGGTTGGTCAAGTGTCTTTTTGGCTCACCTGAGAGTGGATACTACATAATTAATTTACCATTGACGGTAGGATGGGTGTGATAACTGAAGACGAGATGGGTTTAATCTGTGCCTAAAAGAGAGCATCTCTCTGTGGAATAATTCTGGGGCAGCATTAAAATCAGTGGCAGTGGATGTAGGAGACCAGAAATGAGGTGCGGATTGCAGCTTTCAGTCTCTGCCAGCAACATCAATAATTGTTGAGACAGCTCTCTGAAACCGAGACAGCTCTCTGAAAATATCCAGAGAGATGTTGATTGTCTCTCAGAGGCACATGATCAGACAAAGCAATTGAAGCAAAGGAAGAACAGGAGAAATTAGTAGTAAGGTTGGTGATTATGAAGTTCAGAATGGATGATTTTGCATTGGCAGAAATTTGTGTCAGAACGTTCAGACTGATTCAGTCTCATGGAGTCACAGAAGTCCTTTTCTGCAGTGCTGTGTCAGGTGAGAGAGGTATAAACATCCCACCAAATTGCCTGATGACATTTGACAGTTGACAGTTGAAATCACCACATATGATGAAGAGAGACAGAGCTGGGATGGATGGTTCAATGTTGGTCCGTGACAGCTGAGAGAGGTGCATATGAAGTCATCACTATAAGGAGGATGGTACAGCACGCAGCCAAATAAGGGGTGGGACCAGAGGGAAAGGAACAACCAAAGGTACTCCAGGAGTTGCAAGGATAACAGCAGTACACCCACAATGAAAAATGGGGTTCTTGATTCCACCACTAGGATGGAGTTCAGGTCTGTCAAACTGGAGGAGACCATAACCAGGGAGAAACATGAGGGAATGAGGACATTCTGTGGGAGGAAGGACCTCTGTTAAATAGATGATACCGGGTTTATCACCAGAGGCCTGGATTGAGAGATCTGTCAGGTTGGAGAGGGAGCCTCAAATGGTGGAGGTGCGCACAGTTATGGACTGTGGAGGAGGTACTGCAGGCAGAGTGCAGGAATCGGAGGAAGCTGAGGAAAGGTGATGTTGGGGAGGAGGGCTAGAAGGAGTGGAGTCGGATTGGGGGTGGGGGGGGGGGGGGAAGGATCTGGTAAAAAGTGGGATAAGAGAGAAGCTGGGTCAGGGTGAGGCAGGGGGAGCTGGGAAGGGCATGGCAGTGGGAGGGGGGGGGGGGATGGGGGAAGCTTGGATGGGTGTCACGGGGGGGAAGCTGGTAGGGAAAAATGGGAGGGTTGAACGCAAAGGAAGAAGAACAAGTTACAAGTTTACTTTTCTCACCCATTTCAGTACACCGGACATATAATGGAATACTCATCTCTGTGAAGGCCTATGTCAGTGAACAAGATAAACAATGGATTTTATAAACTAAAGGTTGATCAGAGTATGTTTACTGACATGGGAAATGAGGTGCGGTTTACTTTTTGAATATTTCTCCATGTCGCTACAACAACAAAATAAAATGCGAAGAACTGGGGTTTAAAATATAAGCCACATCTTGTTTCCCATGGTAGTAAGCACATTCTTACGAACTCTTTGTTGATCAAATCCAAGTTTTAAATGCTTTGAAGTTGGGCACGTCAACGTGCTACAATCCACCATCCAGCATCCCCCAAACTTCCATTCCCCCTCCCAGTCTTACACATGCATGTATACGTTATGGTAGTGGCGTCCCATAAACCCTCCGATAAAGAACGAGGTGATCACGAAGAGTCATGCACGCAAGACTCAAATTAAAACTCGAAAGGATAGCACAGAAATAGTGTGCTTACCTTTGAGCAATCTAGTCTGGAAACTGTATCCAGGTGTACTCCTCTTGGTGATTCCCAGGCAGGGAGTTGCTTGCAGTCAGGATGTCACACTTAACATCCCTCTGAGGGATGGTACATTCATTGATGTAATGCTCTGGGCCAAGAAGCACCAGTCCAGCAATTAAGAGTCAGGTTGGGAATGGAGCCCCAGCTTCATGGCTAAAGTTTACTGTTGTATAGGATAGTCTGTTGTATTAAAAAAAAAAAAAAAAAAAATCCCCTTTTTTGTGCAATCCAAAAACTCTTTCATGAACGTGCCAAAATTCTCGATGGAAGAAAGCCTCAAAGTACTCCGTATGATGAAACTTCAAACACACTGACAAACAATTCACAAAAAATACCCAACTACATTACTTACAGAGCACAGGGTTTGTGCATTTGGCCGTGCCGCTTCAGGTTCAGGTTCATTCATGAAGACATCAAGGAGGTCGATCAAATTCCCCCGCAACAACAGCTGTCGATAAGCCTGCGCCACCCGAGACGCTTTGTCTGTAGCAGGTTCCTCACTCACAGGGAGGCCGAGCCTCTCACAGACAAGCCAGCGCCAATGCAGTAACACCTCGCTTGGATGAGCTCCAAAATCGCCCCGAGTCTGCACGCGGCAGCAATGAGGATTGAGTGATGGCATCTTACGAAGTTCACTTGATGAAACAACCGAAAGTACATATTTAGCCGATATTTATAACACTGACCTGAACACTTTACCCTGAGAGTGATTTAATTGGTTAATCCAGAGTGGTATCACAATTGGTGCCAAAATAAAAATAAATAAATAAAATATTCACAAAATATTGGCAAATGTAACCATGAGCTTCGGCTTCAGGGGTAGCATCTCGCTCGAGTTCGCGTCCAGGCGAGGATTATACTGGTGAAGTGTTCATCAGTACCAGTAGTGGTGTGACTAGAACAAACAATGAGGTCACATGATCCATAAAGGAGCGCAAATGTTACCTTATGTGCCCATAACATGTGGGGACAGGACGAATGGTGCACCTTGGCCCAAATTCAGATATTTCCTTTTCATAGAGAAACAAAATAGAATACAAAAATCGTGCAACGCACATTTCAACCAGCACAGAGTCCTCGTTGCATCACATAATGGTCACAAGTTACCCTGTCCCCCTTGGGATAACTCGAAATTTAAAATTGGCCCGGTTCATGTCAGGAGAGAATGCATTTCCAGTGTTTGATATTTTGTTTGGTATTTTAATCACTCTGATCTCCTTGTCGTGCTGTCTTGGTAATGTTGGTAATGTTGGTCTGAGTC
Organism: Myxine glutinosa; assembly: GCF_964187855.1. Classification (NCBI taxonomy): domain Eukaryota; kingdom Metazoa; phylum Chordata; class Myxini; order Myxiniformes; family Myxinidae; genus Myxine; species Myxine glutinosa. The sequence goes on from NC_136261.1 coordinate 41,306,130, forward strand.
GTAACGCCTGCATACGATTACTGTAATCTTAACAAAGTCGCCGAGGAGAGGTGAAGGCAGGAAATTAGAATTTAACCAGGTTAGCAGAACATAATGGCCTACTCGAGAAAAAGACAAAATGGGGTTTTCTAATGTCCACCAGGAAATGCTCGCAAATTATCTCTCCTCATCTGGGTTTTGCAGTGAAGGTGGGAGTGCATCAGGGGTCGGTCCTCAGTCCACTACTATTTGTAGCTGTGATGGAGGTGCTGGCTCGGAACGTAAAGGAGGGTTTACCGTGGGAGTTGTTGTATGCAGATGATCTGGTGTTGATTGCAGAAAGTATGGATGGACTGAAGGAGAAGATGAACAAGTGGAAGGAATGTAGAGACGAAAGTTCTGAAGGTGAATATCGGAAAAACAAAGGTGATGGCAAGTGGTAAAGCATGTGGTGAGGTGGAAAGAACTGGGAAGTGGCCATGTGCTATGTGCAGGAAGGGTGTCGGAGTGAACTCAATTCAATGTACAATGTGCGCTGAGTGGGTTCATCAAAAATGTAGTGGTTTGAGAGGGTCATTAACCAGTGTGGCAGCTACATTCAAGTGTAAGGTGTGCACAGAGGGAGCTGCAGATGGAGGAAATGTTGAGTTATATGTTGGAGACGGCGTGAAGCTGGAAGGTGTGGAAACATTTTGTTACCTAGGAGACATGCTGAATGGAGAAGGTGGATCAGACTCGGCAACGGTTGCTAGAGTAAGATGTGCCTGGAAGAAGTTTCGGGAACTGAGTGGCGTGCTGACGAGGAGGGGAGTGTCATTGAAGCTGAAGGGAAAGGTGTATGCTGCATGTGTGAGAAGTGTTATGATTTATGGGAGCGAGACATGGGTCATGAATGTAGAGCAGCAACGAAGGCTGGAAAGGGTGGAAATGCGAATGGTTCGGTGGATGTGCGGAGTATCGTTGAGAGAGAGGAAGACAAATGATGAATTGCGAAAGATGATGGGAATAGAGCCTGTGATGGATGCTGTGAAGAGAAACAGTTTGAGATGGTTTGGTCATGTGTTGAGGAAGGATGAAAGTGACTGGTTGAGAAGAGTGATGGATATGAATGTGGACGGAAGTAGAGGACGGGGAAGACCTAGAAAGACTTGGCTAAAGATGGTCGAAGAAGAAATGCGGGCCAGGGGGTTAACAAGGGGAGATGCAGAAAATAAGGCAAAATGGAGAACATCGTCATGGGGACCGCAAGGCTAACCCCCGCTCTGGCAGGGAAAATGGCCTTTTAAAATGCCTGTTGTTGTTGTTGTTGTATCTGGGCTTTGCAAGCCCTCTCTCATGACCGAGCTCTTGGTTATAGGCATCCAATGCGGTGCCAGCACTACAAGGAACCCAGTGGTGGCATCGCATGATTCATACTGGTGGTGGCTGGTGAGAAAACGTGGTGTCAGGTGCTGCCACACCCCCTCACTGGTCAGTACTGAGGCCTGAGCAAAGGATGTACAGAGGCATGGGGCGTAGAAATGGAGGAGAAGGGGGAGGCAATAAAACACCCAAAATGGGATGTTCAGCCTCTCTTTGGGGTGTGGCTCTTGGGGATTACCTCTCCTCATCTGGGCTTCACAAGCTTGTGGATAGTAGGTTGATCACCAAGAAAGCCAAATTCCATGAAAGTTTAAAATGCAGAAAGTGAAGACATTCGATATGATGTACTCAGTGCCCGTTATTGTGGACCAAAATAATAATAATAATAATAAAATAAAAACTTCCATCAAAGCAGATCATGATCTCTTCCATCGAATGATTGTTGCTCTTGAAGCAAGATGCGATGTTCATGCGTTGCTGGAGCACGAGCGGCCTCCTGTACGTTTGTCTCTGGACTCTCTTGACCACAAATTGAGATACCTGACAAACAAGGCATATATGAACAAGATACTGGAGCAAGACATGGCTCAGAATCAGCCACCTGACAACATTGATGCTACATGTTGCATATTGGATGGCATGGAAATAGTGCAGACCATTGCCAATCATTCTGAAGTAGATACATTTGGCTAAATTACATTTGGAATATAACAAAAGTATGTGGTTGGACGGTTCTCCGTAACATGTACCAGGGTTGACATTGTCTTCGACAGATACCAAGGTAACTCAATCAAAGAAGGAACATGGGGAAAGCATTATGAGAGATGGGGAAAGAAATTAGAAGAATGGTGGAAAGCAGAGATCAGAAAATTGAGAATTGGGAGAGGTTTATCATTGCTCTCCTTGTGGTGCACATTCCTGAACTTTGCGAACATATACGGATACAAGCTGAAACAGCAAAGAAGAAAAGGTGCATATCCCAATACAAAGGATTCAGATAGACAGCGGCCTTCGATCATCTTTGCTGGCCTTTTCCTGCTATAACTGGGTGTGATACGATCAGCCAGTTCCTGGTTATTTGCAAAAACAAACTGCGTGGAACACCTTCGTCAAATGTCCTCAGCTACTTGCTCATTGTGGAGAATCGGACTTTCCCGAATAGTCTGTGATAGTTGATGCCGAGCCATTTTGTCTGCAAGTCGTATGACTCATTTACGGATTCCAAATCCATACAGCAAATCCAAAGCACTTTATTTCGAGCGAAGAAGAGTCTGGACTTGCTACCAGCTACTAAGGATGCTTTATACCTCATGTTAGGAGAGAACACTACCAAACGTACAGTTCGAGAAGAGCCCTGGAAGCACGTCCATCTCTAGCCGCACCAGGGAAAAGCAGTTGGTACCTAGCAGTAGAGACTGACACCATCCTTACACCGAGGCTCCTCACACCAGAACCAGTTTCGGCAGCCTGTCTGGATATTACAACCTGCGGTTGTTCTGTCGCAGAGATACGTTGTGTCACACGTAGATGTAAGTGTACGTGTCTTGGTCTCAACTGTACGAGGGTTTGTTCATGCAAGGATTGTGTAAAAACACAAAAAGCCTCGACATATTTCATGACAAATGAAGAGGAGACATCTGGTCTGTGCCGTTCATGAGTGTATGGCCTTAACGGGACAGGTTTCTCGTTTGACACAACTGATGTAGCCAACTGTCCCGTGATGTGCCGCGGAATAGCATAGAAGCTTCATTATCCAGACTGTTCTTCTTGTTTCATCAACGAAACTAATCTTTAATTGTATGCTCTTTTAAGAAGACATTGCCACTCTCTGGCATTCTGAACTTCACATTGTTATAGCGTACCGTATAACGTATGCAAATAGATGCACTATTGTCATATTTAAATATCTCCTTCCAGGGGGAATGTGTTTTTAGAACAGAAGGCTAGTGCAATATATCCTTTGATCTGATTCATTTGCACGGATTAGGAACTGCAAACAATACAAACAGTAAAATACTGAGCATATAGGTTTGATATGTGATTGGTCAGCTTCAGTAATATCGTCGGGTTGACTGGTCTTTTATTCCTGATCATATGGAAGGAAACTGGTAAACAGAATGATATTGTATGCCGTAAATTGGCGTTTTTAATGTTATTTTGACATTTTTTGTGCACACTTAATCAAGGCTCATATAAGAGCTAACGCTTAGAACATATAATAAAGGGAGCGGGAGACCAGAGTGGGGAGAGAGAGGGATGCACAACAACAGCAGGGAACAGGGACATCAGAATATATGTGGAAGAGAGAGGGCTGGGACCTTATTTGACCTCAAATTGACCTCAAATTGACAGCCAAAATCCAGTGGAAACTGGGCTGAAATATTTCCTACATGTATGCAGATACTTTATAACTGGTTTCCAGCTTCTCCTAAAAAAAAGTTTAGCAAGAAGGGTTTTGGAGAATGCTATGGCATGGTGCCTCCTGACTAACTTAGTGGCGATGGAAAGGGAGGGTTCTTCAAGTGAAGATTTTCAGGCCAGTTGCAGATGGTTTGAGGAGATCTGCAACCATGACAACTTGCATAACATCCGCATGACTGGCAAGGCAGTGAGCGGAGACTTCACCTGTTACTTTTTTGTCCTTTATATTATGCTTTTATTTATTACTTGCAAAAATTGAAGATTCATTTTGACGCCTCTGCCCCCAAAGGTGGCCGGAGGCATTATGTTTTCGGGTTGTCCATCCGTCAATTTTACAAATATCATCGAACACCACTTTTGCATATACTTTGAAAATGATGATGTCGTAGGTCACATGGTATGGCAGCCATCTTGGATAGAAAAACGAACCTTATTCGATCAACACAAAACTTCACAAACGTGATCCCCTACCCATACATATGCAGAGTGTATTTTTTTAAGGTCATATGTCATGTGGTATGGCAGCCATATTAGCTTGAAAGGCAATATATATATATAAAAATCCCTTCTCTGAAACTGCTTCACCGATCAATGTGAAACCTGTCATGGTTGGTGAAAATGTGATACTTGAAAACAGCTTAAGGGATTTCAATCAAACATTTATTTTTAAGACAGTGATCGATGGCATCTACCTGTTGTGGGACTATGCGGAGGCATATTGGCAGCACAGTCGCATTGTTCTAGTTTATACATGGTTTATCTGGTCTGTTAATCCGTTTGTCAATCACGTTGCAATTTTATTTCGATAGTCACCAAACTTGCCCACCTTCAAGTTGTAACTTAACCACCAAGGTTTTAACAAGCTAGAATCCTATTGTTTTGCGGTAAATAGGCCAAAAGGTCAAGACCAATAAATCATCAAATTTTCATCCAGTTGACTTTATATCCATATTTAGATACACATTTTCAAGTGTTTGAGTGTTTGTTTGTAAGTTATTCTTTCACAGCCAAACTGCAGCACATGGAGGCCCCAAATTTGGGGTTGGTTGGTTGATGGTTGTTGGTCCATCGAGTTAGGGATGGGGGAGGAATTGCTGTCGACAGGGAGGGGGAAAGAGGAGGCATGGGGGAGTGTGGAATGGAATGTGGGGTGAGCATGGAGGTAGCGGAGGTTCAATGGCATGCTGGGGGAAGTGAGATGCTGGGGAAGCAGGACGTTGGGGAAGTGGAGACAGAGCAGGATGCTGAGAGGGAAGAGAGTGGCCGGAACTTGGGGGAAGAAGAAAGGAGCTGGGATGCAGGGCAGGGAGTGAAGGAAACAGGGGTTAGGTAGGGCATGGCACAATTTAACAAGGGTTAGTTAGGGTAGGTAACAAGGGTAGGGCATTCATGAAGGGGATGAGCATCGGACGGATTGATACGTGAGTGGGGGATATAGATCATTCAGAAAGCCAGGAAGGGAGGTGGTGGGGAGGGGGCTTGGGATGGATGGACATGTAACTGAGAGATACCAAGCAGTGTTGAGGGTTGGGGAGCCTATAGCAACATAACTTGTACACAACACACATATAATGATGTAACAACCTGTGACGCAATTTACGCATTGGGCATTTCACTTCAACTCAGGATGGTGTTGTTATTCTCGTAGGCCTTAACTCTTATATTACTGAAGAATAAGCATATATAAAAGTGGGTGGAAGATCTTAGGGAGAGGGTATGGGTTTGGTGGTGGTGGTGGTGGTGAAGGTTAGGGTGTGGGGACTGTGGGGTGGACAGTACCTCCTTGTTAACTTGGGCCAGTGCAAGTTGCAATGCTACCAGCATTCCCTGTGGTCCAACCAAGGTCCGCATCTCTCCCACCCGTCCGGCTCGAAATGTGCCAATGGCAGCCAAGAGAGCTGTCTGTGTCCCCTGCATGATTCTTCTTGGGAGCTTTAATGGTGGAACATCCCACTCAAAACCAGCTGGGAACATAGACAATTCCACATCACTCAGCCATGATAAAATATACATTGGGGACACAGTATGCCCCCACAATATATGACATTGATACTCGATATATATTTTTTTACAGGGTAGCCCATAGGGCAATGACATTTGGAACAGCATTTGTCCGTCCATATGTATATATATATATATATATATATATATACAGTCACGTGAAAAAGTAAGTACACCCCATGTAAAGTTTTTACTTTTTCAACATATTTCAACATACAGCTATTTGAGCTTCATTTCAACAATATTGATAGATAAAGGTGATATAATATAACAAATATCATGAAACATTTACATTTTGTCATCCATTGTATAATTTAAATAAACATAAATGCAAATTTCGCATGTGGAAAAAGTAAGTACACCCTTGGCTCTAATAGGTGGTATTGCCCCCTTTGGCAGAAACAACCTCAAGTAGGCGTTTGGTATAACTGTCTACCAGTCTCTGACATCGACTGGGAGAAATTTTTGCCCACTCCTCCATGCAGAATTCTTTCAGCTGTGCGATGTTTGAGGGGTTTCTTGCATGCACAGCTCGTTTCAAATCCCCCCACAACATCTCGATGGGATTTAGATCCGGGCTTTGACTTGGCCATTCCAGAACCCTCCATTTATTGCTTTTCAGCCATTCCTTGGTGGATTTACTGGTATGTTTAGGGTTATTGTCATGCTGCAAGGTCCACCTTCGGTTGAGCTTCAACTTTCCAACAGATGGCCTCACATTATCCTCAAGCACACTCTGGTACAATGAAGAATTCATAGTGGATTCTATGATGGTGGGCTGCCCAGGCCTTGATGCAGCAAAGCTGCCCCAAACCATAATATTTCCACCACCATGCTTTACAGTTGGTATCAGGTTTTTGTGGTCAAATGCTGTCTTTGGTTTTTGCCAAACATGTCTTCTGGTACTGTGGCCAAATAGCTCTACCTTTGACTCATCTGTCCAGAGCACATTGTTCCAGAAGTGCTGGTCTTTGCCTCGGTGTTCATTGGCAAACTTTAGTCTTGCCCTGATGTTCTTTCTGGACAGCAAAAGTTTCCTCCTGGCACACCTCCCATGTAGATCAAATTTGTGCAGCCTCTTTCTAATGGTAGACTCATGCACTATGACATCAACAGTGGCAAGAGCTTCCTGTAGGTCCCGTGATGACATTCTGGGGTTCTTTGAGACTTCTTTCAGCATCTTGCGGTCTGCTCTCGGGCTGAACTTGCTGGGGCGGCCTGGCCTGAACAAGTTGGCAGTTGTTTGGAATCTTCTCCACTTGTAGATGATCTTCCGGACAGTCGAATGATTGATTTCAAATTGTTTGGAGATCTTTTTAAATCCCTTCCCAGACTCGTCGGCATCTATAACCTTCTTTCTGAAGGCCTCAGAGAGCTCTTTTGATCTAGGCATGGTGACACCGCACACTTCAACAACAAAGAGCAAACCAAACTAAATGTATGAGGTTTAAATATAACAGGTTCCTCCAAGATCCTCTCTAACGATGTTCTAATCATTTGCACCTGAGCTGGTGCACCTGATTCTAATTTTAGGTATTTGAAGTAGTGATAAATGTAGGGGTGTACTTACTTTTTCCACATGTGAAATTTGCATTTATGTTTATTTAAATTACACAATGGACTACAAAATGTAAATGTTTCATGATATTTGTTATATTATATCACCTTTATCTATCAATATTGTTGAAATGAAGCTCAAATAGCTGTATGTTGAAAAAGTCAAAACTTTACATGGGGTGCACTTACTTTTTCACGTGACTGTATATATATACATATACATATGTCCCTTCCATCGGCATTTTTGCAGGTTTATTCCTTTTAAAATTCGTTTTCTCTGCAATTGTTGGTCCGATCGACATGAAATGTTCACCATAGATAGGAGCACCTCCTCCTGTAGATAGTTTACTGATATATATGACGTCATATGCCACATGTTACAGGTGCCATCTTTGAAAAACCAAAAATCTGCACCTCAATATCTCCAAAACTGCCTCCATGGAAAAAAATTGAAATATGGCTTTCCCATGGGGAATAACATATGTTAATGATGATGTCATAAGTGCATTCATTTTGACGTCATAAATCGACAAGTAGATCGCCTGATCTGATCAGTATGAAATTTCTTGAGCTGATCTAGGGATAAATTGGGTAAGAAAAAAAAAAAATTTGTTGACATCGGTAACGTGGTTCATCAACCATATTTTTGCACGTTTGTCCATCCGGTGTATGTATGTATAGTATGTCCCTGACAAACGTCCACCAATCAGAGCTGAGGACCTGTTCGCATGACAGGGGGACAGCAGGTCCTCCACTCAGCATATCCAAGCCCAGCTACGCCATTGTTATACTGTCAGTCTTGTTGACATACAAAACAGCTCGTAAAATCGACAAATCATTACAAACCAAAATATAATTGATATTACCATGTTCCGTAAATTAGTGGGAAGAAAGTTGCGACTAGAAACGTTGTGCAACAAATGAGATTGGACGGTGGAGGAATGGGGGGAAGGGCATGGCGATGTTTATTTATTTCAATTGATGTATATACTTGAACACTATGCAGGGTACCATGTTATATGCACTCTCCAGTTTAACATGTTAAATGATAACTTATTCATACCTCTCTAATGTTCTATTTTTACAAGGTGAAAAATTGAGCCAATGCTAACAGAATTGGATTTTAAATATGACTCTGTGGCCTTTAATCTCACTAAAAAAATTGTAACCCTAATTGCACAGGAGCTAATTAGATGGTCTTCTGTGGACAGTATTGTTGTCTTCTGTGGATCATTGTCTTCATTGTATTGATCATTGTCTTCATTGTCTTCATATTGTCTTCATATTGATCATTGTCTTCAGTATCATTGTCTTCTGTGGACTTGAGTATGTGCTGAAATAGTTTGTTAAAAAAAAATGCAGGAACCAATGAAAAGGTATGAATCGTTGGATCCTTCGGGAAGTTCAAATTTGAATTCTGTCAAGCAATCAACTGTGGACGTCATTCGACCAATGAAGAGGCGGCTGTAATGTCAGCATCTAGAGGGGTTAAAGGCGAGAAAGCGTCCGTTGGATCCGTTTCAGTGTGGAAGTTTATTTTTTATTAATACAAGGTCTTGGTTCATGGAAGAGCTAGGACAGAGAACAGATCAGGATCAGGATCAGGACACACCAAAATAAAGAGAACAGCAGGAAACGCCAAGAGCAGAGCAGAGGGGGAACGTAGATGGAGACGGCCAAACAGGTAAGGGGTAGGGATGTAGGTAACGATGAGGGGTAGGGGAGAATGGAAGGGGTAGACAAAATGGATACATGAAGTGCCTTCAGGAAGTATTCACACCCCTTGACTTTTTTCACACTTTATTATGTCACAGCCTGAATTTAAAATGGATTAAATTGACAATTCTTTTTTGTCTCTGAACTACACAAAATAAACCATAATGGCAGTGGAATTTTTTTTGAGAAAATTTTACAAATCAATTAAAAATGAAAAGCAATGAGTATTCAACCAACCCCTTTGCTATGACACTTCAAACAGAGCTCAGGTGCATCCAGTTTGCTTTGATAATCCATGAGATGTCACTACAACTTGATTGGAGTCCACCTGTAGCCAATACAATTGATTGGACTAGATTTAGAAAGAAACACACCTTTCTATACAAGGTCCAACAGTTGACAGTGTACTACCATGAAGCCCAAGGAACTGTCCGTAGAATTCCAACATAGAATTGTGAGGAGGCATAGATCTGGGGAGGGGTATAACATTTCTAGAGTGTTGAAAGTTCCCAAGAGCACAGTGAGCTCCATCATTAGAAAATGGAAAGAATATGGAACTACCCAGACGCTTCCTCGAGCTGGTCGGCCACCTAAATTGAGCAACTGGGCAAGAAGGACCTTGGTCAGGGAGGTGACCAAGAACCCAATGACCACTCTGACAGAACTATAGCGTACCTTGGGTGAGATGGGAGAACCTTCCTGAAGCACAACAGTCTCTGCAGCACTTTACAAATCTTTGTTTTATGGAAGAGTGGCCGGACGGAAGCTACTCCTGAGAAAAATGAGCATGACAAATGCTTGCAAGTTTGCAAAAGGGATGTGAAAGACTGAGAGCACAAGTTAACATATTCTGTGGTCTGCTGAAACAAACATTGAACTCTGATCTGAAGGCAAAGTGCGACGTCTGGTGGAAACCAAGCATAGATCATTTACCAATCTAATACCATCCCTACCGTAGAGCATGGTGGCAGCATCATACAATGGGGATGCTTTCCAGTGGCAGGAACTAGGAGATGGATAGATAGATGGAACAATGAATCAAGGCAAATACAGGCAGATCCTTGAGGAGAACCTGCATCAGAGTGCAAGAGATCTTAGACTGCAGTGAAGATTTATACTCCAACAGGACAATGACCCTAGGTATACAGCCAAAGCAACACTGGAATGGCTTCAGAACAAGAATGTGAAAATCCTTGAGTGGTCCAGCCAAAGCCCAGACTTGAATCCCATTTAGAATCTGTGGAAAGACTTGAAGATTGTTGTTCACCGAAGCACCCCTTCCAACTTGATAAAGCTTGAGCAAATCTGTAAGGAAGGATGGGAGAAACTCCCCACATCCAGATGTGCAAACCCGATACAGACATGCCCAAGAAGACTCAAAGCTGTAATCACTGCAAAAGGAGCTTCTACAAAGTATTGACAGGGGATTGAATACATTCCACTTTGACATTAAGGTATTATGTGTAGATTAGTGACAAAAAAATCTCAATTTGATCCATTTTAAATTCAGGCTGTAACACAATAAAATGTGAAACAAATCAAGAGGTGTGAATACTTTTTGAAGGCACTGCAAGTACAATTTGAGAGAGGTTGGGATGATTTAACAGGAGTAGAAAAGATCTTTGCTTTGAATGGGGGATGATCGGTGATGGTGGTGAAGAGCTGTTTTGGAGACCTGGAGGGAAGAACTGGATTGAAGAGTGAATGGAAAGGGGTTCCTCAGGGGGAAGCGAAAGGAAATAAATGGGCTGAGGTGATAAGTGGCTCTGGATTTATGTAGGTTCATGAGAAGGGTTTGCTGGTGGAATGCGTTCGTCCTGCAGATATTTGAGAGGACACAGCACAGAGAGGGCAGGGGGCGCAAGAACAGAAATACGGCAGAAGACGACAGAGAGACCAGCAACCTGACGGCGATGGTGATTGCGAAGTGATAAGCCCATATACGCAGCTTCATCACGAGAGATTCCATTGATCTTAAATGCCTTCATTTCCACGGTGTCAAGCTGAGCAAGATGTGTCGCAGGGGAGCCATTCCAGAGGGTAGAGCCGAACTCCATGAAGCTGCGGATGAAAGCCTTGTAAGGTGGATAGAAAATCAGGTTAAGGTCAGAAGTGCCTATTCTGAGTCCATTCGTCCTGAAATCTTAAAGGAAGTTGCTCCTCCCTCTTCTTCACAACATGCCTTCTTCATTTTCCTATCTTTCATTTTCTTATAAATACATTCCGTATTATCTTCATACATTATGCCTAAATCTGACTCTTCCATGACAAACAAAATGTGCAGACAGTTCCCAATGGTGTCCAAAAGACAACAGGAAGTAATGAGAGTCTAGATGCCAAAGCAGGTGGAAATTGTGAAAGATCAATTTCGCCAAACCAAACGCCAAACGTTTTTAAAATCGCAACATTCGCCATCACGTTGTTTGACAGCAGGCCACAGCGAACTACTTTGTGTTGTGTAGATGTAGAGGTGTATTTAGACGCTGAACAGTTGTATTGCGACATTTTGATGTCATTTGAAGCATGATTCAATCACTTGTAGAGATGACTTCAAAACGCTCAATACATGACAGTACGGTAGCGAGTGTGGTGGTAAGAAAACAAGAAAAACAATTAATTTAGACATACAATTTGAGTTTTAAAACGTTTTGAGGCCAGATAACGAGCTGTTTATATCGGCACAGCACTTGGGCTGTCCACATCCACAAACAACCTCCTTGCCCATCACTGGTGAGTGTTATCTTGTTTAAACACAAATCTAGTGCATTTTACTGTAGGAAGGTTGATGGAAAGAGTAATGACCAGTTCTCTAATTTTTCACAACTTGAAAGGAATCAGAAGTAAGCATTGCTGCATACCCACCCACACATTGGGCAGGAAAGGACCAAGAGGGGTTGGCGGGGCCATGACTGTCAATCAGCCCGGTGGGGGTAAGCCCATGGCAACACAAATGGCTGAGGGCTAATCACACCTATATGGGTGTGGTTCGAGTTCGAGTTGGTTCGAGTCCTGCGTTCAGAGTTTTTCAACACTTAGCCCGACGCAGGAATTTAATTCCTGTTTATAAATATATAAATAAATAAATATATAATTTTATATATATATATACAGTGGTACCTCGGCTTACGAGTTTAATCCGTTCCGTGACGGAGCTCGTAAGCCAAATCGCTCGTAAGTCAAAGCAAATTTTCCCATTCAAATGCATTGAAATGCTATTAATCCGTTCCAGCCTCAAAAAAAAAACACCAATTTTTTTTGTTAGGTGCTTTTAAATAACAAAAATGTACTTTATAAATAACAAATAATGTATAAACAAGCACGACCTCGTATATACTGTACATAATACAAGAGAATGTAAAGAAATAAACTGGTTTTATTAAGCAGAGGAGAAGAGCATGCCAGGTGAGGTGTGCGTGTTGTCGACTTGGCGAGGCAGTACGATCGTACTCCTTCTCCGATATGTACGATTTTGAAGCAGAAGGAGTCCATAAAGGCTATAACGCCAGCCAAGGGCGTTACGATTATTTCAAAGCTCCGGACCTCTATCCATGAAGATATGGAGAAGTTGTTGTTTGTGTGGTTGAAGGAGAAGCAGCTCGCAGGAGATACCGTGACCGAGAGCATCATGTGTTTGAAAAGATTGAAACTCGGATATCGAGCACGGACCACGAGGTGTTTTTTCTTTTTTCTTAATCTCGGTTTCAGTGAACTTTTGCTCTGTGCTCACGTGTACTGTACCTGTACCTGTAATGGTACGTCAGAGGATGGCACCTGTTGTCATCATATTAAGTGCAAGATGTTCTGCATCGTAAGTTGGTACACCGTGGTCTTTCGGCGGTGTTTAAGCCGGCCGTCTTGGCTTCTGTCACCATTGGCATTGAGTCTTTCGATGTAGGTAGGTCGTTGTGTGCCGGTGCCTTGGCCGAATTCCTTCATTGCTGCATTGTTAGCTCACCTGGTTTTTTATACCACATCTTTGGTTATCGGACCAGCGAATGACGTCATCTCCAAAGTATGGCTTATTCTCACTTGTCTTGGACGATCTTCTACTTCTAGCCTTCCACCGTGCATTTGGTGTCCACTGTACTTACTGTACAGTGCCTGGTAAAATTGATGTAATGGGTTTTTGACCGTCAACGCCATGAACCGTCATGAACCGTCAACGCCATGAACCGCTAACACTCAAAAGCCCATTTATCGCGCCTTATAAAGCAAAACGCAAACCGAAAGCCATGCCTCTCAAGCGAGGCGTGCTTCCGTGGTCACGTGATCCACAGGTGTAGCTCATTATACCCGCACGCGCGACACGCTTTGGCGGTCACGTGACCAGCCACTCTGGAGGCGGGGATCCCCGCCGATGACGTCACCGGCTGGAGCAAGGAGATTCCTCGCTCATGTATTTCGACGATTGCGTGTTTTATATCCAAGCAGAGATGCTTTCACGGCAAGATAACCACGTGACCGGAACCGGAAGCCACAACCGGAAAATTCAAAAAAATAAATTTTTTGAGCTCGTACATCGGATCTCGGCTCGTATCCCAAAGCAACAAACCGCCCGAGCGACGGCTCGTATCCCGAAAAACTCGTACGTTGGGGCACTCGTAAGCCGAGGTACCACTGTATATATATAAAAATATAAATAAATAAAAAATATATATACATATAAATAAATAAATATAAATAAATATAAAAATAAATAAACATAAAAATAAATAAATATAAATATAAAAATAAATAAATATATATAAAAAAAATATATATATATATAAATATAAATAAATATATATATAAATATAAATATATATAAATAAATATATAAATACAAATATATGTATAAATATATACATATATGTATAAATATATATAAATATTTGTATAAATATATATAAATATATATATGCATAAATATATATATATAAATATATATATATATAAAAATAAATAAATATAAAAATAAATATAAATATAAAAATAAATAAATATAAATATAAAAATAAATAAATATAAATATAAAAATAAATAAATATAAATATAAAAATAAATAAATATAAATATAAAAATAAATAAATATAAATATAAAAATAAATAAATATAAAAATAAATATATATATATAAATATATATATATATAAAAAAAAATATATAAAAATATATATATATATATAAATAAATATATATATATATATAAATAAATAAATATATATATATAAATAAATAAATAAATATAAATATATATATAAAATATAAGTATAAATATATATTTATATATGTATAAATACATATAAATATATGTATAAATATATATATATGTATAAATATATATATATAAATATATATATATAAATATAAATATATATAAATATATATAAATAAATAAATAAAAATATAAAAATAAATAAATATAAATATAAATAAATATAAAAATAAATAAATATAAAAATAAATAAATATAAAAATAAATATAAAAATAAATATATATATATAAATATATATATGTATAAATATATATAAATATATATATATAAATAAATAAATATAAATAAATATATATATATAAATAAATATATATATATATAAATATATATATAAATAAATATAAATATATATATGTATAAATATATATATATATATAAATATATATAAATATATATATATATATATAAATAAATAAATAAATAAAACAAAAAAATATAAAAATAAATAAAAATATAAATAAATAAATATAAATATCAATAAATATAAAAATATATAAATATAAAAAAATATAAATATAAAAATAAATAAATAAATATATATACATAAATATATATATAAATATATATATATATAAATATAAATATATGTATAAATATATATATATAAATATATAGATATATATATATCCATAACTGTCCACCCATATATAAGTCCACCCATAACTTTGCCCTCAACATCGACGGTTTCCCAGTATCCACCTCCCCTCACATCCGGAATCTTGGCATCATCTTTGACCAAACCCTCTCCTTCGACAAATACACTAAACAGATCACAAAGACAGCCTGCTTTCACCTGAAAAACATCGCCCGTCTCCGTCCATCCCTCTCCTCCGTGGCTGCAGAAACCCTCATCCACGCCTTCATCACTTCCCGTCTGGACTACTGCAATAGCCTCCTTTATGGTTCACCCTCAACAATCACCAATAAACTCCAATACATTCAGAACTCCGCTGCCCGTCTACTCACCCATTCCCGGACCCGTGACCACATCACCCCCGTCCTTTACAAGCTTCACTGGCTCCCCATCTCCCAGAGAATCCAGTACAAAATCCTCCTCTTGACCTAC
>NC_136261.1:41321685-41619185 GCF_964187855.1 Myxine glutinosa
TGTCCGAGTGTCGGTGTCCCTTTCTATCGTCTTGTCTACTGAGCGAGAGAGGGAGAGACAGCGCGGTTAAAGTTATCCGCTTTAGGTGGTTAACGGGATTTATTTATTTATTTCCCAGTTATTGTTGTTGTTGTTAATTTTTTTCATTTATTTAGGCTTTATAAACCTTTGTACCATTTATTGGTTATTTTTTTCGTTTAGTTACTTCAAATGGCTAGCAAGAATAGTCGAAGTAATGCCGGTCGTGACGCCGATGAGGGGTTAACAGATGAACACGGCATGTGTTTTGTCCCACCGGAAGATGTCTCGCTGGAGGAGACGCTCCTCGCAATCGGAGAATTGATCGGTTGTGATAACATTCGGGCAGCGTCCCGAATGCACCACAAGGTGGTTGTTTTCTTTTCTCGTGTCCGTTTCGCGTGCATCGTCGTGCAGAACGGACTCACCTTGGGTAATGACCAGTTTGTTCCGGTTTCGCCATGGAACACTCCGGCCTCGAAGGTAATACTATCAAACGTTCTACCGACGCTGTCTAATGAGGAGATTCTTCAGAAGCTCGGTCAGTACGGTACTGTGGTGTCGAGAATTATCCAAGCCTCCATTCGCACCACAGACGGGAAGCTGAAGCATATCGAAACGTTTAGACGGTTTTGTTATGTTGTTTTGAAGGATGGTTTGACGCAATTGAATGTCTCTCTCGTTTTTAAGTCGTCAAAACGTGAGCACAGGATTTTTGCGGCAACGGAGAGGTTGATCTGTTACGCGTGTGGTGTACCTGGACACACCAGGCAGTATTGTCCTGATGGGGAGAAAACGTATGCCACAGCAGCCGGACCAGCTACCCCCGTGACCACTACGGATGATTCTATAGATGTTTCGCCTTCAGTGCGGGAATCTACATCGGACATCAAGGTACGGCTAAGAGTGGTGCTGATGAGACCCATACGGATGTGCTTCGTGTAAGCGATGAGTCATCCAGTACAGCTGGCCATCGTGCAACCGATGAGTCAGCAAATGTAAGGGAGAAGCCTCTACCTGTAGAGGGAATGATTTGTGAGGAGCAGCAGATTGTAGATGCGGCGTCTCGGAAAAATTTGAAACGGTCACTTGTAAGTGCGAGGAATGTGGACAAAGGTGCAGGTGTTAAAGTGTTGGTGGTGCAGACAGGAAGCAGTTTAAACGATTCAGACAGTCCTTCACATGAAGATCAGCAAGGTGGTGAAACTATGGCTGACATGATACCACCTGCTCAGGATGAAGGGGAACTTTTTCCTGAAGGTTGTAAATCAACCTGCGAAACCGAACAGCCTACTGATGACCATATCAATTCTAATGGGGAATGCAAAATACCCATTACTACTAATAACGACTCCTCCCCCCCCATTGCAATGATGCATGAGGATAAAGAGGATGAAGAACCTAAGGTAGATGGGGATGGAACAGGTGTTTCTGCACAGGTTCAGGAGGAACTCGTTACTAGCGTCACAGAGGGAATTCTAACTACAGAGACACTGATCGGCCATGAGGAACCAGTGGCAATGGTTGACAGGGCTCCCCCCCCCCCCCCCCCCCCCTCAGGAGGAAGAGCAGCCTTTGGAGATCTCAAAAGAAAATATTGTCAGATTTCTGAAGGAAACTTTCAGACAAAGGCATGTACGAATTAAGGATCATTTTCCTAATATCCAGGCCTTCCTTGCAGCCGCAAAACCTTTGCTGCAAAGGAGTGAGCATGTGGAAATCTCCGAACCTGAATTTCAGCGGCTGAGGAAATCCATCACAAAGGCAAACAAGGAATTAATTGAGGAAGAGGACTTCCCCCCCCCAGAAGAATCAACCATGGAACTAAATGTTGTATCCTTAAATATAAATGGGGGTCGTGCCCCCTTACGGAGGGTGCAAACCATTCAAGCGGTTGGAAAAGAAAAGGCTGACATTATTCTCTTACAAGAGACCCACGCTACTAGTGCTCAAGTAGCCGATTGGGGGAAACTTTTTAAAGGGCAATGGTGGCTAAGTGGGTTCCCTACACCTCGGGCCGGTGTTGCCATTTGCCTAAGTCACAAGATTTGTGCTCAACAGGTTTCATTTAAAGAAATCTATAAAGGGCATTTGATCTCCGTAGATTTTCTTTATAATACCCAAAAGATTATAGTAGTGAATGTTTATGCACCGTGTGACCCAATGGAGAGGAAAATTTTCTTTTCCACTCTGCGGGATTTTGTAAAAACTCTGGACCCAACAGCCTTTATCTGTATCGCGGGAGATTTTAACTGCACAATTTGTCCGTCGATTGATAGGAATGGTCATGAGCCTCATGTTGCCTCTACGAAAGCTCGAGAGGACACCATCAACATCTTTCGGTTTAAGGATGTGTGGAGATCACAACACCCACTCTCACGCTGTTATACATGGTGTAGATGCAATGATGGTATTTTGTCAATGGCAAGGCTGGACAGATTCTGTGTGAACAAGCCAATGTTGAATGTGGTGTCTGTCTCCAAAATTTTACCAACTGGATTCACAGACCACAGTTTAATCTCAATGTCCTTTAAGTTACCCTTTCCACCCGGTGGTAGTGCTTACTGGTCTTTGAATACTCGTCTCTTACATGACAAGGAATTTAATGAGGCCTTTCACGTCGTGTGGGAGAAAATCGCTCCTCCAGACCTGAGTATGATAGTCTCCGGCTGTGGTGGGACATTGCAAAATCCAAATTAAGAATTTCTGTCAACAATATAGTGCATACACCACCAAAATCCAATCAATATCAATCGATCAGTTAAATCTGAAATTATATCGTTAGAACAGAATGTTGACGAGGTTGGGAGAGGTGCATGTGACCAACTAATATGGGCAAAGAAAGCAGTGCTGGAGGAAGCGGTACGGCATCGGGCGATGGGTGCCTTGGTCCGAATGCGAATGAGCTATTTAACTCTGGACATGCCAAACAAAGAGTTCTTTAAGTTAGAGTCTTCCCTCAAAAGGTCACAACAAATTCATACTTAACTCACTCCCAATGGGTCGCTGGTGACCTCCCAGCAGGCAATCAGGTGTACTCTGAAAGGGTTCTATTCTAACTTGTATTCTCCTCAGAACATGGACAATGAGGTGATACGAGAGTTAACTGCTGGGCTTCCGAATGTCGAGGAGGATGAGCGATGCATGCTCGATTCCCCAATTTCGGCTGATGAACTTGAAGCAGCTGTGCGGAGCCTGAAAGATGGGAAAGCTTCTGGAATAGATGGCCTGCCCACAGAATTCTACAAGACCTTCTGGGCCCTTGTGGGACCTGACTTACTCGATGTACTCGATGAAAGCATACGTGTCGGAGAACTTCCAATGTCTTGTAGACGAGCAGTCGTTTGTTTGCTACCAAAAGCTGGGAATCTTCAACTGGTTGATAACTGGCGACCTGTCTCCTTATTGTGTGTTGATTACAAGATTCTCTCAAAAGTACTTGCTAATCGTATGAAGACTGTGATCAGTTCAGTTATACACCCGGACCAGACCTACTGTGTGCCTGGAAAATCTATTTATTGTACACCGCTCCTTTCCTATGCCACCTCCAGGCATTGCAAATCGTCATTGCCGGGCACCGAAGGGGGCTCGGCAGTGACGCACGCTGAAAGAGAGTACTCAGTTTTCACTCTGGTTTCTTGTTTGTTTTCTTGTTTGTTTTCTTGTTTGTTTTCTTTCTTGTTTTCTTGGTTGTCCGGGCGATATCTCAGCCATCCTTTGAGCTAGGAAGCTGAAATTTCGGCACAGTAGTGAGCAAGTCCTTTGTCAAATACGGTATTTTTTGTTTTTTGAATAATCAATTAATTGAGGAGTTATTTAATTATTAGCGTTTAATTAAGTACTTATTTAATTAATTAAATTTCATTTCTCTTCTGACCATTATTAACTCAGGCACCTTTTGAGTTAGGAAGCTGATATTTGGACATGCCAATGACCAGGTGATTTGGCTGCAAAGGATATTTTTGATTTATTAATTAATCAATTAATCGATTAATTATTTAATTATTCGATTAATGACAAAAAATTTTTTTTTTTTAAAGTTACAGATTCTGATGAAATAGTGGTAGTTTATGTGTTCTCTGACCAAATTGATTAATAATTTAATTTTTTTATGATTATTATTTATTTATTTTCATTATTAATCATTTATTTATTTTCTTTCTCATTTGGCCAATATCTCAGGCACCTTTTGAGCTGGGAAGCTAATATTTGGACATGAGTGACCAAGTGATGTGGCTATCAAGGATATTTTTGATTTATTGATTAATCATTTCATCTATTAATTATTTATTGATTAATCGATTAATTATTTATTGAGTAATCAATTAATTATTTAATTTTTTATAAATGACTTATTTAATTAAATTTCTAAAAGATACATCTTCGGATGAAGCACTAGTGGTTTAGTTATGCGATTAGCCAATTGATTATGAAAATATTTTGTGATAATCTTTTATTGATTTTAATTATACAATTAATCAATCAATTAGTGTACACCTCTCCCTCCCAATGCAGCCTCAATGAGCTGCACTGCGGTATTGCCGGGCGCCAGAGGCGCCCCGGCAATGCCGCGCTGCAGCATATTTAATTATTTGGCATGGGGCGGTGTACTTTGAATGTATTTGTACTTGTGATAATATTTTTTTGGTAAGAGATATTATTTCATGCAATAATTTCCTGCGTGACGATTTTGGATTGCTGTTTCTTGATCAAACTAAGGCCTTCGATCGTGTTGACCACAAGTACCTTTTTTCTGTCCTGAAAGGAATGGGGTTTGGTGAAACTTTCACCTCTTATGTGAAACTCCTGTATACTAATATAATACTCAATGTATGATGAAGATCAACAATAGGTTATGCTCTCCCTTTCCTTTCCAACGGGGTATTCGCCAAGGTTGCCCCCTCTCTGGGCTTTTATATATAGTCGCCCTTGAACCACTCCTTCGGTCTATTAGACAGCAAATACCTCAGGGAATGAGAAGTATAGAAGGAGCAGAATTTGTGCAGACGGCTTATGCTGATGATGTCTGTGTTTTGATTAGAAGCTCCAATGATGTCTCTGCTTTACAAGGTTGTATGCGAGATTTCTCTGCAGCCTCTTCCGGTGGGATCAATTGGAATAAAAGTACAGCATTATGGTGTGGCAAAGGCAATCTCTCTTGTGTATCACCACCCTCACTCCCACACAACCTGGTCTGGAGAACGGATGGGGTTAAATATCTTGGAGTGCATATCGGTAATCGTGAAACAGAAATGAAAAATTGGGAAGGAGTGTTGGAACAAATTATGCACAGATTGAAAGCATGGGAAGGACTGCTGAGGTCCATCTCCTATCGAGGCCGTACCCTTGTCATAAACAATCTGGTTGCAACAAAATTATGGCACAGAATTATTGCTTTACAGCCATCAAACCAACTAATTATGGCTACTCAGCGAATGCTAGTAAACTTCTTTTGGAGTGGCTACCATTGGCTGAGGCCTGAGATATTGTACTACCCCCGGAAGGAAGGTGGCCAGGGCATTGTTGATATCTCTGGTCGGGTTGTGGCTTTTCGGCTGCAGTCTCTGCAGAGACTACTGTTCGCTGAACAGCTTCCCTGGCGGCCCTTTGCATTTTTTCTGTTACAACAGGCTGGTAGACTGAGATATGATCGGCAGCTTCTTTTGATAGACCTCGAGCATATAAATTTTGCCTCTCTTCCGAGATTCTATCAGAGTTTATTGGACACTTTGAAAAGGTTTGACGTCCACCGCTTCCTTGAGGGCTATAATTGTCGAATGTTCCTTCAAGAACCCCCTTTTCTTCAATAACTTTTTTCCTGGTATCCCTCATAGCCATGCCCTGATTAAAAAAAATTATCCAAGGAGGGATTAACAAAGTATGTGATCTGAGAGATTCATCTGGAGTTAAGTGGAAAACTGCTGGTTTGGTGGCAACCTCAGTTGGATCTCGGTCTGTCCGACTTGTAGACCAAGTTGTACGTATAGTCATTAGGAAATTTAGACAGCTAAACATCGGCTGGGAAGGTGTTGGTAACATTGAGGACTTTCGGTTAGGTTTCCCTGAAATCAAAGTGCTCCTTTCGTCTTCTCTTCAGCTGGAGATTGAACATACCCCCCCTTTTCATCTTGTAACTAAGATTGGAATCCGTGATCTCTCTCGACAAAATAAGAATGTACCCCTCTCTGGGAGAACACGAGTAGCTTTGTGGTCAGAGCGGTTAGGGTCGGGGTCTCCGTCTACCCCCCTTTGGCCTCACATGTACACCTTACCAATACATGGTGTGTTAGCGGATATACAATGGAGGTTAGCACACTGGGCGCTTCCCTCCAATATTTTTGTTCACCGTATTAACAGCTCACTGCCGGAAACTTGTCCTTTCTGTGACCAGAAGGAGGATTTGTTTCATGCTTATGTACAGTGTCGTAGACTGACATCGCTTTTCTTGTTCCTTGAATATATTTTTCACCAACTGTCCTTCCCTTTCAATATGCATATGTTTATATTTGGTGTGTCTTTCAGGCCCACATGTAGAGATGTGGGTGTTCTTCTCAATTTTTTGGTTGCTGTTGCAAAATATGCAATATATAAATCTCGGAAAATTAAAATAGATAACGGCTATGGCTCTGGTGCTATTTCTATTTTTAAAGGGTTTGTCTCAACACGACTCAAGCTAGAATTTGATTTCTTTGTCAGTAATGGAAACGTCCAACTTTTTGAGAGAAAGTGGTGTATTGGCAATGTTTTGTGCTCAGTCGATGATTCAAAAGTGGTAATTACTTTATAATTCCTGATTGATTTGACCTTTTTTCTTTGGAACTGATTGCTTGCATATATGTTTCTTCCTGTGTCCTTGAATACATTTCTCTCTCTCTCTCTCTCTCTCCCTCTCTCCCTCTCTCCCTCTGTCTCTCCCTCCCTCTCTCCCCCTCTCTCTCCCTCTCTCTCCCTCTCTCTCCCTCTCTCTCCCTCTCTCTCCCTCTCTCTCCCTCTCTCTCTCCACCTGCTGGCCGTTTGTATGCTGGTTGTACTGTCATGGCGTCTGCTTGTGGAGGCCTGTGAGTGCTCTGTGTTGTTGCTCCATTCCCCCCCCCCCCCCCCCGTTTTCCCCCCTCCGTGTCCTTGTGCCTGTTCGTGGAGTCTTCCTGGTGATTCCCATATATGTTGAGACGGGAGAGAGAGCCGACGAGCACAGGGTGATCGCTGGTAAGGGTTCGCCGTTTTTGGGCGTCGCCCGATCGGTGTTTGCTCCTTCATCTTAAACCTCTATATCCTTTTTTTCCTTTCGTTTATCTTTCCTTCAGTTTGTTTTGTTGCCTCCCTTTTCCGAAGTTAGGGAAATCGGAGAGGTCTGATTACTTCCCATTCCCGGAGTTCGGGTAGGGAAGATTATATTATATATTCACCCTCCCCGAGTTGGGGAGGGGGTGTAAGTGCAGCTGTTCCAGCATGGCAGCTGCACTATCTCGATTTACGGCCTTTCAGAGCCTGACCCGTAAGCACGGGTTCTTTTGTGTACCTCCGGAACGTGAGGTTAGTGTCGAGGACGTTGTCCTCGCAACCGGTCGTGTTGTCGGGATCGACAAGGTTGTTGCCGCTTCGCGGATGAACGAGCGGATCGTTATTTTTTTGTCCGACGTGGATTGTGTCCCACAAATTGTCGAACAGGGTTTGACAATCGATCCAGATTTATTTGTTATGATTTCCCCACCAGATAGCCCAGCGATAAAAGTCGTGATATCCAATTGCCCCCCATTTGTATCCGACGATGTACTAATTAAAGAGTTGTCCCGATACGGTACCATCGTGTCTCGTATCTCCATGATTCCCTTCGGGTCACGAAACAACGATTTAAGGCACGTGGTTTCATTCCGGCGGCAAGTGTTTATGATTTTAAAAAATTCCCAGAAGGATTTAAACCTTATAATAAAATTAAAATATCAACAGAACGAATATACAGTGTACGTGTCCACCAACGTTCTAAAATGTTTTGGCTGCGGACAATTTGGGCATGTTAAGCATGACTGCCCCCGAAAAGAGAATTCTCCACAAGTACAACCTCCCCCCGGAACCGGGAATAAGCAACCCCCCCCACCTTCCCACCACCGATCCAATCCCTTCCACCACCGACCCAAGCCTTCCCACCACCGAACCAAACCCTCCCACCACCGAACCAAACCCTCCCACCACCGAACCAAGCCTTCCCGCCGCCGAACCAAGCCCTCCCACCACCGACCCGAACCTTCCCACCATCGACCCAAGCCTTACCACCACTGATCCCAATCTGTCTACCACCGACCCAAGCCCTCCTACCACCGATCCAAACCCCCCCGCCGTACCCCCTTCCCCTCCCCTTGAAACAGGGGCCCCTCCCTCTATTGAAGGATCTAATTGCAGCCATCTCCTGTTAACGATAGACCTCACCCCCCAGGCGACATCGTCCAATCACAGCTTGTTGCCTGCTATAACTGATCCTACCTCTCTCGCCGTGGTAGCCGATGGGAATCCCCTCCCGATGATCACGTCCTCCCCCCCCCCTCCCCCCAAACCCTTGCAATCTCTTCCCACTAACCAGGACGAGTTTCAATTAGTCTGCCCAAAAGGAAAAAGACATCTACAAACAACAGATGAAAACGGTCATCTCTTTAAAAAACCTACAACTGAAAACCGACAGCTCCTCCTCTCTGCCCTAGATTTGTCCCTCGTCACAGAAAATCGTTTCTCGGTATTGGAGGACATAGATGTGGATGAATCCTCGCCCTTGTCTACTGACCTAGAAACTGATATGGTTGAACCGCAAAAATTAGTACCCCCCCCCCGTACCCCCCCCACTCCCCTGAAGATGGCTCATTTCTCTCCCTCCCCGTCCCCTCCCTCTATGGACTATGCCCCATCCGATAACGTGGAGGGATGTGATGACGGTGAGGAGATAAATGATGAAAACCAGTGTGACACACCATCTGAGCCATCTGATATAGATGACTCTGTTAGTGAATGTGGTAGCCTTAAGGAAGAAGAAACCCCTCCAATCCCTCCCTCCGAGATAAAAAGGTTTCTTAAGGACACATTCCGAAAAAGGAATGTTGTTATAGAAACCTTTTTTCCGGAGCTACCTGATTTTATACATTCCGCTAGATTGATGGTAAAACGGCCCCACGTTTTTAATTTCAATTCCTCCCAACGTCACCGTTTAAAGAAGTGGTTGCAAAAAGCTAAGAATGAACTGCTATCAAAAAATTGAGTGGTGGTCACTCCTCCTTGTAGCTGAAATGAGTTTTTCCATTTGTAGCCTGAATATTAACGGAGGATGTAGCTCTGTCCGTAAAGTTCAAGTAAGGGATTTTTTATTACAGAAGAAAGTTGACATTGCCCTCTTACAAGAGACCCATGCCAACGACTGCTGTGTCGCAGAGTGGTGTAGGCTCTTCCCCGGCCTGTCCTTTTTTAGTAACGGTGACTCCCGCAAAGGCGGTGTCGCAATAATTCTTAGCCCCTCCTTTTCGCCTTCATCGCTTAAATTCAACGAAATACACAAGGGATCCCTAGCATCCCTAGAATTCCACTACTGTGGAAAATTCTATACTATTTTTAATATCTATGCCCCAAGTACGCCTGTAGCTCGGCGAGTTTTTTTTAATGCCCTTGGGACACACCTAACGTCCCTCGACAGCCAAAACGCCCTAAAAAACCAAGACAATCATGTTTGTATTGGTGGAGATTTTAATTGCACCCTCCAACCCCAACTAGACAGGAACAGTGCAGAGCCCCATCCTGCCTCCACAATCCCTCTCACCAAATTTTTAAAACAAATGAATTTGACAGATATATGGCGAGTACAGCACCCATCAATCAGGCAATACACATGGTGTCGATGCATTCAGGGTAATATTGTACTTGCTCGCTTGGACAAGTTTTATATTAATCCTCCACTTGAACGCCTCGTTCTGTCATCCAAAATTTGCCCATCAGGATTCTCGGACCACAGCGCAACATTTCTCAAAATTTCTGCCCCCTGCCCGAAACACAAGAGTGCTTTTTGGAAATTTAATAACAACTTACTTGATGATAGTACCTTTAAGGACATTTTTCCGGAAATTTGGAATATTCTAGTTGCCTCCCAAGGGAATTTCTCAAACCTCAGACAATGGTGGGATAATGCCAAAACGCACATCAGACTGTTCTGCCAACAATATCGTGCGTATGGTGTTCAAGAGGAAAGAAAAACCACAACCTTACTTGAAGATGAAATCCTGGAATTACAGAAA
Source organism: Myxine glutinosa (assembly GCF_964187855.1). Lineage (NCBI taxonomy): Eukaryota > Metazoa > Chordata > Myxini > Myxiniformes > Myxinidae > Myxine > Myxine glutinosa. Next base: position 41,331,969 of record NC_136261.1, read on the forward strand.
CAGCTTCAGGGAACTGCAAGTGTGAGCTACCAGGGAATGAGGCAACAAATTCATGGAAAAACGGCCTTACTGAATTCCATATCCGAAAGGCGAGCACAAAATGCTTTATTGCGCCTGAAGATGAGGTACATACACGACCTTGATGCTCCAACCAAATTCTTCTTCAGCCTTAAAAGGGGGGCCTCTTCGTCAATGATTACACGCTTGCTCCATGATGGGGAACTCCTTTATGAAGATGGCAGAATCAGGGAATGTGCCCGGAAACATTTTAAACAACGGTTTATGCGGCATGACATTAACCAGGATGCAATATCGGAACTTGTTTCTAACCTTCCAACATTGGCAGAGGATCAGAAGCAGCAGTTGGAGGATCCTCTTAGGTTACCTGAGCTCACCGCTGCCTTGAAGGCCTTGGAACCTGATAAAGCCCCTGGACTGGATGGGCTGACTAGTGAATTTTTCCAGTTTTTTGGGGACGCCATTGGACCTCACCTACTGCGGGTATTGAATGAATGTTTAGAGGATGGACAACTGCCGTGGAGTTGCCGGAGAGCAGTCACCACCTTAATTCCTAAGAAAGCGGACACTCAACTTATAGAGAACTGGCGTCCTATTTCTGTTTTATGTACGGATTATAAAATTTTAGCCAAAGCCTTGTCTAATCGAATGAAACCTTTTATGAATGTACTAATAGAAGAACATCAATCCTTTTGTATTCCTGGATGTACTATTTTTAATAATATCTTTCTTATCCGTGATACCATTCGGTTTTGTAACAATTTTAATATGAATGTTGGTCTGTTTTTCATTGACCAAGGAAAAGCCTTTGACTGTATTGACCACATGTACCTTTTTAGAGTTTTAGAGAATTTTGGGTTTGGACCTATTTTTATCTCGTACGTTAAACTTTTGTATTGTAATATATCCAGTGTTCTTAAAATTAATCAAGTATTGTGTAGCCCCATTGCTGTACAACGGGGAGTACGGCAAGGTTGCCCGCTATCTGGAATTTTATACTCTCTTGCCATCGAACCTCTTCTGCTCCAATTACGTACGCACATTTCTGGCTTCACTGGATCAATTCTTACCACACCGCTAAAAGTCTCTGCCTGTGCAGATGATGTCTGTATTTATATAAAAAATAGTGCTGACGTCACTGCGGTGGCTCAGGCACTAAAGACATATTGTCAGGCTTGTTCAGGCCAGGTAAACTGGAAGAAGAGTGAAGCCCTTTGGATAGGACCTGGAGATTGCCCGCCAATTGTCCTACCAGGAGGAGTGAACTGGCAGAAAAGTGGCATTAAATACCTCGGTATTTTCCTAGGAGACAACACCTTTGAGCAGCAGAACTGGGTGGGATTACCGGACAAGGTAATGGCAAAACTGGCCCACTGGAAAGGACTTCTTTCTCAACTTTCGTACCGCGGAAGAACTCTCGTCATTAACAATCTTGTCGCCTCTATGCTATGGCATAAGATGATATGCCTACAACCGCCCGGGAGCCTTCTTATTACACTGCAAAAGAGCATTGTCGACTTTTTCTGGAGCGGGAAACACTGGCTCCAACCCCCCGTGGCATACTTACCACTCACTGAAGGTGGCCAAGGTCTTATTGATATCCGCAGCCGGATTATGGTCTTCCGGCTTCATATCGTGCGCCAACTTGTATATGGAGATGAAGCCCTACTCTGGAGGCCTCTGGCTAACTGCATATTGCAACTTACATGCAAGCTGGGTTACGACCGAGAACTTTTCTTGATGAACCCTCATCAAATCGATTCATCCTTGCTGCCCACCTTTTACCAAGGGGTGATGAACGCCTGGCAAGCCCTGTCCTTTTCCCGTGAAATGGCAACATACAACATGGAAATGTTGTTGAATGAGCCCCTATGCTACAACCCCTTCCTGGAAAACAGCTTGAATAATAGGGGACTCGTTCAACGTTTTGTTGATGCCAAGCTGCTGCGAGTGAAAGACCTCATGACAGAGTCTGTGAGCTGCCGGCTGAGTGCTGCCGCTGTGGCACAAAAAACCGGAATAAAATCTGTCAGGATCATCTCTCGGTTCCTTCAAGGGATATACACAACGTATCGTAATACCTGCGAGGAACTTGGCCCTTCCCCCGAGGAAACAGCGGGTGACTTCCCCAAACTCCTAGTCTTCAGCCCGCCACTTAATCTGTCCCCTGGCCTGAACAGCCCTGATGATACTGCATTATCCCTTCCCGCCTTTCCAAAGAAAACTTTGTACAACGCGTACGTTAAAATTTTATACGCAAAAACATTTTCTGAGCACCCGAGGCTTCGATGGCGGGATGTTTTACCCCCAATACCCCCCAATTGCCACAATTGGCGAAGTTTTTATCTCTTGCCTACTCCAAAGTATGTTGGAGATATTCAATGGAAACTTGTACACTGGATTTTACCTTATAATGTTGTACTGAACCGGTTTTCTACTGCTAACTCTAATCTATGCCCTTTCTGTGCATCCATTGAAACCCTACCGCATATATACCTTGAGTGTGAACGATTGCAACCTCTTTTTACATTCCTTCAGGAACGCTTTGTGAAGCTTGGTTCCCTCTTCAATCACAATGTTTTTATTTATGGTGTTTTAGGACCGTCTTCCCTTAGAAATGTGGTTTTAATGAATTTTTTAATTGGCCAGGCCAAGTTTGCAATTTATAAATCCAGGAAGAAAAAAATGGGAAACGCTTCTGACTCGTCATATGATGTACTGCTCACCTTTAAGGCTCTTGTAAATGCAAGACTAAAGCTAGAATACCGGGTTTTTTAAATGAACAAGAATTTAACATGTTTTAAAGATAAGTGGGTTTTTAATGATGTCATATGCACACTTGATGATGATGATTTGATAATAACTTTTCCTTGAGACCATTTTTATTGTGTTTTGTTTCTTTATGACTGAACATAACTGATTTTTTGTACTATTGTAATAAAAGGAAGAAACAGTCAGTCTCTCTCTCTCTCGCTCTCTCGCTCTCTCGCTCTCTCGCTCTTTCTCTTTCTATTTCTCTCTCTCTCTTCCTCTCTTCCTCTCTTCCTCTCTTCCTCTCTCTCCTCTCTCCTCTCTCTCTCTCCTCTCTCTCTCCTCTCTCTCTCTCCTCTCTCTCCTCTCTCTCCTCTCTCCCCTCTCTCTCCTCTCTCTCTCTCTCTCTCTCTTTCTCTCTTTCTCTCTTTCTCTCTTTCTCTCGCTCTCTCTCGCTCTCTCGCTCTCTCGCTCTCTCGCTCTCTCTCTCTCTTTCTCTCTTTCTCTCTTTCTCTCTTCCTCTCTTCCTCTCTTCCTCTCTACCTCTCTCTCGACATTGCTGGGTGAATCATATGATTCGAAGCATTCTGTCAGGCATCTTTGTTTGAGAAATCATAGCCCACTGTACGATTGGGTGCTTATATGGTTGGGTTTTTTATATGGCGAAAGAGGGAAAGTTTTCCTTGGCTAATTTTACTCGTCATTTCACTTTCATAATTGAATACGATGCCTGAGGTGGGGAGCGACAGAAAGCATTTTTGTTCTTCCTTTTCAAAAATTAGGCCTGCCTTGGAAGCATTGCTGTATCCCTGCATGTGTGTTCCTGGAAAGTCAGTGAATCATGAATAATGTAAGCTTGCCAGATAAAAAGGCCTTCGCTTAGGAAAATGGCTTAAGGTAATCGAAAGTCTGTTGCACTTTTTCTTTTTTCCAGAAACGTCGTTGACCTTTCCAAGCAAGGTCACACTTGGACTGCATAATTTACCGACCCTTTTAATTTCACTTCCACAGATCAATTTCCTTGCATGTGGGAATTCGCGAATCGCTTCTGTTTTGTAAGGAGTAGGTTTTCATACCCATTAATGTTAATTGAGAGGTTACACAAAAAGCGCGACTTCTTGTTCTCTTCGAGGCCCGCATAACCATTGACTCTCTTTGCGTGGCACTCATTTAGGACATCCAAAATGTAGGAAATAGAACTGTTTGTTTTTCTGGCTTGTAAATGCTGACATTCCCTTCTTCTGTTTTCATTTTTGTGCAGAGCTGAAAAGCAAGCTTGCACAAATTGTTTCGGGATACCTGTCTAAGCCAGCCTTCCACCTTGTTCGGCAGAAGGTTACGTTTGATGCAAACCACATGTCAATTATCTTCTGGTTCTTAAAAAGCTTATTTTGTAACCCTGAATACCTCCTTCCACCATTGATTTTTCAGTTTGTTTGTCATTTGTGTGACGTACTGATTTCTGAACTGCATTGCGTTCATCCAAGGTGAAGTTTGAGGTGAAGGTGGGAGTACATCAGGGGTCGGTACTTAGTCCACTACTATTTGTAGCTGTGATGGAGGTGCTGGCTCAGAACGTAAAGGAGGGTTTACCGTGGGAGTTCTTGTATGCAGATGATCTGGTGTTGATTGCGGAAAGTATGGATTGACTGAAGGAAAAGATGAACAAGTGGAAGGAATGTATGGAGACAAAAGGTCTGAAGGTGAATATAGGAAAGACGAAGGTGATGGCAAGTGGTAAAGCATGTGGTGAGGTGGAAAGAACTGGGAAGTGGCCATGTGCTGTGTGCAGGAAGGGTGTCGGAGTGAACTCCATTCAATGTACAATGTGCGCTGAGTGGGTTCATCAAAAATGTAGTGGTCTGAGAGGGTCATTAACCAGTGTGGCAGCTACATTCAAATGTAAGGTGTGCACAGAGGGAGCTGCAGATAGAGGAAATATTGAGTTGGATCTTGGAGATGGCGTGAAGCTGGAAGGTGTGAAAACATTTTGCTACCTCGGAGACATGCTGAATGGAGAAGGTGGATCAGACTCGGCAACGGTTGCAAGAGTGAGATGTGCATGGAAGAAGTTTCGGGAACTGAGTGGCATGCTGATGAGGAGGGGAGTTTCGTTGAAGCTGAAGGGAAAGGTGTATGCTGCATGTGTGAGAAGTGTTATGATTTACGGGAGCGAGACATGGGTAATGAATGTAGAGCAGCAACGAAGGCTGGAAAGGGTGGAAATGCGAATGGTTCGGTGGATGTGCGGAGTATCGTTGAGAGAGAGAGGAAGACAAATGATGAATTGCGAAAGATGATGGGAATAGAGCCTGTGATTGATGCTGTGAAGAGGAACAGGTTGAGATGGTTTGGTCATGTGTTGAGGAAGGATGAAAGTGACTGGTTGAGAAGAGTGATGGAAATGAATGTAGAAGGAAGAAGAGGACGGGGAAGACCGAGAAAGACTTGGCTAAAGATGGTGGAAGAAGAAATGCGGGCAAGGGGTTTAACAAGGAGAGATGCAGAAAATAGGGCAATATGGAGAAGATTGTCATGGGGACCGCAAGGCTAACCCCCGCTCTAGCAGGGAAAATGGCCTTAAAATGCATGTTGTTGTTGTTGTATTGCGTTCATCCAACTTTGTCATCAGTACATGATGCCATTGATTTGTGATTTATGGTTTATGCCTTATGGTGATGGAATCCAGGGCTCGTGGAATAGCCTTTACGCATCATAATGTAGGCTCAGGACGATGGAACACATCAGTTTACTCTTATGTGAATTGTGAGCGGCACGAATAAACAATGGACAAATCAAGACTGTTTTGGGGTGGAGGGGATTTGAAGCTGTGACCCCAGCATAATGAGCGAAGTGCTCAAATGTTGACAACACACAGGCCAACTCAAATTTACGCATCAAGCCACTGTGTTCAGATATTCAGATTTACATTGATGACATTTGCTTTAAATAATATAAAAGTGTAAATGGAACTTGTATCGTCGAATAGGTGTGCAGACATTTGGGGGGCGATCGGGGTCTGAAACGGCAAGTTGTAGGTAAAAATGTCGATGCAGGAAATCTTGATATTGCATCCCACTAAATTGTGTGCATCCACTCCCAAGCCGAATATCTGCACATTCTGAACCACTTATTTAATTATGATGTGTGCCTGCCTGCTATAATATGAAATGCATATTATCCCCACGCTTTTTGAAAAGAATATTGTAATAGGCTTTGTCTCTCTATCTGTCCGTCTGTCCGTCTGTCTGTCACGCTATCTCCTCATCCACGGTTGGGCAGAAATTCACCAAACTTGGTATTTATGATTACCACATGGCACAAAGCTTCAAGAGGAGTTACGTAACATGATTACGTAACACTCGTAACAGTTATACACGTATCGTACTAAAATACGCAATTTGGTGTCTGTCTGTCTGATGATTTTTTGACCGCGATACATTCCGTCGTTACTTATTTGACATCGTTACCAATCTCAACCAAACTTGACAGGATGACTAAGGGTTACACAATGAAGGTTGTAGCACATTCATTTGCCCCCCTCCCCAAGGGGGTTTTCTCCCCTGAGCGGATTTTCCCCGCCATTGCCGTCAATGGGGTTGCGTGTTGCGGTGTATATCCATGTTACTTTAGCTTTTTCGTGGCGTTTCTCCAAGGCCGCTTCTAATAACAAAACTAACGATAATAGCATAATATTAATGTTATTACAAAACAATATTAATAATAATGTCCCACCTCCCCAAGGGGTTTTTCCTGCAGTGATAACGTGTATAAATAGCTTCTAATGGCGTTTCCGTGGGAGCAAAGGCCTCTACAGGAAGTAAAAATATTGTAAACCACAAACGCGTTTGATTACCTTTTTAAATGGTCAGTAATGCTGTTTAACAAAGAACTCAAACATATTTGGAGAAATCCGGACATTAGTCCATGCTTACCACGTCGACGATCGCACCTGTTTGAAGATCTACTGTAGTCTATATATCCCACAAGGGTTAATAACACAACCCTTCCTGCCACTTCCGTGGAGTTATTCCAAGGCGTTTTCGTGGCGTTTTGGTTTTTCCAAAGCTGCTTCAAATTACAAATGTAATAACAACACTTATTATAACAGCATAATATTAATGATATTATGAAACAATATCCCCACTCCTCAAGGGGTTTTCTAGATTGCGATATTGCCCACCCCACCCTGATATCCTCACTGAAGTAAATTTTACTATCAGGAATTTAAAATGGTGTGGCACGGTCTGATCCTTTCATTCACCTAGTCTAACATGTTATAATGTCATGCATGGTCTGGTCATTTCAGTCACCTGATCTAACATGTTATAATATGCATGTTCTGATCCTTTCATTCACCTGATCAAACATGCTATAATGTCATGCACGGTTTGATCCTTTCATTCACCTGATCAAACATGTTATAATGTCATGCACGGTCTGATCCTTTCATTCACCTGATCAAACATGTTATAATGTCATGCACAGTCTGATCATTTCATTCACCTGATCAAACATGTTATAATGTCATGCACGGTCTGATCCTTTCATTCATCTGATCAAACATGTTATAATGTCATGCACGGTCTGATCATTTCATTCACCTGATCAAACATGTTATAATGTCATGCACAGTCTGATCATTTCATTCACCTGATCAAACATGTTATAATGTCATGCACGGTCTGATCCTTTCATTCACCTGATCAAACATCTTATAATGTCATGCACTGTCTGATCCTTTCATTCACCTGATCAAACATGTTATGATGTCATGCACGGTCTGATCCTTTCATTCACCTGATCAAACATGTTATAATGTCATGCACGGTCTGATCCTTTCATTTACCTGATCAAACATGTTATAATGTCATGCACGGTCTGATCCTTTCATTCACCTGATCAAACATGTTATAATGTCATGCACGGTCTGATCATTTCATTCACCTGATCAAACATGTTATAATGTCATGCACGGTCTGATCATTTCATTCACCTGATCAAACATGTTATAATGTCATGCACGGTCTGATCCTTTCATTCACCTGATCAAACATGTTATAATGTCATGCACAGTCTAATCATTTCATTCACCTGATCGAACATGTTATAATGTCATGCACATCCTGATCCTTTCATTCATCTGACCTAACATGTTATAATGTCATGCACATCCTGATCCTTTCATTCATCTGACCTAACATGTTATAATGTCATGCATGTGCTGAACCTTTTTTTTTTTTTTTTTTTTGTACACTGAATCGACGCTCGTGAAAGAGCTGACAACCGCGAGGGAAAGACAGTACAGGGGGACCGTGAGGGAAAGACAGCACAGGGGGACCACGAGGGAAAGACAGCACAGGGGGGCCACGAGGGAAAGACAGCACAGGGGGACCGCGAGGGAACGACAGCACAGGGGGACCGCGAGGGAACGACAGCACAGGGGGGCCGCGAGAGAAAGACAGCACAGGGGGGACCGCGAGGGAAAGACAGCACAGGGGGACCACGAGGGAAAGACAGCACAGGGGGACCACGAGGGAAAGACAGCACAGGGGGACCGCGAGGGAAAGACAGCACAGGGGGACCGCGAGGGAAAGACAGCACAGGGGGACCGCGAGGGAAAGACAGCACAGGGGGACCGCGAGGGAAAGACAGCACAGGGGGACAGCGCAGGGGGACCACGAGGGAAAGACAGCACAGGGGGACCGCGAGGGAAAGACAGCACAGGGGGACCGCGAGGGAAAGACAGCACAGGGGGACCGCGAGGGAAAGACAGCACAGGGGGACCGCGAGGGAAAGACAGCACAGGGGGACCGCGAGGGAAAGACAGCACAGGGGGACCGCGAGGGAAAGACAGCACAGGGGGACCGCGAGGGAAAGACAGCACAGGGGGACCGCGAGGGAAAGACAGCACAGGGGGACCGCGAGGGAAAGACAGCACAGGGGGACCGCGAGGGAAAGACAGTACAGGGGGACCACGAGGGAAAGACAGCACAGGGGGACCGCGAGGGAAAGACAGCACAGGGGGACCGCAAGGGAAAGACAGTACAGGGGGACCGCGAGGGAAAGACCTAGTTACTCCATATACAAATGCGAATGCTGATAATGGACAAAGTTGTTATCAAGCTCTTGTGGCCAGGCTCTCAGGCCATTTGCTGTGAAGATCATGGATTACGACTAAGTACTTCTGGTTGTGAGGTGCAACTCGAACCTCAACAAAGATGTCCAACTGCAGCTGTTGCCACGGTTTCTCTGGACATGAAGTAGCCCGAAGAGGAGTAGTACGTGGATCTCCTGCTTTCTCACTGAGGACGAATGCTTCACAATTCTTCACGAACTGATCGATTCGTGGCAAGACCCACCTTTCTGTTTCCTGGGACGTCCTCCGTGAGCAAGCTGCATCATGCACTGCTGCAGTTATTTTGAGATCATCGGGTGCTGCGGGCGAGACAACCTTCATCAAACGCGGAGAGCTCATGTTGAATCCTGTCGTAGGGATACCGGGATCTGAGGAAGTGGGCCTCAACCCGTCACCGGGATCTGACGAAGTGGGCCTGAACCAGTCACCGGGATCTGACGAAGTGGGCCTGAACCAGTCACCGGGATCTGACGAAATGGGCCTGAACCCGTCACCGGGATCTGATAACGTGGGCCTGAACACGTCACCGGGATATGTCAAAGTGGGCCTGAACCCATCACCGGGATGTGATAAAGTGGCCCTGAACGCGTCACCGGGATCTGAGAAAGTGGGTCTGAACCCGTCACCGGGGGTCTGAATCCGTCACTGGGATCTGACGAAGTGGGCCTGAACCCATCACTGGGATCTGACAAAGTGGATCTGAACCTGTCACGGGGATCTCATGAAGTGGGTCTGAACCCGTCACCGGGATCTCACGAAGTGGGTCTGAACCCATCACCGGGATCTGACGAAGTGGGCCTGAACAGTCACCGGGATTTGACGAAGTGGCCCTGAACCCGTCACCAGGATCTCACGAAGTGGGTCTGAACCCGTCAGCGGGATCTCAGGAAGTGGGTCTGAACCCGTCACCGGGATCTGACAAAGTGGGCCTGAACCAGTCACCGGGATCTGACGAAGTGGGTCTGAACCCGTCACCGGGATCTCGGGAAGTGGGTCTGACCCCGTCACTGGGATCTCACAACGTGGGTCTGAACCCGGCACCGGGATCTCACAACGTGGGTCTGAATCAGTCTCCACTACAAGCTCCACTTACACGAAGCAAGAAGAAGAAAATCACTCCATGGAAGCGTGTGAGGGAAATAAATAATATTTTCACACCCTCCGCACTTTTGAAAATTTGATTTTGGACAAATCTACCTCAGAAAATGTACAAGAAATTGATTATCTTTTTCAATGGAGGCACTTGTTCAGAAGTGAAAGTAAGGACAAGCGTTGTTCTGAGGACGTTGTGCAAGTGAGAAAAAATCACCCTTCAGGATGTCGTGATATTAATTGTGCTCTCAATTGAATTTTAGCTTTCTTCAATTTCCAAGACTTCTTGTCCTCATTTTCAGCTTTTGGGAATTGAGGATTTACTTGATTTCTGAAGCATTTAGTCCAAAGTGATTGGGAACTGAAACCTCACTCAACAATGCCGTCTTTTCCTTTTTGTGTTTGAGCACTATGCCCGGACGCAATGTGCTTTGCTTGCAATGTCCACACTTGATGGGATCATTTTGTCAGGCGTGAGCAGGATGTGTTCATTTTCAAGGATATGATTTGGTTTGTGTTTTCATTATTGTTTTGGAACTGGAATGTTGAAACGTTTGCAGATGTGACGGTGGAATATTCTGCAGATACTGTCATGTCTTTCTGTGGACAACTCTTCCGACATTAGTTGTTTTTTTTTACATCCCAAAAGGAGGCGACTGGTACATCCCATTTGTACTCAACAAAACCTGCATTTGTCCGATTGGCTCAATCCTGCCATTTTCGTAAAGCCGTCAGTGTAGTGTCCCTGGTCTTGGGTATTTATGATGACTCGTTCTCCATCCCAATTCATTTGGCCTCTTCTACACAATTCCAATGAGCTTTCCTTATCAATCCCTGTTCTGTCAAGCTCTTTTTTGAATCTTCCTGCTCTTTTGTCATTTGTCATTCCTGCTCTTTTGTCATTTGAATCTTCTGCTCCCATTTGTCAGAGTATATCTGCTGATGTTCCTTTTTTGGAGTTTTCCTATTTTGCTGATGTATATCTGCTGATGTATATCTGATGTATAGTATATCTGCTGATGTTTTGGAGTTATTGACACCTGATCTAACATGTTATAATATCATGTATTGTGTCTGATCCTTTCAATGACCTGATATAACATGTTATAATGTCTTGCATGTTCTGATCCTTTCATTGACCTGATCTAACATGTTAAATTGTCATGCATAATCTGATCCTTTCATTGACCTGATCTAACATGTTATATTGTCATGCATAATTTGATCCTTTCAATGACCTGATCTAACATGTTATAATGTCAGGCATAATCTGATCCTTTCATTGACCTGATCTAACATGTTATAATGTCATGCATGCGTGTTCTGATCCTTTCAATGTCCTGAACTAGCATGTTATATTGTCAGGCATAATCTGATCCTTTCATTGACCTGATCTAACATGTTATAATGTCAGGCATAATCTGATCCTTTCATTGACCTGATCTAACATGTTATAATGTCATGCATGTTCTGATCCTTTCAATGTCCTGAACTAGCAGGCTATATTGTCAGGCATAATCTGATCCTTTCATTGACCTGATCTAACATGTTATATTGTCAGGCATAATCTGGTCCTTTCATTGATCTGATCTAACATGTTATGTCATGCATGTTCTGATCCTTTCATTGACCTGATCTAACATGTTATAATGTCATGCATGTTCTGATCATTTCATTGACCTGATCGAACATGTTATAATGTCATGCATGTTCTGATCCTTTCATTGACCTGATCTAACATGTGATAATGTCATGCATAATCTGATCCTTTCATTGACCTGATCTAACATGTTATAATGTCATGCATGTTCTGATCCTTTCATTGACCTGATCTAACATGTTATAATGTCATGCATGTTCTGATCCTTTCATTGACCTGATCTAACATGTTATAATGCCATGCATAATCTGATCCTTTCATTTACCTGATCTAACATGTTATATTGTCAGGCATAATCTGATCCTTTCATTGACCTGATCTAACATGTTATAATGCCATGCATAATCTGATCCTTTCATTGACCTGATCTAACATGTTATAATGTCATGCATGTTCTGATCCTTTCATTGACCTGATCTAACATGTGATAATGTCATGCATGATCTGATCCTTTCATTGACCTGATCTAACTTGTTATGTTGTCATGCATAATCTGATCCTTTCATTGACCTGATCTAACATGTTATAATGTCATGCATGTTCTGATCCTTTCATTGACCTGATCTAACATGTTATAATGTCATGCATAATCTGATCCTTTCATTGACCTGATCTAACATGTTGTATTGTCAGGCATAATCTGATCCTTTCATTGAGCTGATCTAACATGTTATATTGTCATGCATAATCTGATCCTTTCATTGACCTGATCTAACATGTTATAATGTCAGGCATAATCTGATCCTTTCATTGACCTGATCTAACATGTTATAATGTCATGCATGTTCTGATCCTTTCAATGTCCTGAACTAGCAGGCTATATTGTCAGGCATAATCTGATCCTTTCATTGACCTGATCTAACATGTTTTAATGTCATGCATAATCTGATCCTTTCATTGACCTGATCTAAGATGTTATAATGTCAGGCATAATCTGATCCTTTCATTGACCTGATCTAACATGTTATATTGTCAGGCATAATCTGGTCCTTTCTTTGACCTGATCTAACATGTTATATTGTCAGGCATAATCTGATCCTTTCATTGACCTGATCTAACATGTTATATTGTCAGGCATAATCTGGTCCTTTCATTGATCTGATCTAACATGTTATGTCATGCATGTTCTGATCCTTTCATTGACCTGATCTAACATGTTATAATGTCATGCATATTCTGATCATTTCATTGACCTGATCGAACATGTTATAATGTCATGCATGTTCTGATCCTTTCATTGACCTGATCTAACATGTGATAATGTCATGCATAATCTGATCCTTTCATTGACCTGATCTAACATGTTATAATGTCATGCATGTTCTGATCCTTTCATTGACCTGATCTAACATGTTATATTGTCAGGCATAATCTGATCCTTTCATTGACCTGATCTAACATGTTTTAATGTCAGGCATAATCTGATCCTTTCATTGACCTGATCTAACATGTTATATTGTCAGGCATAATCTGATCCTTTCATTGACCTGATCTAACATGTTATAATGTCATGCATAATCTGATCCTTTCATTGACCTGATCTAACATGTTATAATGTCATGCATGTTCTGATCCTTTCATTGACCTGATCTAACATGTTTTAATGTCAGGCATAATCTGATCCTTTCATTGACCTGATCTAACATATTATATTGTCATGCATGTTCTGATCCTTTCAATGTCCTGATGTAACATGTTATATTGTCATGCATAATCTGATCCTTTCATTAACCTGATTTAACATGTTATATTGTCATGCATGTTCTGATCCTTTCAATGTCCTGATGTAACATGTTATATTGTCATGCATAATCTGATCCTTTCATTGACATGATCTAACATATTATATTGTCATGCATGTTCTGATCCTTTCAATGTCCTGATGTAACATGTTATATTGTCATGCATAATCTGATCCTTTCATTAACCTGATTTAACATGTTATATTGTCAGGCATAATCTGATCATTTCAATGGCCTAATCTAACATAAGAAGTAATAGTAATAATAATTGGCAATAATAATAGGGATAATAACATGACTCCCACCCTGCCGCTCCAGTAGTGAGCGGGTGTACTAGTCCTATAAATTGTGGTTTTGACACGTGCACACCGACATTTTATTTCTTAACCTTAACGTCATTCAACCTGATTCCGGTATCATCATCGTAAGAGCATAAGCTCTGAGTCTCGTAGGTTGTCACTTTTATTCTGATCGTGGCCGTGTCATACCAAAGGCTTTAAAAATGGTACGTGCTGTGCTGCTTCCTCACTTGACTCAGCATCTAAAGGATTGAGCATGGATAAACCCCTTGGTTTGGTATCAAAGGAGAGGAAGAAATTCCTCCTTAATTGCTCAGCTAAGTCTAGAAAGAAAGGTTTTGTCATAAAGATGGTGTCACCGATAAACCAGAGTACCCCAGTAAGTTCGGACATCACTCGCCTTAGTGTGTGTGTGTGTGTGTGTGTGTGTGTGTGTGTGTGTGTGTGTGTGTGTGTGTGTGTGTGTGTGTGTGTGTGTGTGTGTGTGTGTGTGTGTGTGTGTGTGTGTGGTGTGTGGTGTGTGTCTGTGTGTTATAAATATCACTTCAATCAACGTTGTTCTTTCAATCATAAACCCCTTTGTTTGCTTCTTGTGATTTACGAAAGACCTGGCACATTTTTCCTGATGTTATTAAACTTCTTCCTCGTTCGTAAGCAGCACAAGGCTGTGTGGTGGCATCATCGGCTGAGAGCTCGGCTGTGCCGCTGATGCAGTGCCCTCTGCTGGTTAATGCAAGAGTTTGTAATTAGTTCAGGGTGCCAGTGATAGGTCGCCTACTCTTCACGAAGGACACCGTTGGATCTTTAGCATCCACCAATGAATGCTGGCAGACAGGACGTCCAGTTTGACATATATGCGAAGGATGGCACACACATGACATTGATGAATCTCCCTGCATATGAAATGCCAGGACAACAGTTTATAGCTGGGTCGGGTTTCGAACCCAGGCTGGAAAGCTTGGAGGTGAGTATTGTTACGTGCTCCTCCCCGACCCCCTGGTCACGGTGTACCTCTGCGCCCCGAGAGGAGTCACGGCAGAAAAATGTGTTATCCTGTGTCAAAAATCAATAGTGAAACCACACCAATTGTTACCAACAAACAAATATTGTATTAAAACTCACACTAGAATAACAGTACAACAATAATATCAGTCAAAAGTACAATCAATACATCTTATGATGGTACCATCAGCTAGTATAAGGTAACTCACTATGCTCCAAGTGAGTGAAAAAAGAACATTCCCCAATGTCTCTATAGTCCTGTCTTCAAGCTCAAAGTTTATCCCCTCCAGCGATCGTCAGAGCGATGTCGAATCGAAACCAAAATCCAGTTCAGATGACGGGCCCAGTCACGCCGCCAAAACTGCACAAAGGCGTACGTGGCCAAAGCAGCGCAAAGAGTCACGCGGCCCAAAGCTGCGTCAAAGCGCACTGAAGGCGACTGGGAAATCACACCCTCTGGTATGGATGTTTTACAGCTCCAAATCGGCGAACCTTAGGTTTGCCTTCAAAATCCGCGTTACACACACACCCCAGATAGACGTCTGAATGGTGAAAACGGCTGACGCGAAGCAAAGACCTTTCGCCATGAGCAAAGCGCGCGAGTCAAAATGGCCGACGGCTCGTACTTGAGACGTAATGACACAACGATGATTCCTCGGAATCCAACGCTAAACCTGACACGCAGGTTGATCAATCACAGCGATAACAACCCTATCGCAGGAATCCCTTTCCAGGAAACCCAAAATTCACTCGTGACTCTTGCTCGACAACGTTGGCTCAGGACGAAGAAACGACTCGCTTCCTCTCCGACTTTGCTCGCTCCGCCTTCTTTTTCCTCTTCTTCGTCTTCCTCGTCCGGTTCCCGATCCGGTTTCCTGTTTCTTTTAACATTAACTTTTGAAAATAGAAATATCTATTCCCTTTAAATGACAACCATAATAATACATGGAATCAGAAATATTTACAGTGGATGCAAACCACCACAACGGAAGTGACGAATCCGTAACAGTGTGCATACCTGTATGTCTACGCCATCTTGACAGTGCAGTATTAAACTGAAGTCTTATTTATAGAGATAAACAAATCTCCATTAACTAATCATCTACAGTCACGTGAAAAAGTAAGTACACCCCATGTAAAGTTTTGACTTTTTCAACATATTTCAACATACAGCTATTTTATCTTCATTTCAACAATATTGATAGATAAAGGTGATATAATTTAACAAATATCATGAAACATTTACATTTTGTTGTCCATTGTATAATTTAAATAAAGATAAATGCAAATTTCGCATGTGGAAAAAGTAAGTACACCCCTGCATTTATCACTACTTCGAATACCTAAAATTAGAATCAGGTGCACCAGCTCAGGTGCAAATGATTAGAACATCGTTTGAGAAGATCTTGGAGGAACCTGTCTTATTTAAACCTCAGACATTTAGTTTGGTTTGCTCTTTGTTGTTGAAGTGTGCGGCGTCACCATGCCTAGATCAAAAGAGCTCTCTGAGGCCTTCAGAAAGAAGGTTATAGATGCCTACGAGTCTGGGAAGGGATTTAAAAATATCCCCAAACAATTTGAAATCAATCATTCGACTGTCCGGAAGATCATCTACAAGTGGAGAAGAGATACAACAATATGGAGAACGTTGTAGTTCAAAACTAGAACAATGCGACTGTGTTGCCAATATGCTTCTGCCTAGTCCCACAATGGGTAGATGCCATCACTGTGCATATGTATGGGTAGGGGATCATGTTTGTGAAGTTTCGTGTTGATCGGATAAGGTTCGTTTTTCTTTCCAAGATGGCTGCCGAACCACGTGACATATTACATCATCATTTTCAAACTATATGCAACAGTACTGTTCGATGATATTTGTAAAATTTTACATCGATTGGGTGAGCGGTTTCAGATATATAATTATTTAATATTTTCCTTCCATCCAATATGGCTGCAAAATCGTGTGACCTATGATGTCATACATTTAATATTTCAATACAAATGGGTCATAGATCATGTGCATGCAATTTCATATTTTACGGATAAGGAATTCGATTGAAACATTTTTGGCTGGTATACCACTTCACCTCTGATGTAATCATTATCATGCTTTTGTTCCCCATTGGGAGTACTTGACAATGTGCCAAGTTTAAAATTTTTCCATTCAGCGGTTTCCGAGAAATAATTTTTTAATTATTTGCATTTATTCCAAGATGGCTGCCATACCACGTGACAAGTGACGTCACAATTATCATAAAAACATTCTGCATGGGTGTCATTCCCACCCTGAAAGTTTCGTCTAAATTGGACATATGGTTGCTGAGAAAAACGAGCTTTAGCACGTACGGATGGACGGAAGGACGGACGGACTGACGACCCAAAAACATAACGCCTCTGGCGACTTTGTCTGCGGAGGCACAAAAAATGGTTTGAATTTGTCCAAAGACAAATTCTGTGATGATCTGATTGAGACGATGTCGACACGAAGTTGGAGTGCTCTTGGGGCAGCAGTCTGATGATGCTGGCTTTGCTATGGATTCTATCCCAGCAAACGTAGCTCCATGAAAATTCAACAACGCTGATCATGTAAGAGCTGATGATGGATGTATCTGACCAGCAGGAATTCAATCCAGATTCCGAAGATGTTGGACTTCCTTTGTTCTGTCTCCTGTGGCCTGTTAAAGGATGGCGTCTCGTGAACGAGAGATGGCCGCATGCCATGCGCTAAAGAGGTATGTCCGCTAGGCCTTGTGAAAATTACATAGTTAATCAGGGACGTACGTGAGCCAGCCCAGGGCCCCAATGCCGTAAAGGTAAAGAGGCCATTCTGCAGGCACTTGGTTCTGTTATGGAAGCTATTTGAATGTTGGAGGCGATGCCCTGAGGCAGAAAAGCTTTGGCTTTCCTTGTTTCTCAGGCTCTGTGTCTCCACCCAGAGGTATGGAATGACCATGTTTTGGGTCACTGCTAGGCCAAAGGGATGGTTTGTGAGTGGACGGGTTGTGAGGAGGTGGGGTGACTTAGGTGGAGTAAACACTACACCCTCACTTTTCCTCAATGTACCAGGCATCCTATATAATGTATATGATGATTCATCATCTGCATTCTAAAACATCTTTAGCAAATGAAAAAGTTTCTAAACTTGTAATAAATCACCGTATAAGCCACGATCCCTCTGTGCATGCGCCACATTTTCTGCACTTTTGTTTTTTTAAAGAACTTTGTTGGATCTCATTGGGAATAGGAGTTTACCTGGAAAGTGGAGGAGACGAAATGCCAAGATTTTGATCACCAGGCCCGGAAACGTTATTGCCAAGTTAAACGCTACGCCCTCACTTTTCCACATCGTACCAGGCATCCCTTCCCAATGCATCGCCCAATCTCCAGTCCTAACTTCCCACCACCCCGTGACCTCTTTTCCAGATGAAGTCCTGAGAACGGTCACGTGCAGTACCATAGCTGACGCGGCCAAAGGGCCTGGTGGATGTTGCCACCTGTGTGCATTGGCTGCCTGTGGTCTCTTGCTAATTGATGTTGAACACACTTTTGGCTTCATCCAAGAGAAGCTTGTTCATGCAGTGTGTTTGCTTTGGCTGCATTATTTAATTTTGGGAGAATTTTGTTGTTCCTGCTCCTCTTCTTTTTTTTAAGTAGGGGAGGGCATTTTTTTTTAATTTTGGTTTAATTTTTGCATTCACAAGGGACATCGAAACTTCCGTGTCTGCTCTTGATAGATAGATAGATAGCTTGACGTCACAAGAGAAGCCAGTTTAGCATTTTATTCTTGCCATTGACAACTGTAAATGACCATAGCAGTAAGGCAGATGGATGGCAAAATAGCCTACCCCTTCCGCTCTCCTAAGGTGCTTATCCACATACTACGTATGCATAATTCTATTATTGCTGCCCCTCCGCCATTTTCCTCCCATGTGCCTCATGCGTTCGTTTTCCCTCCCTTCTTTCGCTCCACTTCACTCTCCTCCCCTTCACCAAACTTGCCGAGTGTACGCAATATGTAGACGGCCCTTTATCCCATATTCCCCCCACCTTTCGATAATTACGTACCAAGCAAAAGCATGCATGGAGGAGCCATTAGTCCAGCTGAACAAACATGGCTTCCACATGGCACAAGAACCACGACCATCACACCGTTTGGACACTTTTTGTTTTTCTATTTCTTTTCGCCCGCTCTTTCACTGGAGAGGAGCCGCCTCGCTGTAGCTGCTGAGCCTGCAAAGTTGCTTTGCAGTGATTTCAATTGCAATAACTTCTCAAATCTCCTTCATGTAATCTCCACCACTCCCCTCTCCCTTTGTTTTGTTTTTTGACTTACAGGTATATGTTGCCATTGCATTTTGCAAATGAATGGAGCTGAACGCAACGGAAGAGGAACAAGGTGTAATGTTAGCTTAGCTGTTCCAGTTCAGTGTCATGGACAGCACAAAATGCCGCACAAAGGTAGAAGCTCTTGGTGGGATTAATGGACATATTTTGAATGCTTTGATGGTTTGAGAGGGGGTTAGTCCTCCTGCCCCCCCCCCCTCCACACACCACCCGCAATCTATCCAAGCGAACACCCCCCCACCCACCCCCAAACCACCCCACTGAAATCTTGGAACCATCCCTGATTAATTAGCCTTTCGGCTCTAATCTGGGAAGAATTGCGATGGTCTGTTTCGTGCTGAATGTGCCTGTTTCCCTTGGCAGGACCTGAGCATGACGTCACTGCATGTGCTATGGCGGGCCTTTCCAGGGTTTTAAATTTGCCGTTCCAAGTCCCGTGCTTACCTGCCGGCAAAGTGTTTGCCAGCATTTGAACATGGACTGTTCGAAATTTATTCCATCGTTCATTCGACACCATTTTTGTTCGATCACTTGAGGAAATTATCCGTTTTCACATTTTGCCATTTGAGGGGTGGGGGGTGGGGGGGGGTGTAAATTTAATGTTGGCGAGGGGGGGGGGGCAAAAAAAATTCTGTTGCTCCCTTGTGTATGTGTATGTGTATGTGTATGTGTATGTGTATGTGTATGTGCATGTATATGTTCTTATTTGTGTGTATTCATCGGTGCTGCATGCCTAACAGAATGCTGTCAGAGGTAGTGCAATGCCTACCTTTGTGCCGTCCTGTCTGGCTTTGACTTATAAACTGTCGGATTGGTGCTTCGCAGGCATGGCGTTGCATCATTCAGGTTCGCCATCCCTCGGATTGGCATTAAGCCGGTTGTCCCGTCTGCTCGCACATTAGCCGGTCTGGTGTACGTTAAAGATCCCACGGTGTCTTTCGCAAAGACGGCTCTCCCCGGCACCCCAAACAAATTCCAAGTCGGATTCGGGCAAATGTCAGGCCTTGACAGCCGGTCCGTGAAGGACTTGGGCCGAAAGCCTTCCCAGTGCCACCCAGCAAGAAGGTGTGGGAATAATGTGAGCTGTTGAGGACGCGGATATGTGCACATGCTTGCGTGTATTTTATTTTATTTTTAAATTGCTGCTCAAAAAGCCTTCCTTCATTTCTCGTTTGCCAGAACGCGCAGCGGCAATGTGCTCGTCTTGGACCGAGTTTCCTGATACACAATTATTGTGGAGAGTTTGCAGCTGTAAGATTCGCGCACACTACCATGTGATACTGCCAAGAATTGTTAATGAAACCAAATTTTGGAGCCATTGATGGACAGCCGTGTTTGTTGACTCTGGCAGGACATGTAATTCATTTTCATATTAATTAAACTCCTTTTGTTTGGTGCATTGTTCAACTTTGCCAAACTGTCACCTCGTGTCTCTGCTTTCATGACCTGTTTGCTCGCATGTTTGACGTCGTCGTTGATGTACAATTGCAGCTCGCTCGGTCCCATTCTGACCTCTGAGCTTTGAATTTTCAACCCTTGCGGAATTGCTTCCGAGGCTATGCTACTGTCTCAGAACATGTCAGCAGCAGGTGCTGCATCATGGAGCAAACGTCTTATTAACATGAGTTGAGATGATTTAAATTTTTAATTTTGTAAACCCTTTTTTTTTTTTTTTTTTTTACTTGCCATGCTTTTTTTTCTCTTTCTTCTTCTTACAATTCCAACTTGAGTAAATTTCCCAATAGCTTCACTGGTGGCAGCCGTTCCCAAGCCACAATTGGCTGAAAAGCATGTCCACAGCGGAGAGATTCGTTGACGATGCATTTGCTGCTGATTGATGCAGTGAGAAGTTCAATAATGTAATCGGATCTCCCACTAATCCTCGGTTTTTTTTAAATCTGACTTGTGTTTCACTTTAAAGCACATCTTCAATCATTCGGTGGTTGAAGATGCAATGGTGTGTTTTGCAAGAGTAACCACGTGGGTCAGTGTGATGATGGAATTACATTATATTTCTGCTTGGATCAAACATAAGTTTGGAATACTTGCCTCAATGTAACCATGCCTGGTCTATACCCGCTTAGCCTGCACACGCAAGACTTTGTGAATGATCAAACTGTGACAAGCCAGTCATATATATATATATATATATATATATATATATATATATATATATATATATATATATATATATGTTGAAGGCAGCAGGAAGTTGGGGTGTGAAGAGAATGAGACAGAGATCTGCAATCTGGTGGTGAAAGAAGGCCGCATTCCAGTGGATTGGGAACTGAGTACCCTCGTCCTTCTATACAAGGGGAAAGGTGACCCTCTGTCATGTGGCTCGTACCGAGCGTTAAGGTTATTGGAGCATGGAATGAAGGTATTGGAAAGGGTGTTGGAGAGGAGGATAAGGAAGAAGGTGAAGATCGACGAAATGCAGTTTGGATTTATTCCAGGAAGAGGAACGACAGACGCGCTCTTTATTGTGAGGCAGTTGCAGGAGAAGTACATGGAGAAGAGGAAGAAATTGTTTCTTGGGTTTGTTGATCTGGAGAAAGCATTCGATAGGGTTCCACGCAAAGTATTGACATGGGCATTGAGGAAGTTAGGAGTGGAGGAATGGTTGATCAGAGTGGTGATGGCAATGTACAAAAGAGCGCGCACACCGCACAGCTGTAAAGATGAAGGACGGGAACAGTGGTGAGTTTGAGGTGAAGGTGGGAGTGCATCAGGGGTCGGTAATAAGTACACTACTATTTGTAGCTGTGATGGAGGTGCTGGCTCAGAACGTAAAGGAGGGTTTACCGTGGGAGTTGTATGCAGATGATCTGGTGTTGATTGTGGAAAGTATCGATGGATTGAAGGAAAAGATGAACAAGTGGAAGGAATGTATGGAGACAAAAGGTCTGAAGGTGAATATCGGAAAGACGAAGGTGATGGCAAGTGGTAAAGCATGTGGTGAGGTTGAAAGAACTGGGAAGTGGCCATGTGCTGTGTGCAGGAGGTGTGTCGGAGTGAACTCCATTCAATGTACAATGAGTGGGTTCATCAAAAATGTAGTGATTTGAGAGGGTCATTAACCAGTGTGACAGCTACATTCAAATGTGAGGTGTGCACAGAGGGAGCTGCAGAAGGAGGAAATGTTGAGTTGGATCTTGGAGATGGCGTGAAGCTGGAAGGTGTGAAAACATTTTGCTACCTCGGAGACATGCTGAATGGAGAAGGTGGATCAGACTCGGCAACGGTTGCTAGAGTGAGATGTGCATGGAAGAAGTTTCGAGAACTGAGTGGCGTGCTGATGAGGAGGGGAGTATCGTTGAAGCTGAAGAGAAAGGTGTATGCTGCAGGTGTGAGAAGTGTTATGATTTATGGGAGCGAGACATGGGTAATGAACTTAGAGCAACAACAAAGGCTGGAAAGGGTGGAAATGCGAATGGTTCAGTGGATGTGTGGAGTATCGTTGAGAGAGAGGAAGACAAATGATGAATTGTGAAAGATGGTGGGAATAGAGCCTGTGATTGATGCTGTGAAGAGGAACAGGTTGAGATGGTTTGGTCATGTGTTGAGGAAGGATGGAAGTGACTGGTTGAGAAGAGTGATGGAAACGAATGTAGAAGGAAGTAGAGGATGGGGAAGACCGAGAAAGACTTGGCTAAAGATGGTGGAAGAAGAAATGCGGGCAAGGGGGTTAACAAGGAGAGATGCAGAAAATAGGGCAAAATGGAGAAGATTGTCATGGGGACCGCAAGGCTAACCCCCGCTCCAGCAGGGAAAATGGCCTTAAAATGCATGTTGTTGTTGTTGTTGTTTTGTGTGTTTGTGTGTACATATACACGACTCACAATAAGTTAGGGACATTGTGGGAGGGAGTTTTTTTTTTTTATATAGGTGTTAGGATTCGGGTATTGAAATCAAGAATGCTGTGTTTTTTCACGCTCATTAATAACTATAGATTTAGGATCAACAACTTTTTTCAACATAATTAATACACAAAATCAACCACACCGAAGAACCTGCCAATATCCCTAACTTATTGTGAGTAGTGTATATAATTTTTTTTTGTATATACTGTGTATTGTATACAGTGACTGTATATGTGACTGTACACAGTCACGTGAAAAAGCAATTACACCCCATGTAAAGTTTTGACTTTTTCAACATATTTCAACATACAGCTATTTGATCTTCATTTCAACAATATTGATAGATAAAGGTGATATAATATAACAAATATCATGAAACATTTACATTTTGTACTCCATTGTATAGTTTAAATAAACATAAATGCAAATTTCGCATGTGGAAAAAGTGAGTACACCCCGACATTTATCACTACTTCAAATACCTAAAATTAAAATCAGGTTCTCCCAGTCTAATCAGGGTCTCCCAGTAAAAAAAATTCTCCCAGTCGATGTCAGAGACTGGTAGACAGTTATAAGAAACGTGTACTTGAGGTTGTTTCTGCCAAAGGGGGCAATACCACCTTTTAGAGCCAAGGGTGTACTTACTTTTTCCACATGCAAAATTTGCATTTATGTTTATTTAAATTATACAATGGACTACAAAATGTAAATGTTGCAAAATCTGGATTGGTGGCTCTACTTTCATTTATTTGTGACCATACATCTCAGACTTCAAAGACCTGAGTGCCACATGGAAGCCCTCCTAGTATGGAGGTGATGTGTTGGTATCATTTTTGTGCATGACATCCACGTCCTGTCACATTCACCAGTCAGAGTTGCTCTGGTTGTTTAATTTATCCTTCTCAACTGCAAGCACACCTCCTAACTGGTGTTTAGCAGGGCAGGCGACGCTTGTTTCCATCTGCCATTTTTTTTTTCAATCCGATTTTCTAATTATCTAAGAAGATTCTCCAGTTGCTTGGCGTCAGGAAGGGCATCCGGCCATAAAAACATTGCCTCAAACAGGGAACCATGATTGTCATGGGGCCCGCAAGGCTAACGCCCGCTCTAGCGGGGAAAATGGCCTTAAAACGATCATTCATTCATTCATATTCTCCAGTTGCTGCTGAGTGATGTCATGAATTGCATTTATTTTTATTTTTTGTATGCAAGATCGAGGCTCGTGTATGAGCTGACATTAATCACAAAAAATATATATAACGGACACACAAAACATACAATAAAGGGAGCGGCAGACAAGATGGGGAGAGAGAGGGAAGCACACAAATACAACAGCAGAGAACAGGGTCATCGGGAGATCTGTGGGACGGAGAGGGCTTGGGGGGAAACACATCCAGATATTTGCGATTCCAGCTTTAAAAATTCTTTCAAAGAATGGGATTTTGATGAAAAAACTCGTTTTACATGCCCCCCATGAAAATAAATCCAATGGGGCCAAGTCAGGGGAACAAGGTGGCCAAGCATGTGGTCCACATCTACCGATCCACTTCACTGGGAAGACGACATCCAAAAGCTTTCGCACACCACAAGCAAAGTGGCAGGGAGCACCGTCTTGCTGGAAGAAGGTCCTATCTAAAATATCCAATCGACGTTGTTCAGGATTGAAGGAATAATGTAACGCATCGTTCGTCGTTCACTGTTGTCAGTCAAACACAAATGCTACAAAGGTTAAAAAAAATAGTCTATTAAAATACTGGAGAATCCTGACACTCACGGAGAAAGCGTTCCTAGAAAATGCCGCAAATGCTGGGGCATTGGTTCAATGGGAAAAAGTGGGACAGGTTTCCTGCAGTTCGTGATTCATAGCCGCTTGGAGTCGAAGCCTGAAGGAAGACACGACACTCCGCATTATCTCACGAAGATAGACATTGGGTTTAAATTGCATAATTTTAAACGTCCTGGCATCGTAGTCCTTGTGTTAAAATTGAATCTTATTTTAGATCCAAAATAAAGTTCATTTTTGACGTTCCGTACCATGAACCGTCCTCGCTGATCAGCACAATATTTACACCACATCCCCAAAGTGTAAATCACACTTTTAAAGTTTGCAGACCAAAGGTATCACAAGACTTAAAACTACCGCATTTTCCCTCAAGCTATTAAATAAATAATACAATTAATGGTTTTCCTCAGTGCTGTTGGTCCAATGTACTTAGTGTTGGGCCCTGATGCTCTGCAAGCCCGATTTGCTTGCACTTTTTTTTTCTATAAATTTTAGCCTCATGACAGAAGGAAAAGCAATGCACTGACAGCGTGGCAATACGCAGTGAAATGAAGAGGAGGAATCACGGCAATGGATGTGAACGAGTCTCACGACATCATAGGCCTTGACATGGATGCACAAACTCGGCATTAATGCTCCCAGAAAGGCACTCGGTGAGCTTTGTAAGATCATTACCTCAACAAACCTCAACATTACCTCAACAAACCTCAAAAATTTCACAAAAACTGTTAAACAAGACAATCCTAGAACGTCCCAAACTGTAACATCTCGAGTCAGACAAAAGCAGGATTTCTGATTGCACTTGATAGAATATTGTTTGTTTTGCTGTTTGGCTATCATCACAATGTTGAATTGTATCGCTCTGCAGTTCAAACACAAGACCGATATCGTTTTTTCGATTTCGGTCGTTTGGGAATGGCCGCCGATGTAAGTGATGTTGTGCAACAACAACAAACTCAAGTGTGTGATGTTATCTTGGGTGCTCACATTTTGTACGGTTTCCACGAGTGCTGAAAGTGGCTCTGATTGCTGCAAATCTTTCCCACGCGCGTTCCCTTGCTGATCTCAGCATCTGTACGAGACCGAGCTCTGGCGAGTTTTGGCCAATGTGAAATTTCTCGGAATCTTAACACCGCCGAGTTCCAAATATATATATATATATAGTTATTTATTTGTTTTTTGTTGTTTTGTTTCTTTCTTGCTCTCTTGCTCTTCCTTTTGCTCTTGACGGATTCAGAAGAAACTTTGTTGGACAGGTTGGGTGTGCTACAAAGACAAATTGATTTTGGACAAGATCCGGATCCTGCTGTGAGAATGTTTCTTCGCCATCGAGAGATCGGACCAAAAACGATATGAATGATCGTTTTGAGGCCATTTTTCCCCGCGAGAGCGGGGGTTAGCCTTGCGGGCCCCATGACAATCATGGTTCCCTGTTTGAGGCAATGTTTTTATGGCCGGATGCCCTTCCTGACGCCAACCCTTGGTCACGCTCTTACGATGCGCAGGGATACGGTGTACCTATCCTGAATCGGGGTACACACCGTGATCATTCATCCCAGCAAGCTGGTACTCAATTTGCCGACCTCGGAAGGATGACAGGCTGAGTCAACCCCCCTGGCGTTAATTCAGCGATCGACCGGGATTCGAACCCAGGTTCCTAGGATCCCAAGCCGGCACCCTAACCGCTAAGCCAACGCCAGGCAACGGACCAAAAACGATATGTCGCACTAAAGCGCGGCGTTACGCGCGCTGCTTGCGAGCAAGGAGGAAGCGGACAAGCGGTAACTTATAAGCGTCTTTATTTCAGGAGCTCACTGTAACACTGGCGCGCTCCGGGCTGCGCGCCCGGTGTATATCATGAGGCCATGCCTACCCCTCGGGCGTGGCCACCGCCCACTTGGTGCGCGGAATGATGTCACCACGCCAGTGGGCTTTTGTGTCCGCCACACGCGCCCCCCCAGAATTCCCGCGCACCTGGAGGGCCAGTTTGCGGGGCAGACCAATGACCCGGCCAAAGCGCCCCCTGGCGATCGGCGGCGTCCGGGGTGCAGGGATGCCAGGTGGAATGCCCCTGGCTGCCCCTGGGATGGGTGCAGGACCGGGGGGCGGCGGGGCTGGGCGGTGCCGGGGGTCCGCCCTCAGGGGGGCGGCCCCGACGTGGGGGTCGGGCCACTGGCGGTGGATGGTCCACGTCGAGGTGGGCCGGCTTGAGGCGGTCTACCGAAACGCGGTCAGGAGTACCGCCGATGTCCAGGGTGAAGTGCTTCGCCCCGGTCTCCAGCACGCGGAAAGGCCCGTCGTACGGGGGCCGCAGTGGTGTCCGGTGGGCATCGTGGCGGACGAAGACGTACTCCGCCGTGCGAAGCTCCGGGGCGACGTGCGTCGGTGGGTGCCCGTGGCATGCCGTTGGCACCGGGGCGAACCTCTGGGCGGTCTCTTGCAGAGCGGAGCGCTGCTGTGCCGCGGACCATGGTGCCGTGGAGTCTGGGAGGAACTCGCCCGGCACCCGCAGCGGTTGCCCGAAGACCAACTCTGCCGCGGATGCGCGCAGGTCCTCCTTGGGCGCCGTCCGGAGGCCCAGCAGGACCCAGGGGAGCCTGTCGACCCAGCGGCCGTCGCGGAGGGTGGCCCGGAGCGCGGCCTTCAATGAGCGGTGAAATCGCTCACACAGGCCGTTAGCCTGGGGGTGGTAGGCCGTGGTTCGGTGCAGCCGGACCCCGAGCCCCTGCGCGACTGCCCCCCAGAGCTCCGAGGTGAACTGGGGGCCGCGGTCGGACGAGATGTCTGAGGGGGCGCCGAACCGGGCGACCCAGGTGGCGATGAAAGCCTGCGCGACATCGGCCGCCGTTGTCGACGCCAAGGGCACGGCCTCCGGCCACCGGGTGGTGCGGTCCACCATGGTGAGGACGTAGGTGAAACCCCGCGAGGGGGGCAGAGGTCCCACCAGGTCCACGTGGACGTGGTCAAACCGGCGTTCCGGCACCGTGAACGGAGCCAACGGGGCCTGGGTGTGCCGGTGCACCTTGGCGCGCTGGCACGTGAGGCACGTCCTGGCCCAGCCGCGGACGGCCTTCCGGAGGCCATGCCAGACGAACTTGTCGGCGATCAGCCTTTGGGAGGCCCTCACGCCCGGGTGGGACAGGCCGTGGATGGCGTCAAACACCTGGCGCTGCCAGCCCGTGGGCACGATGGGGCGAGGACGCCCGAGGGAGACGTCGCACAAGAGGGCCGCGCCCGCGCCGTCGAACGGCACCTCGGTGACGCGGAGGCCCGTGACGGCGGTCCGCAAGGCCTGGACGTCGGGGTCAGCGGCCTGGTCCGCTGCCATCCGGGCATAGTCGATGCCGAGGTGGACTGCGTGGGCGACGGCCCGGGAAAGGCAATCCGCCACCGGGTTGTCCTTCCCCGCGACGTGCTGGATGTCCGTCGTGTACTCGGACACGGCCGAGAGGTGACGCTGCTGCCGGGCCGACCACGGCTCGGTGACCTTGCCCATCGCAAAGATCAGCGGCTTGTGGTCGACGAAGGCAGTGAACGCACGGCCCTCGAGCAGATGGCGGAAGTGCCTGACCGCCAAGTGAAGCCCGAGCAACTCGCGGTCGAAGGTACTGTAACGGCGTTCGGGCGGCGAAGCTGCCGGCTAAAGAACGCCAGCGGTTGCCAAGCTCCACGCACCTATTGCTCGTGCACCGCGCCCACCGCGTAGTCCGAGGCATCGGTGGTGAGGGCGATCGGTGCATCGGGCGCCGGGTGCGCGAGCATGGTGGCGTTATCCAAGGCGAGCTTCGCGCCCGTGAACGCCGTGTCCATCTGCTCGGTCCAGGTAACGTCGCCTTTGCCCGGCTTACCTCGGAGAGCTTCGTGCAGGGGGCGCAGGAGCTGGGCGATACGGGGCAGGAACCGATGGTAAAAGTTCACCATGCCCAGGAACTCCTGCAGCCCTCTTATCGTGCGGGGGCGCGGAAACCCCTTCACCGCCTCCACCTTGGCCGGCAGGGGGACGGCTCCGTGCCTGGTGACACGGTGCCCCAGAAAATCGATTATGGCGGTGCCGAACCGGCACTTTGCGGGGTTCACAATCAGGCCATGCTGGCCCAGGCGTTCGAAGAGCGTGCGGAGGTGGCGTAGGTGCTCTTCGCGGGACGCGCTGGCGACGAGGATATCGTCCAGGTCGACGTAGACAAACTCCAAGTCGCGCAGGACGCTGTCCATCAGTCGCTGGAACGCCTGAGCCGCATTCTTCAGACCGAAGGGCATGCGCAGGAACTCGAAGAGTCCGAATGGCGTGATGACCGCCGCCTTCGGGACGTCCTCCGGCCTGACGGGGACCTGATGGTAGCCGCGTATGAGGTCCACCTTCGAGAAGAAGGACCTGCCCGCCAAACGGGCGGAAAAGTCCTGAATGTGGGGGACGGGGTAGTGGTCGGGAGTCGTGGCGTCATTGAGATGGCGATAGTCCCCGCACGGTCGCCATCCCCCGCCGGGCTTCGGCACGATGTGCAGCGGCGACGCCCAAGCGCTCTCTGAGCGCCGAACGATGCCGAGTCGCTCCAGGGTAGCGAACCCCGCTTTTGCCACCGCCAGCTTCGTCGGCTCGAGGCGGCGTGCCCGGGCGTAGACCGGTGGCCCGACGGTGGGGATGTGATGGGCCACCCCGTGCTTGACGGCCCCCGCCGAGAAGGTGGGCCGCGTGAGGGCCGGGAAGCCGGCGAGGAGGCGGGTGAATGCGTCCGCTGCCGGAAGCGTACAGACCAACGTGGCCGGAACCGAACCGTTCGGCAAGCCGCTTGGCAAGCCGCTCGTTGAGCTGGGCAACGCACAAGCGAGCGAGCTGAACGTCTCGGCCTGGACAAGACGTCTGCGCTTTACGTCGACCAGGAGCCCATTAGCGCACAGGAAGTCCGCGCCAAGCAGTGCCATGGGCACGTCGGCGGTGACGAACGTCCATCGGAAAACCTGCCCTCCGAACCGCAGAGAGAGGCAGCGTTTTCCGTACGTACGGATGGGCGTCCCGTTCGCGGCAAGCAGTGCGGGGCCCCCACCCGCGGCGTGCTTGTCTGACGTGCCGGCGGGAACGACACTCACCTGCGCTCCCGTGTCGCACAGGTAACGGCGCCCGGAGAAGGTGTCCGTTATGAACAGCAGGCTGCTCGAACGGCCGGCGCTCATCGCCACTATTGAGCGCCGGCCCGGGCGTTTCCCGACCTGTTGAAGGAGCATGGCGGATGACACTGCCGAGCTTCGTGGCCGAACTTGGCGTGGAACCAGCACCAGGTGGTGGAGCTGGAGGAGCGCGGCTGGCTCCGCCAGGCCGGTGGAGTTGGCGGGTTTCCCCGCGGTGGCGGTTTTCGCCGCGGCGGTGGGCGGGGCGTGGCGGCGGTCACAAGGTGCGTATCAGCATGCTGCGTATGCTGTATAAGCTGATGCTGTGGAACAGCAGCATCAGCAGCATCAGCCTCGAGGGCCGTGACGGCCACGCCGACTCTCGCCCGCGTGTCCAAAGCGGCGAAGTACCTGTCCGCCTCGGCTGCCAATGCTCGGGGTTCCGTTAGCCCGGTCCCGGCCAACGCGAGGCGAACCTGCGCTGGAAGTTGGCGACGGAAAAGCGCCCGGAATAGAGAACCGGGGGCTTCGTCGCCCAACAGTGACAGCATATGGTCCATTCGGACCGACGGGCGCGTGTCACCGAGCTCGGGGAGATCCAGGAGGCGGTCGGCCCGTGCGTCGTCCGTGAGGCCGAACGTGGCTAGGAGTAGCCGCTTGAGTGCCTCGTACTTGTGGCCGTCCGGTGGGTGGCGAAGGACGGACACAACTCGAGCGGCCGTGCCGGGCCCGAGGGAGGCGACGACGTGGCAATAGCGCGTGTCATCGCCGGTGAGGCGCCGAAGCTGAAATTGGGCTTCGGCCTGGACGAACCAGACTTCGGCCTGAGCCTCCCAAAATTCGGGAAGTTTGATGAAGTCGGCCATGGCAATGGCGTCGCGTGTGGAAGGATCGCTCCGGCAGATCCAACGTCGAGGGGGTCACCAGTAAAGCGCGGCGTTACGCGCGCTGCTTGCGAGCAAGGAGGAAGCGGACAAGCGGTAACTTATAAGCGTCTTTATTTCAAGAGCTCACTGTAACACTGGCGCGCTCCGGGCTGCGCGCCCGGTGTATATCATGAGGCCACGCCTACCCCTCGGGCATGGCCACCGTCCACTTGGTGCGCGGAATGATGTCACCACGCCAGTGGGCTTTTGTGTCCGCCACAGCACGATATTTCAAATAGCTGTGGGTGGATTATGTCAAAACCTGGTGATTGAGCTGGGTCGGTGATCAGAACAAGCACATTCTATTTTGTTTCAGTCCCGGACCCAGATCTGGCCCATCAGTGGGATACAAAATGTAAGCATGTAATGTTCGGCATGGCGGAGGTATCTCCCTACCGAGTGCCGTTCCAGTTGGTGATTGTTAAGTGGACCATTTCACTCCTGCTTCCCTTTTTGGTGGTTTTTATTGGACCGGTGGATGGAATTGTCAGAATGTTGATCAAGATATTTCAAGCACTGTGGAAACTCGAAGAGAAGCTGACATTTCGGCTGTTAATCCTTCGTTTAAGTTAGAGAGAGACGTTAACCAGCATTAACTTTTCTTCTGCATCTTCGTTTGCTCCAACAAAAGGTTAACACCTGAATGTCATCTCCTTGCTTCCCATGGCAGTGGTCATACCTCGATCAACGTGCGCTTAATATCATCTATCGTTCTACCGGTCTACCAAAGCAGATAAACATCACACTTTACGAGTGAGACTAGTTATTCATTCTGTGTTGATCATACTGGCTTGTGGACCTCTCCCTTTCTACATCCGGCCTTTAAACATTTTTTTATGCCTGTCATTCTTAATTACCTCCGGTGATTTCTTTTTTGCTCCTGAGGTTCGGCATGGATAATTTAACTCGGTTGTCATGTTGTTCTAATTATGTTCAGGCTGAAATTTACCTCTATTTGAATGAGTGTTATGTTGCCCCTTTTGTTGATGTTTAAGTTGCCTTGAGCATGAATGTTGATTAATAAAGGTGTTTGTGCTCTCGCACGATCTTTGTACCTTACTGTTTCGGCTGATTGTTTCCTCTCCATCCGCCCTCCCCCATCCCCTCATCCTTTTATCTTGTATGCCCAAGGTGGGAAAGTTTCAGGTGGAAAAGCGTTTTATAGACATGACTGTTGTTATATGACAAAGGACTTAACATGACACGATGGACTTTTGAGAATGGTATTTTGGAGATACGCATTCCACAAAATTTTCTTTACAGTTTTGAACCCTACTTTACTTATTTTTTAATGACTTGTACAATGTACATGCAAAGGCAATGACTCCATCTATATATTATACAGTCACGTGAAAAAGTAAGTACACCCCATGTAAATTTTGACTTTTTCAACATATTTCAACATACAGCTATTTGATCTTCATTTCAACAATATTGATAGATAAAGGTGATGTAATATAACAAATATCATGAAATATTTACATTTTGTAGTCCATTGTATAATTTAAATTAACATAAATGCAAATTTCGCATGTGGAAAAAGTAAGTACACCCCTACTTTTATCACTACTTCAAATACCTAAAATTAGAATCAGGTGCACAAGCTCAGGTGCAAATGATTAGAATATCGTCAGAGAGGATCTTGGAGGAACCTGTCTTATTTAAACCTCAGACATTTAGTTTGGTTTGCTCTTTGTTGTTGAAGTGTGCGGCGTCACCATGCTTAGATCAAAAGAGCTATCTGAGGCCTTCAGAAAGAAGGTTATAGATGCCTACGAGTCTGCGAAAGGATTTAAAAAGATCTACAAACAATTTGAAATCAATCATTCGACTGTCCGGAAGATCATCTACAAGTGGAGAAGATTCCAAACAACTGCCAACTTGTTCAGGCCAGGCCGTCCCAGCAAGTTCAGTCCGAGAGCAGACCGCAAGATGTTGAAAGAAGTCTCTAAGAACCCCAGAATGTCATCACGGGACCTACAGGTAGCTCTTGCCACTGTTGATGTCAAAGTTCACGAGTCTACCATTAGAAAGAGGCTGCACAAATTTGATCTACATGGGAGGTGTGCCAGGAGGAAACCTTAGCTGTCCAGAAAGAACATCAGGGCAAGACTAAAGTTTGCCAATGAACACCAACACACACACACACACACAAATATATATATATATACATATACATATATATGTATACTTCTGGAACAATGTGCTCTGGACAGATGAGTCAAAGGTAGAGCTATTTGGCCACAGTACCAGAAGACATGTTTGGCGAAAACCAAAGACAGCATTTGACCACAATAACCTGATACCAAATGTAAAGCATGGTGGTGGAAATATTATGGTTTGGGGCAGCTTTGCTGCATCAGGGCCTGGGCAGCTCACCATCATAGAATCCACTATGAATTCTTCATTGTACCAGAGGGTGCTTGAGGATAATGTGAGGCCATCTGTCACAAAGTTGAAGCTCAACCGAAAGTGGACCTTGCAACATGACAATGACCCTAAACTTGCCAATAAATCCACCAAGGAATGGCTGAAAAGAAAGAAATGGAGGGTTCTGGAATGGCCAAGTTAAAGCCCGGATCTAAATCCCATCGAGATGTTGTGGGGGGATTTGAAACGAGTTGTGCATGCAAGAAACCCCTCAAACATCGCACAGCTGAAAGAATTCTGCATGGAGGAGTGGGCAAAAAGTTCTCCCAGTCGATGTCAGAGACTGGTAGACAGTTATAAGAAACGCCTACTTGAGGTTGTTTCTGCCAAAGGGGGCAATACCACCTATTAGAGCCAAGGGTGCACTTACTTTTTCCACATGTGAAATTTATGTTTATTAGCGCTGAGGAAGCGCCTCTAGCGAATGACTTCCAGCCAGTGTAACGCGAATTCCTGTCACAGGAATTCTGAGATCATATAAGTGTGACGTGGCAGTTCCTGATTGGTTCGTGTTGGGGAACCCCTTCTCGCTGCCGACGTGACGTAAATTCGCGCACGCGCACTGGTGAAGCGCGAGATTCGGCCCAAGGTTCTTATTATTATTATTATTATTTTTGTATACAAGATCGAGGCTCGAACCATGATCGAGGCTCGAAATTCCATGCCCGAACCTCAGCGCAATCCAAGATGATTCACTTGTTTAAATTATACAATGGATTACAAAATGTAAATGTTTCATGATATTTGTTATATTATATCACCTTTATCTATCAATATTGTTGAAATGAAGATCAAATAGATGAATGTTGAAATATGTTGAAAAAGTCAAAACTTTACATGGGGTGTACTTACTTTTTCACGTGACTAACTTTAGAATGGAATAAAAAAAACTTTGGAATAAATATTTTTAATATTGAAGATGTTTTGTGG
Organism: Myxine glutinosa; assembly: GCF_964187855.1. Taxonomy (NCBI): domain Eukaryota; kingdom Metazoa; phylum Chordata; class Myxini; order Myxiniformes; family Myxinidae; genus Myxine; species Myxine glutinosa. The sequence continues at coordinate 41,366,051 of NC_136261.1, forward strand.
CATTGGTGTCATCTCAGGCACCAAAGATGGATGAAGGTTATGTTTTCATCCCTCTTTGTCTGTTTGTCTGTCTGTCTGTGAACAGGCCTCTCAAAGTTGTGGACAGATTCTGACCCAACGATGAATAGGTTGGATCTGTGACAAAGACACGTTCATTCGATTTTTATTAACTTCTCTATTCTGATCGGAGTATTTTTAAGTGACTCTTCACCATTGATATATATACATATATATATAATATGTATATATATATATATATATATATATATATATATATATATATATATATATATATATATGTATATATGTATATATATATATATATATATATATATATATATATATATATATATATATATATATATATATATATATATATATATGTATATATGTATATATATATATATATATATATATATATATATATATATATATATATATATATATATGTATATATATATATATATATATATATATATGTATATATATATATATATATATATATATATGTATATATATATATGTATATATATATATATGTATATATATATATATGTATATATATATATATGTATATATATATATATGTGTATATATATATATGTATATATATATATATATATATATATGTATATATATATATATATATATATATATATATATATATATATATATGTATATATATATATATATATGTATATATATATATATATATATGTATATATATATATGTATATATATATATGTATATATATATATATGTATATATATATATATATATATGTATATATATATATATATGTATATATATATATATATGTATATATATATATTTATATATTGTTGCGGATATGGGACTTGGCCTCCATATCCGCTTGTAAATATTCCCCTATTTCCCCAATACTCCCCAACTATCCCCAATCCCCCATTCCCTAGTCCCATTGTCTGTAAACAACACTCTGTAGAACCGACCTTCCCCTTCTTCCCCCATTAAATGTCGTGCCCAGGTCCACCGCATCTCACGTAGACAACTTTCGGACCTCTTGCTAGTTATTCTTAGTCTATGTCAGTTAAGGACTCGTTTCCATTAATTCTGACTCTTCGTTGCACCAGAATGTGATTGTATGGCACCAGTAGTGAGTTTAGGACCTCCCCATACCTCCTCCCATCTTCCCCATGAAACAACAACTACAACAACGGCGTGCGGGGAGTGTGCGTCCTCACACCGGCTTGGTTAGCCGCCATTGCCATGTGCGCCCACGGGGTTACCACGAAGGGGCTGGCTGTCAGCTCCTCGTCAAGGGCGGAGCCCGGTAACCCCCGCACCCAATAAGAAGCAACGGGCCGATTCCATCTGGGGCGGAGCTAACGAGCCGAGGGCATGTCACTCCCCGCCGGATACGCAGCCTACCGGACGTGACGTCAGATGCGCCTCAGCCACGAAAGAGAACCAGACGCCACCTCCGAGCGCTGTGAGACCTCCCGCATCTCTGGACCGGACCGGGTCGATTCTGTCCCTGAGCCAAGAGTGCACCTTGAGCCATCGACTACCCGCCTTCCTTGCCATCAATCCCCGTGTGAGTCAGTCTTGTCCCGTTTATCTGTCGTCTGTCGGGGCTAAGATAAGACCGTGTTTAAGTGCCCACCTTTCTATGCTGTCTCTCTTGTCTTTGTAATCTAACCTTCCGCAATATTATAACCTCCTCCGGAGGTCTTGAGAACTGGACCCCTGGTGTCGTGTCATTTAATCCAGCCGTTGTGTCCTTTCCATCATTGATTTAGCATAGCGCGACTTAGTCAACGTTCGAGTATAATCGGGTAACTTGTGCGAACACGGCGGCCATTCCGCTCGGCCCAGCATAACATCTTAATAAGTCGTGTCCGTAACAATATATATGTATATATGTATATATATATATATATATATATATATATATATATATATATATATATATATATATATATATATATATATATATGTATATATGTATATATATATTATGTATATATATATTATGTATATATATATAATGTATATATATATAATGTGTATATATATATATATATATATATATATATATATATATATATATATATATATAGCACTATGTGCTATATGCACAGATACACACACACAGTATATAGCACTATGTCTCAAAACGTTGTTTACATATTATGACAAAGCTATGTGGTTGATTTGGGTATGTGACAAGTACTGGCCGATTAATTTTTGGTTGAGGTCTGGATGCAGTTCCGGCCTATCCTTGGAATACAAAACGTAAGTTGTTCAGGCTGGCTGTGGATGTATGCGCTCTGCCGAGTGCCATTTTGGTTTATCAATGTGGTAAGTTGATGCATCAACATTTTGTGAAAATACATTTTTAATAGAAATTAGGTAATGGCATGAAAACATACCGAGAATGTGCAAGTTAATTACAAATAGTGATACTGCAGACAGAAGCCAATATAGCCCATGGTTGGCTGCAGATACCCCTTCAAAAGGTCCACCATTCATTGTTCTTTGTTTTGTGTGTACAAAATCACTCATCATTTTTGTTTTGTAATTTATGATGTTACAAGTTCACTTGTCTGTCCTAAGGCTTCTGCTTTGATGGCTTAATGCACCAGTATTTGAATATTGCACACCTTTCCTGGATAGTCGAAGCAAAAACTATTGATAATGTGATAAGAACCTCAGCATGCGTATTGCGTAAGGTGTCTTAAAAGCCATGATTCCAGATTTATTTGCATAAAGTTTTGTGAACCCTTATTACTATAGCTTGAGGACCAAAACTCTTGTCTTTTTTTTTTTTTTTTTTCATTGCTTCTCACAATTTCCTTCTCTACTGTTTCATAAAGCGTTGGCTCTGCGCGGGCACTTCACGACGGAGTTATTTTTGAGCGCCAGCGCTTGGCCGTGTGTGTAAATGTTAGACATGTGCCGGAAAGCAGATGTGACAGTTGGCTTGAGCCACACGGAACATGGCTTAGTAGGCCCAGCAAGGCTGTTCCCAAAACAGCTCGGACGGATAGTGTGTGTAGGATAGCAATGCCAGATTTTTCGAGCCTGATGCTCAGGCAAAACCCGATGCCTCTTGTTTGCTTGGTCGAATATATATTGATATGTGCATAAAGGTGACTCACATTCAACCTGAGATGCGAACCAAACATATCTCGACAACAACACTCCTAACAGCGACGACTCCGTTGCAACTGCTCAGCGGAGCGGCCAAACAGGCGCGTTTGCGTGTCGTTGAGCCAAGCCTTGTGCTCGACAGGCAGCAGCTGCGTCGGAAGCTCAGGGGTCAGTCCAGTGAACATATTTGTGCAACCTTTTCATGCTAATTGATTCAAGGTAAAGCCACTGGCAAAAGTCCACCTTAACATAAAGGTCTTTATTCAGGCTTTGTTCGGCATCAGTTCTCCTGTTCCCAGCTTGTTGCCATCAGAGCTTGAACCCAATTGTTGTTTTAAACCCGATGCCAGTGCTGCCTCGGCCATATCTCACCGCTGGCGGGCTTCTATCCTTGACAAATGCTCATCAACTGATGGTCACTGCCAAGCTTCTTCTTCTTCTCCAGGTGGATGATCCTCCATAATTCTTGCTGCACCATTAATTGTGCATCTCCTCATCGGGTTCCAAGCTTTACCACCGCCTACTTAGTGTGCGAGGCCTTGATCTACGATCTTCTTTAAATCAAAGTTATTGGTGTCATAATTATGTCACATCTGTAAATTTTTTAATCTCTCGTTGCACGTGCTCCGTAATTTTTCCCCTTTGACTTTTTGATCTTTTTTTTTGTGATCAAATGGTTGTTCATTTCTTTCTTTTGTACTATGCATGCATGTTTATTTTTACCCTTTTGTGCCTCAAATCTATTCTTTATTCGGGTTGAATCCTTGAATGCATTCCTATTTTGATGTTCAATATTGTTGCCCCAAATAATTATTAGAGAATACTTTTGTCATCCTGTTGTATTTTTCAAAATTGTTGAATAATGACTATCTTAAGAGGAGCCCGATATTTCCATGGTGATGTTGAGCGATGTGTATATTTAAGGCCGAAAGCTATATTATGTCGGCATCTGATGTCAGTCTCTGTCCTATTTTTATTTTTATTTTTATTTTTTAGGTTTGTTCATTTCGACTTTATCATGTTTCAAACCTATTAATAAAAAAGTGTCCATATAATCTTATAATGCTTGCAGTTTATAAATACTTTTGCTGGACAAGGCAGCAGCTGCATTTATAAACATTTCAAAATTTAACTCCTAGTTTCCCTTTAAGGGTTCTGCCATTCCCTTGTGGTTTCCATACAAGGCACACTTGGTTTATCCTGTGGTTGCTTGTCCGATGATGTGTTTGTAAGTAAATGTTGGAAGGAGAATGTACAAATGCACTTGAATTTTGTGATTGTGCAATGCATGGTGGTGTAGCTGTTATTATTGTGTAATGCAGCAAGTTATTATTTTATAATTTTTAAAAATTTATTTATTTACTTATTTTTTTGCACTTTTTATGGCCACCCCGTTACACTCTAAAAAAAATAAAAATGTAAATGTGCGCTGCAAGTGTTGTGCATGTGCTGCGCATGTTTTTTTTTGTTTTTTTGTGTATGTGGGTGTGTGTGTTGCCATCATCATTGCCATCATCATTGCCATCGTTATTAAGCAAAACAAAAATTAAGATCATGACCTCTTCCACCGAAGGTGGGCGGAGGTTATGTTTTTACCCTTTTCTGTCTGTGAACAGAATATCTCAAAACGTTGTGGACAGATTGAGACAAAATTTGGTGAACATGTTGGGTGTGTAAAAAGGACTAAATTATTAAATTTTGGTGATGCTCTGGATCTGGATTTAAGAATGATTTGAATGATGGGGCTAAACACTTTATATACATACATATACATGTACATACATATTTAGCATGATATCTCAAAGTTATGGACTGATTTGGAAGAAACTTGGTGGATATGTTGGGTATATGACAAAGACAAATTGATTCGATTTTGGTGAAGATCCGGATCCGAATACGAGAATTTTTAAATTTTTTCAAAGTGATTCTTCATCATTGAGAGATGGAACAATATCTCAAAAAGTTGTGGATGAGTTGTGATATAACTTTGTGGATGAGTTTGGTAGGTGACAACAGCAAGCCAATTAGATTTTGGTTCAGGTCCTGATCCAGATCCGGCCTATGATTGGGATATAAAACGTCAACTATTCAGCTTGGCGTTCTACTGAGTGCCATTATTGTTATTAGTCTGCTACCCGGAGAGGACTATACGTTTGCTCTCCATCTGTCTGTCTGTCCATCCCACCTGTGGTTTTCTGCAGTTTTTCACTATACCCTTTAACATATTCAACTGAAACTTGGTACATGGCTTTTCATTATTATAAGTTACAGAATAAGTTAGGGTTTTGTGCTGCTTTACCTTTATTTCATGGAATTATGCCCTTTTTGGACTCAGAAAATATCACATATTACAATGCCTTCACAAAGTATTTTGAGCCTGAATTTAAAATGGGTTAAAATGTGATTTTTTTGTCACTGATCTACGCATAATCACCCCATAATGTGAACATAGAATTGTTTTTTAGAGTTTACTCCAATTTTTTTCGAAATGAAATACAGAAATATCTAATTTATTGATAGTCAATGCTTCCGAGAAGCGCCTTCGACAGTGATTACAGCTTCGAGTCATCTGAGGTATGTCTGTATCAGCTTTGCACATCTGGATTTGGGGAGTTTCTCCCATTCTTCCTTGCAGATTTGCTCAAGCTCTGTCAAGTTGAATGTGCAGTGTTGGAGAACATCAATCTTCAAGTCTTTCCCCATTTCTCAATGGGATTCAAGTCTGTGCTTGGCTTGGCCATTTAAGGACTTTCGCGTTCTTGTTCTGAAACCATTCCAGTATTGCTTTGGCTGTATGCTTGGGGTCATTGTCCTATTGGAATGTAAAGCTTCGCCGCAGTCTAATGTCTTTTGCACTCTGAAGCAGGTTATCCTCAAGGATTTTCCTGTATTTGGCATCATTAATTGTTCCCTTTATCCTTTCAAGTCCACCAGACCCTGCCGCTGAAAAACATCCCCATAGCATGATGTTGCCACCACCATGCTTCACAGTAGGGATGGTGTTAGAAGGGTGATGAGCTGTGCTCGGTTTCCGCCAGACGTTGAGCTTTGCATTCAGGCCAATGTGTTCAATTTTTATCTCGTCAGACCACAGAATAATTTGTCTCATGCTCTTAGAGTCTTTCACGTGCCTTTTTGCAAACCTATTGTGCAAATGCAAATGTGGTCATGTGCCTTTTTCTCAGGAGAGGCTTCTGTCTGGCCAATCTCCCATGACCCTTAGATTTGTCAAGTGCTGCAGAGACTGTTGTGCTTCTGGCAGGTTCTCCCATTTCAGCCAAGGATCTATAACTCTGTCAGGGTGGTCATTGAGTTATTGGCCACCTCCCTGACAAAGGTCCTTCTTGTCCGGTTGCTCAGTTTGGGCGGATGGCCAGCTGTAGGAAGAGTCTGAGCAGTTCCATATTCTTTCCATTTCCTAATGATGGAGCTCACTGTGCTCTTGGGAACTTTCAACACTAGAAATTGTTTTGTACCCTTCTCTCGATCGACACATTCTCACAATTCCATCTCAGAGTTTTACAGACAGTTCATTGAACTTAATTGTGGAGTTTCTGCTCTGACATGCACTGTCTGCTATGGGACCTTGTATAGAAAGTTTTTTTTTTTTCCAAATCATGTCCAATCAATTGAATTGGCCACAGGTTGACTCCAGTCAAGTTGTAGAGACATCTCGAGGATGATCAAACGAAATTGGATGCACCTGAGCTCAATTTTGGAGTGTCATAGCAAAAGTGTTGAATACTCATTGACTCAAGACATTTCAGCTTTTCATTTTTAATTATTTTGCAGAAATTCCAGAAAAAAAACAAGACCAAAAGTCTAACAGCGGCATAGCCAGGCTTGTAAAATATTATAAACCACAAACACATATGATTAGCTTTTCAAACAGTCGCTAATGCTGCTTATAACATTAAACACAGAAATTTGGGAGGAATCCCAACATTCGTGAGGTAAGTTTTACTTGCAGAACTGAGCGCAGATCTACTGTTATCTATATACCCCACAAGGGTTGGAGGTGTGCTCATTTACCAATCGGCTAGCTAGCGCTTGCCAAGCCAGCCGTTCCTTAAAGGTTTTGAATGGAGTACTTGCTCGAATGCTTTAACCACTTGGCGATCTCTCCACAAGAACCTTGGTAAATGAACACACCCAATGTTATTGAGACCCGACCATAGATTGACTGTAATCTATATACCCCAAAGAGGAATGACCCATCCTGCCACTCCCGTAGCAAGTGGGAGTACTATTAAAATGAAAAAGTCGGTCGGTGGAGTCAGCCGTCGTAATAGTGGGGCAGCTTAGCATAACAATTGTGCATTTTGTGAGGAAAGCACCAAATTTGGCACACGAGTAGACTATCATATTATGAAAAGATCTGGATATTGGGCCATCTCAGATTCAGAGATTTGATTTTTGCAAGATTTCGATTCGATTGGGATCGAAGAGAACACCTTCTTCGTCTTCTGTACAGTGAAGTTGCCAGCCCTGAATTCTCTGGCTACATCTGGGTGCTTCATTGTGAGTGCAGCCATGTCCCTCAGGTGAACAGGGACCCACCTGGCATAGTGTGTGTGGTCTAAGGCATGGAACCATGGGACCAGTTCCGTCAGGGCATCAAGGTACACCGTGAATGAAGCCTGCCGCAGAGAAAGCACGTAGACCAGTACCAACATCTCTAGTTCCAGCACAGTTGCCCAGTACTGAAAGTTGGGAATGTCTTCTCCTCTCTGGTGACACCAGTCTTCGAACTCCGGCAGGTCTTCTGCATCATCAGCATATGTCATACAGTGGCGTTCATTCGCACGGTGTTGCAGGATGTGCAGTGCTGCTGCAGTGATTTGATGAGCTCTTCTTGTGCGGGTGACATGGGCAGCTCGCAGGAAGGAGTCGGCCGTCCTTGGTGTTGCAATCTCAGCTTGTAAATCTGCAAAATCTACAAATCTTGCAAAAATCAAATCTCTGAATCTGAGATGGCCCAATATCCAGATCTTTTCATAATATGATAGTCTACTAGTGTGCCAAATTTGGTGCTTTCCTCACAAAATGCACAATTGTTATGCTATATTTAGCTTAGCTGCCGGACTATAATGACATCATAGACTTAATGACGTAACGGACACAAAACTGCCGCTTCTTTAATATGTAGAACATTATATATTTTAACTTCCAGTACGTTTGCAGTCACTACGAAGGGATTAGTGTTACGATTAGATTTACTATCTATCTATAATTCCAGTAATGTCTGTGTGTCTGTGTGTCTGTGTGTCTGTGTGTCTGTGTGTCTGTGTGTCTGTGTGTCTGTGTGTCTGTGTGTCTGTGTGTTTGTCTGTGACCGCTGTTTCTCGACAACCACGGGTCCGATATACTTGAAACTTGCCAGGTATATTGCTGGGGACCCGAGGATGTGCCTTTTCAAGGTTTGAAATTAATCGGAGTATCTATAATTCCAGTAATCTCTGTGTGTCTGTGTGTCTGTGTGTCTGTGTGTCTGTGTGTCTGTGTGTCTGTGTGTCTGTGTGTTTGTCTGTGACCGCTGTTTCTCGACAACCACGGGTCCGATATACTTGAAACTTGCCAGGTATATTGCTGGGGACCCGAGGATGTGCCTTTTCAAGGTTTGAAATTAATCGGACAAGTACCTACCGAGCTATGTCCAAAAAACGCTTCAACCAATCAGAGAGCAGCGAGCTATCACGTGTGCCGAACCGTTAATGCAATGCAAGCGTTAATGCGTTAATGCAAGGCTTTTCTTTTTTTCCCTCTTCTCTTTCTACTTTTCCTTGCGATTAAATTGCAAACAGCCAAAATACGTTGGCGCTAATTGAATAATTGGCCATTAACACTAAAATAATCGTAACTGCGATATGCCAACTTCCGGACAGTGCAGCCTTCCCTGTTGTTGTTGTTTGCAGCAGCTGTTTGCAGCAAGGCAAGGCTTTTCTTTTTTTCCCTCTTCTCTTTCTACTTTGCCTTGCGATTAAATTGCAAACAGCCAAAATACGTTGGCGCTAATTGAATAATTGGGCATTATGTTTTACAACTAATAAAAACGAATTTGCGATTCATTCGCTTTCCTGCGCGTTTGTGTACGCGATGGCGATTTCTTTACCAAACTCCGGAAGCCGTTCGCTTTGGACCGAACCATTGCATGTAAATAGAGGGGGGGGATTGTCACCACTCGCAAGCCGTTCGCTTTGGACCAAACCATTTCATGTAAATAGGGGGGGGGATATAATTTTAGATATATATATAGTACGGGCATGCCCTAGTAATATTAATGTTACGTTATCATTTTTTCGAAAATGATATTGCCATTAAAAAACCGAGGAAAATTCCTTATTTTTGCGGTTATTTGTACTGTACACCGTTTATCATTGATTCATGAACAATACACTGCTTCAATTCACTAACTTTGTATTCACGACATTGGGATTAAAGTGTTATGGTTATATTTACTATATTATTATTATTATTATTATTATTATTATTACGAAAACGATACTACTGGAACAATACACTACTGTATTAAGAAACCTGGGCTTAATTTGTTCGAAGCAGTCTGAAGGTGAGGCATGCGTCCTAAGGCCTATACGTACCATATTGTTGGAAGAGCTGTAATGCCGATGCTTTCAATATTTGATGGTCATTTTAACAATCGGTTTGTTTGTGTTTCACACTGAATGAAAAACGTAAAGGGAGAGCATGGTTGATTGTGATATATGACAGGCTCGACAATATGTTCGGCCTGAACGAAATTGGAATCAAAATGGCGGTGTGCGGAGTCAGCCGCGGTACCGCCGTAATGACATCAGACGTAATCACATCACCCTGTCATGTGACCAGATCCTCAGCTCTGATTGGTATACGTTTGAGGGGACATACATACATACAGATGGACAAACACTGTTCTGGACAGCTTTTCCCAATGGGCTACGCCGTAAAAAATTCTCCACTCTAACGTTGTGTGATATTATGTGTAGATCAGTTACAAAAAATTTCATTGTAATCCATTTAAAATTCAGGCTGTAACACAACAAAATGTGAAAAAGTCAAGGGTTACTTCCTGAAGGCACTGCAGATATGGGTCAGTTTTCCAGACTTTTCCCCCTTACCCTTTAACATATTGAACTGTAACTTGGTAGGGATATGTACTGCAAAGCAATTCTCGCTCTTATTACTGTTGTCATCATTGCTGTTTGGCAATACATTCATTGAAGTTAACAAGTTGTAAAAAAAATTCTTTTCAGATTTTGTACTGGTGCAGAGGATGGCAGCATCCGAGTATTTACCTACTCTCTGTCTGGAACGGGAGAAGGACAGGTGAGCAGAACTATTGAGGTTTATGGCATTAAAAGTGAGAAACACCAAGATCACAGTTTATACCTGGGCCGAGATTTGAACTTGGTGGATGTTCACATTTGAGACGGTTCAAAGGTGTGTGCATACCTCGCTACCTCAGGAGGCTCGCATAAACTCCATATTTGAGGCCACTTGGGACCGGGTTGGGCTACATGAAGTTATGTTCGCAACCAATCTGATCAGTCATGGGCGGGGCTGGGAGTGGCAACAGTCACCCTCTCAAATACCGACGCTTTTGAATTTAATTTGGGCTGTGTAAAAGCAGCCATTCAATGTCAACACATTGACTTCATCAGGCTACTTTATTTTCCAAGGAAGGAGAAAACTGGAGGACGTTCTCAAGTCTTTGCAGACAGTTTCTCTTGGTGCTGACAAATCACCCAAGTGCAGCTATTGGCTTCACTCTGGTCGTAAAGCATCAGCTAAGTAGTGCATTACGTCTGTAAAATACATACGTATACAATAAAAATGTTTGCGTTCGAGACCCTTCAGCCTCTATAAAGTACTCGCATACTTTGAATTATACATACATAACTCAGTATTATTTATTTGCAGCAGTGTCTGGTGTGAACACCAAACACATTTTCACAGTCACTGCTGACCCTGTTCTAAGTTGCCTCAAAGATGTGGTGTAAACGAGCCTAAAGCTACACTGCCAGCCCTCCTGGGTGTCCTTTTGCAAAATATATTTTGCCAAACTTTTTGGACTTCAAGTAAAATTTTACCTTGAGGTGAAGTCATGTCAAATTGAATATGCTTCGAGCCATTTATTCAACCAGCTACATCGTATGGTGCAACCACTCTATTGAGGTTTGTTTGTTCCCCCACATGCTGCAGCATCTAAAAACTTTTTCTTTTACAATCTTCTTTTTCTTTTTCTGTGAATACAATTTCTTTTTTCTTCTTTTTTTAAACTAATTAAAATCTTTTTTGGGATTGAGCAGACACTTTCTTTGTTTATATTGGTCTCGTGTTAGCATTTATTGACATGTACTTCAATTTTCTTGACATTTTCTTATATGCTCTTTTTATTCGTGACGAGGCACATATATTGATTTGTGTATGAAATGGAATTGTAATATGATTTTGTGTGCATTGCGGGTATGACCGAGGTGCATCACAAGCAAGCAAATGGGTCTGCAATGAAACAAATATTGCAAGATTATAAGGAACAGTATTTGGAATAATCCATTCAAGCAAGCAATCGAATGAAACAAAATATTGACAACTAGAACGCACAACTAAAGATTGCATACCCTCACCCAGACTTGTTTTGTGTGGTTGGTTTTATGGCATGTATTTTATAGACATACTCACATTCTAATTGTACATATTTTATAGACGTACTCACATTCTAATTGTACATATTTTATCGACGTACTCACATTCTAATTGTACATACTTTATAGACGTACTAACATTATAATAGTACATACTGTCGTGTGTCTATCCTGTAGTGAACACCGCAGGGTGACGGATGGCCGACCGAGCTTTAACTCCGAGGCATTCACACAAACACAAACACAAATATGGTGGTGTTATCTCTTCAGCACGAGCAGGGGATAGTGGAGGGCAGCAAGCTCCTTATCTGTACGGCCAGACGCGACGAGGGTTATCCGATTCCCACAAACAAATAAACGGACAAGACAAGGAATTGAAAGTCAACAAAGAATGGGTTTAATAAAAAATAAATGCCAGGATATCAGAACTGTAGAGTAAAACTAATTCCTAAATTGAGGCATCCCCTTGTGGACTCATATACAACACAAGGGGATGATAAAATAACAAAAGTAACAAAATGTAGTGTTGTGCGTTTGCCTGATACTCAGCTCCACCATCCTTGACCGTCTGGGGTCGTCACAGGTATTGGCCCGCATCCCTGTGCGGGAACACACGCGTTGGTTTGAAGTAGTTCACCGCCAGCCACCGACCTGAGGTGAACAGGCGAAGCTCGCCTTTGTCCTTCCCGCTCGGCTGCACAGAGCCCTGACATTCCTCTCAGACGCACATGGCACCAAGTGCATTTGTCACAAAGCCAGCACCAAGGAGAGACAAGAGAAGAATGCGTCCGCCTTTCCCGCAGCCCAGAACAGGTAGAGCGAAAATGCGACCAGGACAAGAGAGATCAAATAATAAGCACGACTGTTCGTAATGAATGTCAGAACCAAGAGAGCGACAGGGACATGTGACTGCTCGTTATGAAACCCAGCGCAGAAGATAGCGAAAATGGCGCCACTCTGCCTTTTCACCCCTCAGCCCAAATTGGGCTAAAGGGGATTGTCGTCGCGGGCGTCCGGGCGTCCGTCAACTTTTGGTTTCCGTCAATTTCAAGGAGAATAGCTTGTCCGATTAAATACATTTTTGCAGTGTGTGTTGGGGTTGAATAGAGGAACGTTCCTTTCGAAAATGGGCGCGCCGCGATTTTCAATATGACCGCCACGGCAGCCATCTTGAAATTGGTTTCCGTCAATTTCGAGCAGAACGGCTTGTCCGATTAAATTCATTTTTGCAGTGTGTGTTGGGGTTGAGTAGAGGAAGGTTCCTTTAGAAAATGGACGCGCTGCAATTGACAATATGGCCACCATGGTAGCCATCTTGAAATTGGTTTCCGTCAATTTTGAGCAGAACGGCTTGTCCGATTAAATCCATGTTTGCAGTGTGTGTTGGGGTTGAGGAGAGGAAGGTGCCTTTCGAAAATGGGCGCGCTGCGATTTTCAATATGGCCACCACGGCAGCCATCTTTAAATTGGTTTCCGTCAATTTCGAGCAGAACGGCTTGTCCGATTAAGTTCATTTTTGCAGTGTGTGTTGGGGTTGCGTAGAGGAAGGTTCCTTTCGGAAATGGACGCGCTGCGATTTTCAATATGGCCACCACAGTAGCCATCCTGAAATTGGTTTCCGTCAATTTCGAGCAGAACGGCTTGTCCGATTAAATCCATGTTTGCAGTGTGTGTTGCGGTTGAGTAGAGGAAGGTTCCTTTCGAAAATGGGCGCGCTGTGATTTTCAATATGGCCGCCACGGAATCCATCTTGAAATTGGTTTCCACCATGCATGGGCTGAGGGGTTACGCCCGCTTTGCGGTGCTATTTATTGGCCCTGGCGCTAGAATGTTCTTTCTGATGTCACGCGCGCTCCAATCGTGCCGTGCCATTGCATTGCTCTATGGCCATCCTGACCAATTGTTCCTCTCAGGGCGGGGCCTTTTTATTTATTTATTTTTTATTTTTCTTTGGATACAAGATCGAGGCTCGTGAAAGAGCTAACATTAATCACACAAAAAGTCAAACCGACACAAACCGATACATAAAACACAAAATAAGGGGAACGGTAGACAAGATGGGCAGAAGGACGCAAACACAACATTTGACAGCAGGGACATCGAGAGAACTGTGGGAGAGAGAGGGCTTGGGGGGAGGTTGGAGAGGTATAAAACATATGGACACTGCAAGGACTTCCAGGAAAGAAGTTGGAATTTCGAAAAAGTGTATCTGGGGTGAATTCGCGGGGGGTAGAAAAGATCAAGGTTTTGGATGGGGGAAGATAAGAGATGGTGGTGAACACATGTTTTAAAGACCTGGAGGGAGGAGTGGGATTGAAGGGAGTGGGGTAGTTTGTTCCAGAGGCGGGGAAAAAGGGGAATGAAAGAGTGAAGGTGAGCAGAGAGCCTAGAATTTGGCAGTTTAACCATAAGAGGGTTGCTGGCAGATCTTGTAAGACCTGTAGTAATATTACGGGGACAGAGCACAGAGAGAGCTGGGGGAGCAAGGCCGGAGAGGAGTCGGTAGAAGACAGAAAGACCACCAACCTGCCTGCGGTGAGTGAGTGAAAGGCCCTCGGAGTTAGCTTCATCGCAGGAGATTCCAATGTTTCTGAAATGGCTGCCACGCCTCACGGCCTTTCTTGATGCCCCTTGAGATGACTACGCTGGGTGGCATTAGTGGTAAAATGCCTGGATCTCGTCGGCGATTATGTGATTTATTTTAGGCACTGATCGCATTGCTGTGGTGTGTGTGTCCTAAGGAGCGAAGGGAAAAATACTGAGGCGACTACACACAGGGAATGTTACCTTTATACCCTAACTAATTAGCATATATCCACCCCTCGCATGGAGACAAATATACACTTACACGACATCCGGGCCTAACTTGATTATGGGAAGGTTTCTTCTTCTTTGCGACATTCGGAGCACACTACCCCCAAAAATCCTACCTGAACTAAAGTATTTCATTACCTACCCCCCACAAACATAACAATACTTTATAGACGTACTCCATTCTAATTGTGCATACTTTAGAGACATAATCAGGTTGAGATGGTTTGGTCATGTGTTGAGGAAGGATGAAAGTGACTGGTTGAGAAGAGTGATGGAAATGAATGTAGAAGGAAGTAGAGGACGGGGAAGACTGAGAAAGACTTGGCTAAAGATGGTGGAAGAAGAAATGTGGGCAAAGAGGTTAACAAGGGGAGATGCAGAAAATAGGGCAAAATGAAGAAGATTGTCATGGGGACCGCAAGGCTAACCGCCGCTCTCGCAGGGAAAATGGCCTTAAAATGCATGTTGTTGTTGTTATAGACATAATCACATTCTAATTGTACATACTGTATAGACATAATCACATTCTAATTGCACATTTATAGATATACTCACATTCTAATTGCACATACTTTAATGACGTATTCACATTCTAATTGGACATACTTTAGAGACATAGTCACATTCTAATTGTACATACTTTATAGACATAATCACATTCTAATTGTACATACTTTATCGACATAATCACATTCTAATTGTACATACTTTATAGACATAATCACATTCTAATTGCACATTTATAGATATACTCACATTCTAATTGTACATACTTTACAGACATATTCACATTCTAATTGTACATACTTTATAGACATAATCACATTCTAATTGCACATTTATAGATATACTCACATTCTAATTGTACATATTTTATAGACATAATCACATTATAATTGAACATTTATAGATAGACTCACATTCTAATTGTACATACTTTACAGACATAATTACATGCTAATTGCACATACTTCAATGACGTGTTCACATGCTAATTGCACATACTTCAAAGACGTATTCACATTCTAGTTGAACATACTTTAAGGACGTACTCACATTCTAATTTTACATACTTTATAGGTACTAGGGCATGCCCGTACTATATATATATCTAAAATTATATCCCCCCCCCTATTTACATGAAATGGTTTGGTCCAAAGCGAACGGCTTGCGAGTGGTGACAATCCCCCCCCCTCTATTTACATGCAATGGTTCGGTCCAAAGCGAACGGCTTCCGGAGTTTGGTAAAGAAATCGCCATCGCGTACACAAACGCGCAGGAAAGCGAATGAATCGCAAATTCGTTTTTATTAGTTGTAAAACATAATGCCCAATTATTCAATTAGCGCCAACGTATTTTGGCTGTTTGCAATTTAATCGCAAGGCAAAGTAGAAAGAGAAGAGGGAAAAAAAGAAAAGCCTTGCCTTGCTGCAAACAGCTGCTGCAAACAACAACAACAGGGAAGGCTGCACTGTCCGGAAGTTGGCATATCGCAGTTACGATTATTTTAGTGTTAATGGCCAATTATTCAATTAGCGCCAACGTATTTTGGCTGTTTGCAATTTAATCGCAAGGAAAAGTAGAAAGAGAAGAGGGAAAAAAAGAAAAGCCTTGCATTAACGCATTAACGCTTGCATTGCATTAACGGTTCGGCACACGTGATAGCTCGCTGCTCTCTGATTGGTTGAAGCGTTTTTTGGACATAGCTCGGTAGGTACTTGTCCGATTAATTTCAAACCTTGAAAAGGCACATCCTCGGGTCCCCAGCAATATACCTGGCAAGTTTCAAGTATATCGGACCCGTGGTTGTCGAGAAACAGCGGTCACAGACAAACACACAGACACACAGACACACAGACAGACACACAGAGATTACTGGAATTATAGATAGATAATCACATTCGAATTGTACATACTTTATCGACATAATCACATTCTCATTGTACATTATAGATAAACTCACATTCTAATTGTACATAGTTTATAGATGTACTCACATTCAAATTGCACATGCTTTATGGACGTATTCATATTCGAATTGTACATACTTTATAGACTTATTCATATTCAAATTGTACAAACTTTACAGACATACTCACATTATAATTGTACATACTTTATAGGTATAATCACATTCTAATTGCACATACTTCAAAGACGTACTTACATTCTAATTGTACATACTTTGTACAAACAAACAACAACAGGCATTTTAAGGCCATTTTCCCTGCTGGAGCGGGGGTTAGCCTTGCGGTCCCCATGACAATCTTCTCCATTTTGCCCTATTTTCTGCATCTCTCCTTGTTAACCCCCTTGCCCACATTTCTACTTCCACCATCTTTAGCCAAGTCTTTCTCAGTCTTCCCCGTCCTCTACTTCCTTCTACATTCATTTCCATCACTCTTCTCAACCAGTCACTTTCAGCCTTCCTCAACACATGACCAAACCATCTCAAACTGTTTCTCTTCACAGCATCCATCACAGGCTCTATTCCCATCATCTTTCGCAATTCATCATTTGTCTTCCTCTCTCTCAACGATACTCCACACATCCACCGAACCATTCGCATTTCCACCCTTTCCAGCCTTGGTTGCTGCTCTACGTTCATTACCCATGTCTCGCTCCGATAAATCATAACACTTCTCACACATGCAGCATACACCTTTCCCTTCAGCTTCAACGACACTCCCCTCCTCTTCAGCACGCCACTCAGTTCCCGAAACTTCTTCCATGCACATCTCACTCGAGCAACCGTTCCCGAGTCTGATCCACCTTCTCCATTCAGCATGTCTCCTAGGTAACAAAATGTTTTCACACCTTCCAGCTTCACGCCATCTCCAAGATCCAACTCAACATTTCCTCCATTTGCAGCTCCCTCTGTGCACACCTTACACTTGAATGTAGCTGCCACACTGGTTAATGACCCTCTCAAACCACTACATTTACGATGAACCCACTCAGCGCACATTGTACATTGAATGGAATTTACTCCGACACCCTTCCTGCACACAGCACACGGCCACTTCCCAGTTCTTTCCACCTCACCACATGCTTTACCACTTGCCATCACCCCCTCGTTTTTCCGATATTCACCTTCAGACCTTTTGTCTCCATACATTCCTTCCACTTGTTCATCTTCTCCTTCAGTCCATCCATATTTTCTAAAATCAACACCAAATCATCTGCATACAACAACTCCCACGGTAAACCCTCCTTTACGTTCCGAGCCAGCACCTCCATCACAGCTACAAATAGTAGTGGACTTAGTACCGACCCCTGATGCACTCCCTCCTTCACCTCAAACTTCCCGTTCCCGTCCTTCATCCTTACAGCTGTGCGCGCTCTTTTGTACATTGCCATCACTACTCTGATCAATCATTCCTCCACTCCTAACTTCCTCATTGCCCATGTCACTACTTCACCTGGAACCCTATCGAATGCTTTCTCCAGATCAACAAACCCAAGTAACAACTTCTTCCTCTTCTCCATGTACTTCTCCTACAACTGCCTCATAATAAAAAGCGCATCTGTCATTCCTCTTCCTGGCATAAATCCAAACTGCATTTCGTCAATCTTCACTTTCTTCCTTATCCTCCTCTCCAACACCCTTTCCAATACCTTCATTCCATGCTCCAATAACTTTGTCACTCGTAGTTACGGATATATCTATAAAATACTTTATAGACGTTTTTATATTCTAATTACACATACTTTATCGAAGTACTCACATTCTAATTGTACATACTTTATAGATGTACTCACATTCTAATTGCACGTACTTTTCGGCATAATAACATTCTAATTGCACATACTTTTTTCTTTTTTTCTTTTTTTTGTATACAAGATCGAGACTCGTGAAAGAGCGAACATTAATCACACAGAAAGACAAACCGACACATAAAACATATAACATCGGGAGCGGTAGACAAGATGGGGAGAGAGGGGGAAGGACACAAACACAACATTTGAGAGCAGGGACCGAGAGACATGGAGACATGGAGACATGGAGAGATCTGAGAGAGGGCGAGGGCTTTGGGGGGGGGCATGGGAAGGGGGGGGGGGGGGTGGGAGAGGTATAAAACATATGGACACTGCCAGGACTTCCAGGAAAGAAGTTGGAATTTCAAACATTTGGATCTGGGGTGAATTAGCGGGGGTAGAAAATATCAAGGTTTTGGATGGGGGAAGATAAGAGATGGTGGTGAACAGCTGTTTTAAAGACCTGGAGGGAGGACTGGGATTGAAGGGAGTGAGGGAGTTTGTTCCAGAGGCGGGAGAAAAGAGGAATGAAAGAGTGAAGGTGAGCAGAGAGCCGAGATTTCGGCAGTTCAACCATCAGAGGGTTGCTGGCAGATCTTGTGCGACCTGTAGGAATATTTGGGGGACAGAGCACAGAGAGAGCTGGGGGTGCAAGGTCTGGAGAGGAGTCGGTAGAAGACAGAAAGACCACCTACCTGCCTGCGGTGAGTGAGTGAAAGGCCCTCAGAGATAGCTTCATCGTGGGAGATTCCAATAATTCTGAAAGCTTTGGTTTCAACAGCGTGTAGCCGAGCTAGGTGTGAGGCAGGAGCACCGGCCCATAGGGGAGAACAGTATTCCATTGAGCTGCGGATGAAAGCCTTGTATGTGGTGAGGAGACGCCACATACAAGGCGTTTATAGACGTACTCACATTCAAATTGCACATACTTTATAGATGTATTCATATTCTAATTGTACATACTTTATAGACCTATTCATATTCCAATTGTACAAACTTTGCAGACATACTCACATTATAATTGTACATACTTTATAGGTATAATCACATTCTAATTGCACATAATTTATAGACGTACTCACAATCTAATTGTACATACTGTCGTGCGAATCCCTCATGGTTAACACCAGGGACCGCGGAAGATCGAACGGCTTTAACTGAGGCGACGACCAAATACGGATGGTGCTATCACAGCACGGGAGAAAGAATGGAAGAGGAAGAAGCGTAAGCGCTTACCTGGAGCGAACCGACGGCAGCTCCGATCCTGCAGGGGAATTAACTCAAAACGGGAATCCGGAGTAAAATGTACAAAAATGATGATTTATTAAACGGAACCCGATACAATGAAACGCGGCGATGAATAAATAATGAGCCTAAATTGGGATCCCACACACCTCACTTCAGAAACGAGACAGGGGCAAATTAATTCACCAAAATAACACGTTCGTCGTGTACGGGGAATGTGGTGCATCCTTATCTGTTTGTCGTCTGTCATGTGTCATCCAACGCGGCTCCAAGCTCCACCTCGCTCGTGCGCTCCGCCAGGCCCCGAGCAACCAGCTCAGCGGCACGCTCCGCTCCAACCCCTCGTCAGTCCAACACACGAGGTCACGCTCGCTCCGAGCACCAATGCACCACAAGGAACCAAAAGCACCACGCGGAATCAAAAGCACAACGCGTCCAACGCAGGGCCAGCGATCCCCACACGAAGCCAATCTCCAACCCGAAGGGGCCGATCTCCAACACGAGGTCCAGCGCGGAGAGAGACAAAAAAGACAAAGAGCAAAGAGAGACCGTGCAGCGCCAAAAGAGCAAATGTCGTCCAGCCCAAGAGAGCAAATGTCGTGCAGCGCGCCCCCTCTGACGTCAGTCTTGGCGCGCCACCAACCAGGGCCTCGTAGCTTCCCGCCATTTGCCGAACCTCGTCGCGCCTTCCGTGCTGATTGGTTCCAGGTTCGCGCCTTCCGCGCCAACCAATCACAGTCCTCCTGGGCGTGGTTACAACTCGTCTCACACGATGTTGCTAGGCCAGCTGGTGGTGCGGCGGCCATCCGGCGGTGCCCCGATCTGGCTTCCTGCCGGTCTTCTTCCAAGGTCATTGTAAGGGAAGGGGAATTATTTAATGTGTGCACTAAGGACTTATCTAAGTGTTTATATATGTGCGTTGCCATAAGGGACAAAGGAATGATCACCAGGTCTGACACACAGGGGTTTATCTTAGTCCCTACACTATTTAACACCCGAACATCCATGTATGTTCACAGGTATACACTTCCCCGACAAACCGCCCAAAACACAGAACTTATTACAGGGTAGATTCCCTATCGCGACAGTTGAAGCATGTTACCTATACAGATATACCTGGCTATAGATATTCCTTTACCCCCCACCCCACCCACCCCCCCCCCCCCCCCCCCCGACATAACAATACTTTAATGACGTATTCACATTCTAATTGGACATACTTTAGAGACATAGTCACATTCTAATTGCACATACTTTATAGACGTACTCACATTCTAATTGTACATACTTTATGGATGTATTCATATTCTAATTACACATACTTTTAGACGTACTCACATTGTTATTGTACATACTTTATAGACGTATTCATATTCTAATAATTGTACATGCTTTATAGACGAACTCACATTTTAATTGTACATACTTTAAAGACATACTCACTTGCAAATTGTACATATTTTAAAGACATAATCAGATTCTAATTGCACATACTTTATAGACATACTCACATTATAATTGTCCATACTTTATGGATAAAATCGCATTCTAATTGTACATACTTTATAGATGTACTCACATGCCAATTTTTTTTTTTTTTTTTTTAAATACAACATCGAGGCTCGTGAAAGAGCTAACATTAATCACACAAAAAGTCAAACGGACACATAAAACACAAAATAAGGGGAGTGGTAGACAAGATGGGGAGAGAGGGGGAAGGACACATACACAACATTTGAGAGGGACATCGAGAGAACTGTGGGAGGGAGAGGGCTTGGGGTTGGAGAGGTATAAAACATATGGACACTGCAAGGACTTCCAGAAAAGAAGTTGGAATTTCAAAAAAGTGTATCTGGGGTGAATTAGTGGGGGAAGAAAAGATCAAGGTTTTGGATGGGGGGAGACAAGAGATGGTGGTGAACAGCTGTTTTAAAGACCTGGAGGGAGGACTGGGATTGAAGGGATTGGGGGAGTTTGTTCCAGAAGTGGGAGAAAAGGGGAGTGAAAGAGTGAAGGTGAGCAGAGAGCCTAGATTTTGGCAGTTTAACCATAAGAGGGTTGCTGGCAGATCTTGTGTGACCTGTAGGAATATTTGGGGGACAGCACAGAGAGAGCTGGGGGAGCAAGGCCGGAGAGCAGTCTGTAGAAGACAGAAAGACCACCAACCTGCCTGCGGTGAGTGAGTGAAAGGCCCTCGGAGTTAGCTCCATCGCAGGAGATTCCAATGATTCTGAAAGCTTTGGTTTCAACAGCGTGAGGCCGACCTAGGTGTGTGAGGCAGGAGCACTGACCCAGAGGGGGAACAGTATTCCATTGAGCTGCGGATGAAAGCCTTGTATGTGTTGAGGAGCTCAGGTGTGCCAAGGAAGGACTTCGCACGACGGAGGATGCCCAGTCGGCGACTGGCTTTGGCGGCCAGCTTGGAATTGTGGTTTTCCCAAGAAAGATCATGGCAGATAGTGAGACCCAAAAGCTTGAGCGACAGAACTTCTTGGAGAGGATTGTTGAGGAAGTAGATAGGAGGGTTTCCAGTCAGTCTTTTCAGAGGGACATAGTAAGGGTGTGAGATTTGTCAGTATTGAAAGACATGTTCCACCTTTTTGACCAGTCTGTGATTTTGTTCAGGTCTGCAGAGAGTGAGGAGGCTGCAGACTGCAGATCTGAGGGATGATGTATGGAGCGGCAGAGAGTGGAGTCATCAGAAAAAGATAGAGAGGATTTTCCAGAGAGTCGGAGAGATCATTGAAGAAGACCAGAAATAGCACAGGCAGAACACTACCTTGGGGAACTCCCACCAGAACAGGAAGGGGAGATGAGAGAAATCCATTCAGGGCCACACGTTGACTATGACCAGAGAGGAATTCCGCAAGCCATGCGTGGAGATTTCCATGGATACCATAGGAGGAGAGTTTGGTGAGCAGAGCGGAGTGCCAGACCGTATCGAAGGCACGTGATATGTCAAGGGAGACAGCTCTGATTTCCTGTTTGGCATTGAGGACCTCCATCCATTGTTCGGACAGCAGAAGCAACATGTCCAGAGTAGAATGACCTGGTCTGAATCCAAATTGATGATCGGAGATCAAGCCATTGGAGAAGAGGAAGGATTTGATATCCGAAGCAATGATGGATTCCATGAATTTACTGATAATTGGGAGTAGGCTGATTGGAATGTAGTTGCAAGGATCTGTTTTTGCACCTTTTTTGTGTAAAGCGGTGATGTTTGCTGATTTCAAAGATGCTGGCAGATGACCTTGAGCAAAAGAGAGGGGGAAAATATCACAGAGAGGGTGAGATAGAGCAGCAGAGCAGGATTTTAGGACCCGTGTTCTGATGCCGTCTGGTCCAGTTGCAGAATCAGAGTCGAGGTTTGACAACAACTTCTCCACCTTGTCAGGAGAGAAGGACACAGAGTCCAGGAGCAGTTGGGTTCGACTGGGTAAGGTGGGAACAGAGAGAGATGGGTTTGGGACACAAGATTTTTGAGGCAAACACAGAGTTTAGGCATTCGGCGTTGTCACGTGCGTTGTCGACTATGTTGTACATACTTTATAGGTATAATCACATTCTAATTGTACATACTTTATAGACATACTCACTTTCTAATTTTTTTTTTTTTTTTTTTTTTTTTTTTTTGTATACTGAATCGAGGCTCGTGAAAGAGCTAACATTTACTTCACAAACAAATCTATCAGACAAACAAAATACACAAAAAGAGGGAGCGGAAGACAAGATGGGGAGAAAAGGGGAAGCACACAAACACAACATCCGAGAGCAGGGAGATGTGTGGAAGGGAGAGGGCCCGGGGGGAGGAGGCATGGGAAGGGGGAGGGGGAAGTATAAAGCACAAGGACTTCCAGGACAGAAGTTGGTATTTCAAAAAGTGGAATTGGGGTGAAATTAGCGGGGGTAGAAAAGATCAAGGTTTTGGATGGGGGAAGATAAGAGATGGTGGTGAACAGCTGTTTTAAAGACTTGGAGGGTGGAGTGGGATTGAAGAGAGTGAGGGAGTTTGTTCCAGATGCGGGAGAAAAGAGGAATGAAGGAGTGAAGGTGAGCAGAGAGTCTTGATTTTGGCAGTTTAACCAAAAGAGGGTTGCAGGCAGATCTTGTGCGACCTGTAGGAATATTTGCGGGACAGAGCCCAGAGAGAGCTGGGGGGGCAAGGCCAGAGAGGAGTCGGTAGAAGACGGAAAGACCACCAACCTGCCTGCGGTGAGTGAGTGAGAGGCCCTTGGAGTTAGCTTCATCGCGGGAGATCCCAATGATTCTGAATGCTTTGGTTTCAACAGCGCGAAGGCGAGCTAGGTGTGAGGCAGGAGCACCAGCCCAGAGGGGAGAGCAGTATTCCATTGAGCTGCGGATGAAAGCCTTGTATGTGGTGATGAGCTCAGGTGTGCCAAGGAAGGACTTCGCACGACGGAGGATGCCCAGTCGGCGACTGGCTTTCGATGCCAGATTTGAAATGTGGTTTTTCCAGGAAAGATCATGGCAGATAGAGAGACCCAAAAGCTTGAGTGACAGAACTTCTTGGAGAGGATTATTCAGAAAGTGGATGGGAGGGTTGTCCAGTCGGTCTTTTCGGAGAGACATCGTAAGCGTGTGAGATTTGTCAGGATTGAAAGACATGTTCCACTTGTTTGCCCAGTCTGTGATTTTGTCAAGGTCTACAGAGAGTGAGGAGGCTGCAGACTGCCGATCTGAGGGATGAAGAATGGAGCGACAGAGAGTAGAGTCGTCAGCAAAGAGATAGAGAGGATTTTCAAGAGAGTCAGAGAGATCATTGATGAAGACCAGAAAAAGCACAGGGCCCAGAACACTACCTTGGGGAACTCCAGCCTGAACAGGAAGAGGAGATGAGAGAAACCCATTCAGGGCCACACGTTGACTACGACTAGAGAGGAAGTCCGCCAGCCATGCGTGGAGATTTCCATGGATACCAAAAGAGGAGAGTTTGGTGAGCAGAGCGGGGTGCCAGACCGTATCGAAGGCACGTGATATGTCAAGGGAGACTGCTCTAATTTCCTGTTTGGCATTGAGGACCTCCATCCATTGTTGAGAAAGCAGAAGCAGCATGTCCAGAGTGGAGTGTCCAGGTCTGAAACCAAATTGATGATCAGAGATCAAGCCATTGGAGAAGAGGAAAGATTTCATATCTGAAGCAATGATGGATTCCATGACTTTGCTGATAATTGGGAGAAGGCTGATTGGTCTGTAGTTGCTGGGATCTGTTTTTGCACCTTTTTTGTGCAAAGCGGTGATGTTGGCAGATTTCCAAGCAGATGGAAGATGACCTTGAGCAAAAGAGAGGGTGAAGAGAACAGAGAGAGGGAGTGAAAGAGCGGAAGAACATGATTTTAGGACCCGTGGGCTGATGCCGTCAGGTCCAGTTGCAGAATCAGAGTCGAGGGTTGACAGAAACTTTTCCACCTTGTCAGGAGGAAAGGACACAGAGTCCAGGAGCAGCTGGGTACGACTGGGTATGGTGGGTACAGAGAGGGATGGGTTTGGGACACAAGATTTAGAGGCAAACACAGAGTTGAGGCATTCAGCTTTTTCACGTGCGGAGTCAGCCGTGTGGCCATTTAAGGTGAGGGAGGGGATGGAGGGGGAACAAACACCAGAAACAGATTTTACCAGACGCCACCAGGATTTGGAAGAGGGAGACAGATAAGAGAGTTCGGTCCTGAGGACGGAGAGATATTGTTTCCTGGCTCTCCTGAGGGTGGACACACACTTGTTTCGGGCTTTGTGAAAGGAAATGAGATTTCCTTCCGTTGGATTTGCTTTCCAGGAGACGAAAGCAAGTTGTTTCTGGGCAATAGCCTCACCACAAGATTTCCGTGTACCATGGACGGGAGGAAGGGTATGACAACTGAAGACGAGATGGGATAAATAAATAATTGTCCATACTTTAGAGATATAATCACATTCTAATTGTACATACTTTATAGACATAATCACTTTCTAATTGTACATATTTTATAGACATACTCACTTTCTAATTATCCATACTTTATAGGTATAATCACATTCTAATAGTCCATTCTTTATAGAGGTACTCACTTTCTCATTGTGCAATGCATACTTCCACTCTCGGACGGCCAGCTCTAGGAAGATTCTGGGTATTTCCATATTCTTTCCATTTCCTAATGATGGAGCTCACTGTGCTCTTGGGAACTTTCAACACTAGAAATTCTTTCATTCCCTTCCCCAGATCTATGTCTCCTCACAATTCTATCTCGGAGTTCTACGGACAGTTCTTTTGATGTAATTGTAGAGTTTGTGCCCTGACATGCACTGTCAACGGTGGGACCTTATATAGAAAGGTGTGGTTCTTTCTAAATCATGTCCATTCAATTTTATTGGCCACAGGTGGACTCCAAGTTGTCGAGACATCTGTAGCATGATCAAAGTAAATTGGATGCACTTGAGCTCAATTTGGAGTGTCATAGCAAAGGTGTTGAATACTTATTGACTGAAGACATTTCAGCTTTTCATTTTTAATTATTTTGTAAAGATTCTAAAAACGAAATTCCACTTTGACATCATGGATTATTATGTGTAGATCAGGGACAAAAAAATAATGTCAATTTAATCAATTTTTAATTCAGGCTGTAACATAACAAAATGTGAGAAAGAACCTCTTATGGTGAAACTGTCAAAATCAAGACGCTCTGTTCACCTTCACTCTTTCATTCCTCTTTTCTCCCGCCTCTGGAACAAACTCCCCACTCTCTTCAATCCCACAACTCCCTCCAGGTCTTTAAAACAGCTGTTCACCGCCATCTCTTATCTTCCTCCATCCAAAACCTTGATCTTTTCTACCCCCGTTAATTTACCCCAGATCCACTTTTTTGAAATGTCAACTTCCTTCCTGGAAGTCCTTGCAGTGTCCATATGTTTTATACTTCTACCCTCTCCCCCCCCCCCCCCCCCTTCCCACGCCTCCTCCCCCCAAGCCCCCTCCCTCCCACAGATCTCTCGATGTCCCTGCTCTCAAATGTTGTGTTTGTGTACTTCCCCAATCCCTCCCCATCTTGTCTACCATGCCCCTTATTATATGGTTTATGTGTCTGTTTGATTTTTTTGTGTGATTAATGTTAGCTCTTTCACGATCCGCGATCTTGTGTCCAAAAAAAAAAAGTTGTGAACCATTGATGGGATTTTGACCAAACTTGGTAGAAATATCTATGTTATGATTCCAATATAAACTGATCAGATTTTGCTGTCAAAGGTGATTTCAGGTAAAAATGTGATATTTGAGAACAGCTGACGGGATTTATATCAGACTTAGTACAAGTGTGTATAATGATGTAATAATGTGGGCGGAGGCATATGGGTCTATAATCTATATGAAAGAGTGCGCTGTAGTTAATTTTTTGGAAACTGCTGTCAACAATCACGGTTTATTGAGCGTGAAATATTACTTTAGCGCACTTAAGTCGGTTTGTTGCCCTGCTTGTGCGATCGCCCAGGTTGCTTCTCATGGGTTCGAATGGTTAGATTAAGAATACGAATAAATGACTGATCGTTTGAACTATGTCGCAAATAAACAGCAGCAAAACAATCCGTATGTTCTCAACTAAACTCATGGGCACAGAAGGAAATGGTTTTCATCATTGTTGTGTCCCAGCACAGTTGTTCCTGTTATGATTGTGAAATTGTGCTGAGAGATGGCGAGAGTAATGGTCTTGGGTAACACTTAGCTTTTGCTGCTGCCTAATGGACAAAGTGTTGCACTGCGACTTGTAACACAGGCCAAAGTGTTGGGAAGGCCAGCCTACTTTTGGATGTCTCGTTTGAGATGGATACCAGCCGTTCCATATTGGAGCAGGAGCAAGTCCATGGCCGGCCTGAAATGACGACGATCGCACAGTTTGAATGCCTGCGGTGGAACCTCATTGTGGGGAGTGCTTTCTTCATTTAACCTTAACTTCATCTTATTTATTGTCGCTGAATTGTGATGAGGAAGCCTTGCACTGTTCTCT
Source organism: Myxine glutinosa (assembly GCF_964187855.1). Taxonomy (NCBI): domain Eukaryota; kingdom Metazoa; phylum Chordata; class Myxini; order Myxiniformes; family Myxinidae; genus Myxine; species Myxine glutinosa. Next base: position 41,393,635 of record NC_136261.1, read on the forward strand.
CTCTGGATTGGCTGGAGCACAGGTGTGTGAGCATGATTCATTGGTGATTTGAAATAAGGGCTGAGGCCTCAGATCAAACGAGATGGTCAGCAGCCAATCGATGGTGAAATCCGGCCACTGTGTAATAAACTTTTTAAATGCAAAGGTATGTATGGATGGTAGGGATTTTTACCTGGCATCAATATGTTCTAATTAATTGTCATGTGAAACGGTCCCTTGAAGTGCGGTGCTACGCACACAACTTGCTTGCCAAAAAGGTAGGCCACAACGCGTTGGATAATCAAAAGAGTCTTTATTAGGAAAGCTCGAACTGTAGCACTGGGCGGGCTCGAGCTTGGAGCCCGCATATATGTGCCGGGGCCACGCCTAGTACCCGGGCGTGGCCGATCGGTCGATAGGCGGGGCATGCCTTCCAGTTCCCCGCCTGGACGTTCGCGCCACCTGCTGGTGCGTTGAATTCGTGTCCTCTTGCTTGTGTCCACCACACGCGCCCCCCCCCCCCCCAGAATTCCCGCGCACCTGAAGGGTGAGTTTGCGGGGAAGCCGGATGACCCGGCCGAAACGCCCCCTGGCGATGGGTGCCGGTCTGGGGGGTGGCGGGGCTGGGGGGTGGCGGGGCTGGGGGGTGCCGGGGGTCCGACCGCCAGGGGGCGGCCTCGATGCGGAGGCAGAGCCGCTGGCGGGGGGTGGTCCGGATCGAGGTGGGCCGGCTTGAGGCGGTCCACGGAAATGCGATCCAGGGCACCGCCGATGTCGACCGTGAAAAATTTGTCCCCGGTCTCCAACACGCGGAAGGGCCCGTCGTACGGGGGCCGTAGCGGTGCCCGGTGGTCGTCGTGCCGGATGAACACGTACTTGGCCGTGCGAAGCTCCGGGGCGATGTGGGAAGGCGGGCAACCGTGGTGTGCCGTTGGCACCGGGGCGAACCTCCGGGCGGTCTCCTGAAGGGCGGAGCGCTGTTGTGCCGCGGACCAAGGAGCCGTGGAGTCGGGGATAAATTCACCCGGTACCCGCAGTGGTTGCCCGAAGACAAGCTCCGCCGAGGACGCGCGCAGTTCGTCCTTGGGTGCCGTCCTGAGGCCCAGCAGGACCCAGGGGAGTCTGTCGACCCAGCCGCCGTTGCAGAGGCTGGCCCGGAGCGCGGCCTTCATGGAGCGATGAAAGCGCTCGCACAGGCCATTGGCCTGGGGGTGGTAGGCCGTGGTGCGGTGTAGTTTCACCCCGAGCCCTTGCGCCACCGCAGCCCAGAGCTCCGAGGTGAACTGGGGGCCGCGGTCGGACGAGATGTCTGAGGGGGCACCGAACCGGGCAACCCAAGTGGTGATAAAGGCTTGCGCCACCTCAGCCGCAGACGTCGCCACCAATGGGACGGCCTCCAGCCACCGTGTGGTGCGGTCGACCATGGTGAGGAGGTGGGTGAACCCTCGCGAGGGGGGCAGAGGTCCCACCAAGTCGACGTGCACGTGGTCGAACCGCCGCTCGGGCACCGTGAACGGGGCCAACGGTGCCTGAGTGTGGCGGTGGACCTTTGCGCGCTGGCACGCGAGGCACGTCCTGGCCCAGTCGCGGACGTCCTTCCGGAGGCCATGCCAGACGAACTTTGCCCCGACGTGTTTCTGGGATGCCCTCGCGCCAGGGTGGGACAGGCCATGGATGGCGTCGAACACCGGGCGCTGCCAGCCAGCGGGCACGATGGGGCGAGGCCGGCCGAGGGAGACGTCGCATAGGAGGGCCGTGCCCGCAACGTCGAATGGCACCTCGGTGACGCGGAGGCCCGTGACGGCGGTCCGCAAGGCCTGGATGCCGGGGTCGGCGGTCTGGGCCTCCGCCATCCGGGCATAGTCGACCTCGAGGTGGACCGCGTGCACGGCGGACCGGGAAAGGCAATCCGCCACCGGGTTGTCCTTACCCGCCACGTGACGGATGTCCGTCGTGTACTCGGACACGGCAGAGAGGTGGCGCTGCTGCCGTGCCGACCATGGCTCAGCGACCTTGGCCATCGTGAATACAAGGGGCTTGTGGTCAACGAAGGCCATGAACGGGCGGCCCTCCAGCAGATGGCAGAAGTGTCGGACCGCCAGGTGGAGCCCGAGCAACTCACGGTCGAAGGTGCTGTACCGGCGTTCGTGCGGGCGAAGCTGCCGGCTGAAAAATGCCAGCGGTTGCCAAGGACCACGCACCCATTGCTCGTGCACCGCGCCCACCGCGTCATCCGACGCGTCGGTGGTGAGGGCGTTCGGTGCATCGGGCGCCGGGTGCGCCAGCATGGTGGCGTCGGCCAGAGCCAGCTTTGCGCCTGCGAATGCCGCGGCCATCGGCTCCGACCCTGCGATGTCACCTTTGCCCGGCTTGCCCCGGAGGGCCTCGTGCAAGGGGCGGAGGAGCTGGGCGACGTGGGGCACGAAGCGGTGGTAAAAGTTCACAATGCCCAGGAACTCCTGGAGCCCCTTGACCGTGCGGGGCCGCGGGAAATCCCTGACCCCTCCACCTTGGCCGGTAGCGGGACGGCCCCGTGCTTGGTGATGCGGTGCCCCAAGAAGTCGATGGTGGTGACACCGAAACGGCACTTGGCAGGGTTGATGATTAGGCCATGCTGGCCCAGGCGTTCGAACAGCGTGCGGAGGTGGAGCAGGTGGTCTTCCCGGGACGCGCTCGCGACTAGGATGTCGTCCAGGTAGACGAACAGGAAAGTTAAGTCGCGCAAGACGCTATCCATAAGCCGCTGGAACGTCTGAGCCGCATTCTTCAACCCGAAGGGCATCCTCAGAAATTTGAAGAGGCCGAAAGGAGTGATGACGGCCGTCTTCGGGACGTCGACCGGTTGGACGGGGACCTGATGGTAGCCCCGGATGAGGTCCACCTTCGAAAACACGGTCGTGTTGGCCAACCGGGCGGAAAAGTCCTGAATGTGCGGGACCGGGTAGCGGTCGGGGGTGGTGGGATCGTTGAGCCGGCGGTAGTCCCCGCACGGCCGCCATCCCCCGCCAGGCTTCGGCACGATGTGCAGCGGGGAAGCCCAAGCGCTGTTGGAGCGCCGTACGATCCCCAGCCGCTCCAGCGTGGCGAACTCCGTTTTCGCCACGGCGAGCTTCGTGGGCTCGAGTCGGCGTGCCCGGGCATAGACCGGCGGCCCGACCGTGGGGATGTGATGCTCCACCCCGTGTTTCACGGCCACCGCTGAAAAGGTGGGCCGTGTGAGGGCCGGGAAACTGGCGAGGAGGCGGGTAAAGTCGTCCGCTGCCGGAAGCGTGCAAACTAAACTCGCCGGGACGGAACCCTCCAGCAAGCCGCTCAGTGAGCCGCTCAGTGAGCCGCTCAGTGAGCCGCTCAACGAGCTGCTCAGCGAACAAGCGAGCGAGCTAAAGGTTTCTGCCTGGACGAGCCGTTTGTGCTTTACATCGACCAACAACCCATTCGCACATAGGAAGTCCGCACCGAGCAATGCCATCGGCACGCTGGCGGTCACGAACGACCATTGAAAGCGTTGCCCGCCGAACCGCAGGGAGAGGCAGCGCTTCCCGAACGTGCGGATGGGTGTACCGTTGGCGGCAAGCAACGCGGGGCCCCACCCCGCGGTTCGCTTGTCGGACGTGTAGGCTGGGATGACGCTTACCTGCGCTCCTGTGTCGCAGAGGAAACGGCACCCGGACAAGGTGTCCGTGATAAAGAGGAGGCTGCCGGAATGGCCGACGCTCAGGGCCGCTACCGAGCGCCGGCTTGGTAGTTTCCCGACTTGTCAAACGAGCACGGCGGGCAATACTTCCTAGCCTTGTGGCCGAACCTGGCGTGGTAAGAGCACCAGGCTTGCGGCGGCGGGGGCTTCGGCGGCCGTGGTTTTCTCGGCGGTGGTGGTGGTGGGCGGGGCGCGGCGGCGGCCACGAGGGACGCAGCAGCATCAGCCTCGGGATCCATGATGGCCGCACCGTAACCCGACCGCTTGTCGCAAGCCGCGAAGAACTTGTCGGCCTCTGTAGCCAGGATGCGATGTTCTTTTATTTTGGAACCGGCCAGCGCGAGGCGTACCTGTGCGGGTAGCTGGCGTAGGAAGAGCGCCCGAAATAAGAAATCCGGGGCTTGGTCACCCAGCAACGACAGCATATGATCCATCCACACGGATGGTCGTGTGTCGCCGAGTTCAGGAAGGTCCAGGAGGCGGTCGGCCCGTTCGATCTCCGTGAGGCCGAACGTGGCGATGAGATGTTTGAGCGCCCCGTACTTGTGGTCGACCGGCGGGTGCCACAGGATGGACATGACTCGGGCGGCAGTGCCGGGCCCGAGGGAGGCGACCACGTGGTAGTAACGGGTCTCATCTGCCGTTATGCCTCGAAGCTGAAATTGTGCTTCGGCCTGCACGAACCACACAACGGCCTGTGCTTCCCAAAACTCCGGGAGTTTTCCCGTGCCGGCGTTGTTGGCCATGGCGCGTTCGGTGGACAGCAACGGCTGAACCAATCGGGGTCACCAGTGAAGTGCGGTGCTACGCACACAACTTGCTTGCCAAAAAGGTAGGCCACAACGCGTTGGATAATCAAAAGAGTCTTTATTAGGAAAGCTCGAACTGTAGCACTGGGCGGGCTCGAGCTTGGAGCCCGCATATATGTGCCGGGGCCACGCCTAGTACCCGGGCGTGGCCGATCGGTCGATAGGCGGGGCATGCCTTCCAGTTCCCCGCCTGGACGTTCGCGCCACCTGCTGGTGCGTTGAATTCGTGTCCTCTTGCTTGTGTCCGCCACACCCTACTTGAATAATGGTTGTTTCCTGTCCGTCACCGCATCCATTTGCAATGATAGTGTATGGTGATTGGACACACACGCGCACACACACACACACACACACACACACACGCACACACACACACACTGGATTCGGCAATTGTTTATGTTGATCGTGAACTCAAATCCAGAGAGATTTGCAGGTGCAGGTGCAACCATTATTCAAATAAAGGTGTGTGCATGTTTTCACATGATGATTTCATTGTAACCATCCCTACCTTGTTTACATGTTTTTTGGCATTCTATCCTGACATACTTTTGAATTTTTTGGAAATGTTTTTGTCTCCGCCGCCTCAGGTGGATGGAGGTTATGTTTTCACCCGTGTCCGTGTGTCTGTTGAATTTTGATGAGGAAACCTTGCACTGTTTTCCCTCTGGATTTTCTTTCGTGTAGATGTGTAAGCATGAATCATTGGTGATTGGACATAAGGGCCGAGGCCACAGATCGAAGGAGATGCCTGGCAACCAATAGTCAACTGTGTCTGTTAGCAGGATATCTCAAAAGGTAATGGATGGATTCAGATGAAACTTGGTGGACAGGTTGTGTGTGTGACAAGGAATAATTTATTCGATTTTGATGAAGATCTGGATCCAGATACTCAAATGTTTAATTATTTCAGTGATTCTTCAGCATTGAGAGATTTGGCCAAGGTTGATATATAGCATGACATCTCAAAAAGCCATACTTGAAGTCGACGGACTTTAAAATGGCTTTTTTGTGGTTGGGCTGTACGTCTTAGTCCACCGTGAATTACACCTGTATAGGTCTTGGCCAATTGTGTCACCGTGTGCTGTCCCCCACCAGGCTGATTGACAGGCGTTGTCCCCGACCACCCCCTTTGGCTCTTCATTGCCCTACGTGGGGATATGCAACCATGGCTACGTTGTGCAATCCTTGCGATTTATGAACATTTTGAGGAGCCTTTGACCTTCCCACTGTAAAATGCATGAGATTCATGATTTATCCAAGTACTGAGCTTAAACCAATTTTGAGTTTTGTATGTCGGTTATATTTTGAGGATTTGTGTTACGTTAAACACATGGAGTGTCCATGCCAGCCCTACATAGCAACTCCACTGACTTCCTGATAATAACAATGTTGGATCAACGGAACTCTCCACCACTTGGTGACGACTGATAGAAGCGAAAAAGCTGTTGGAGACTAGACGGATTTCTGAGAAATGTGAATGTTCGGAGCATTTTTTGGTAAAAGTTGGGAACCTCACTTTTTAACATAATTAGGGTATGCTGAATTCGATTAACCCGGATCCCAAGCCAAATTTTGAGTTTTTGACCTAATTAGCATAAACAAAATGGCTGCCAAATTGCCATTTTTGGACAATTTATTTGAACAATCATTTATATATCATGTATATACATGCAGCTCTTTTACTTTAACTTTACAACTTTTACCCCAAAATGCACCTAGAAGCTTATACATGGCCTTTTTCATAAATCCGTCTCGTCTATATTATGGTTGGCGACTGTAAAATGGGAAATGGTTTCAATAAGACAATGTTTCACACAACCATTTATTCTAAAATTAAATATACATGGCCATGAAGCACAAACATTCAGGAATGTCACACATGTTGTTTTGCCAAACTACATCAAATTCGTACAAGGGGTCTGATCATCACTCTGTTGCTGACCCGCACACATTGACTTGCACCTCAACTCTGAATAGTGACATTTGCAGCTTCGAGTCTTGCATTGCTTCTGGCATCCACAACAAATCATCTCGAGGCAACTTTCTGGGATTGGACTCAGTGACATCAAATAGGCTCTAGTCCTGAATCACCACCTTTCCATCCAATTTCCACAGGTGCAGGAAGGTCGGGTATGGCACAATAAGCATTTCTCCATACCATGGCTTGATAGTGTACTCGCATCAAATGGAAATGAAGAGCATCACTTGTTGGTGACATTGCTTCTGGTTTACCAGTCTTGGAGAACAACATATGTCGTGCTGAATCAACAGAGCTTGTTCTGTGCACATTATATATTCTGCAGACGAACGCTTCTGCAGATTTGATTGTCTCCTCTGTGAGTTCACCAATGCCCAAGTTCTTCAGCAGTTTATGGTGCTCTTTGAAGACTTTACCATGATGTTCGTTTGGTGTGATTTGCAAAATAGGAGGTGGTGTCACACCCAGTTAATGCGTGAAATGGTAGCAGTGCTGTGGACAAACTTATCGGTAGACTGTTTAAAACAGCAACAATTGGTGTACAACACATAGAGCTGCATGCATAATTGCATATACATGATATATAAATGCCTGTCCCAAGAATGTGTCAAAAAATGGCAATTTGGCGGCCATTTTGTTTATGCTAATTAGAAGGTCAAAAACTCTTGGGAACCGGGTTAATCGAATTCAGCATACCCTGATTATGTTAAAAAGTGAGGTTCCCAACTTTTACCCAAAAATTCACCAAGAAACTTGCACATGGCCTTTTTCTATAAATCCACCTAGTCTATAGGTAGCAAGGAGAGAAAAAAAATCGAAGGATATTGTCGGTGGAGGTGGGGGGGTGGGGGGAGGGGGGGAATCCAGGTGTGTTTATCCGACTGTGATTGGTTGACCAACAACCGAGAGACGAGTCACATTACAATGAACACATCGATTCAGCAACTCCTTCAATGCAACGAATATGCAACATAACATTGACTTAAACAACAAATGTCGTCCCAAGCATTCAGAGCATCGTGAACAGAGCCCATTCTGATGATGCAACGGTTTACGAGGCAGTTAATCAAATATCATGGCAAGAGATAAGGGGATTAACCACATGGAGCGCAGACATGTGCCACACATGCATCAACCCGCATCCTCTGTCATGGCACAGGGCATTCTGAACATGGCTTTATACAAGCGTCTTGGCTCATGGAAGAGCTGAATGACAAAGGGAAACGGGTTCACATGAAACATATAATAAGTGGCGGGATATGAGGATTGACTTATAAAAGGAGGAATGGAGGAATAACATAAAAAGGAGTACGGTAACAATGGCCTGGGGAGAAACGCAACGGGGTTTACGTTTTGTATTCCACTGGTAGGCCGGATCTGGATCCGACCTGAAACAAAATCGAATTGGCTTGTTCATGTAACACACCCAACATGTCCACCAAGTTTCGTCCCAATATGTCGATAACTTTTTGCAATATCGTGCAACACATTGTTTTTGGCCCGATTTCTCAATGGAGAAGAATCACTTTAAACATTCTGGTATAACGATCCATTCTAGTATTAAACAAGAAAGAGCAATGAGAGATTGCAAACCCTCAGCAGGATGTATTTTCAGTGGTTTTTAAGGCTTTTTTGTTAAAACAAATATGGCGGCCGAACCACGTGGCTGATGACGTCATCATTACTTTTTTTTCTCCACTAATTTATTCCAAGATTATGCTCAAATTTCATCTTCATCGGATGAAGTTTTGTACTTGTCAAATCATGATGTCATAATAGAGGCACCTACGACATCATCATTAACAGATGTTATTACACATGGAGAGTTCTTTACAATGAGCCGTGTCTCAATTTTTTCTATGCAGCGCTTTCGGAGATATGGAGGTGCAAATGTTTTCGGTTTTTCCAAGATGGCGGCCGAACCACGTAACTGATGACGTCGTCATCATTTTTTTTCTCCACCAATTTATGTCGACACGACGCTCAATAAATTTCATCTTGAAAGGATGTAGTTTTGTACTTGGCGAATTGTGACGTCATAATGGAGGCACCTATGACATCATCATCAACATATTTTATTCCCCATGGAGAGTTATTTACAATAAGCCATGTCTCAATTGTTTCTATTCAGCGCTTTCGGAGATATAGAGGTTTTGTTTTTGTTTGTTTGTTTTTTTGTATATAAGATCGAGGCTCGTGCAAGAGCTAACATCAATCACAAAAAGAAAATAACGGACACACAAAACGTACAATAAAGGGAGTGGGAGAGAGAGGGAAGCACACAAGTACAACAGCAGAGAACAGGGACATCGGAAGATCTGTGGGAGAGAGAGGGCTTGGGGGGAGGAGGCATGGGAAGGCTTGGGGGCGGGGGGGAGGGAGAGGTATAAAACACCTGGACTCTGCGAGAACTTCCAGGAAAGAAGTCGGTATTTCAATAAAAGTGGATCTGGGGGTGAATTAACGAGAGTAGAAGAGATCAAGGTTTTGGATGGGGGAAGATAAGAGTTGGTGGTGAACAGCTGTTTTAAAGACCTGGAGGGAGAAGTGGGATTGAAGAGAGTGAGGGAGTTTGTTCCAGAGGCGGGAGAAAAGAGGAGTGAAGGTGAGCAGAGAGTCTTGATTTTTTGGCAATTTCACCAGAAGAGGGTTGCTGGCAGATCTTGTGCGACCTGGAGGAATATTTGGGGGACAGAGCACAGATAGAGCTGGGGGAGCTAGGCCGGATAGGTTCGGTAAAAGACAGAAAGACCACCTACCTGTCTGCGGTGAGTGAGTAAAAGGCCCTCGGAGTTAGCTTCATTGCGGGAGATTCCAATGATTCTGAAAGCTTTGGTTTCAACAGTGTGAAGCCGACCGAGGTGTGAGGCGGTAGCACCGGCCCAGAGGGGGGAACAGGATTCCATTGAGCTGTGAATGAAAGCCTTGTATGTGGTGAGGAGCTCAGGTGTGCCAAGGAAGGACTTCTCACGACGGAGGATGCCCAGTCACCGACTGGCTTTGGAGGCCAGCTTGGAAATGTGGTTTTCCCAGGAAAGATCATGGCAGATTGTGAGATCCAAAAGCTTGAGTGACAGAACTTCTTGGAGAGGATTGTTCAGAAAGTAGATGGGAGGGTTTTCCAGTCGGTCTTTTCTGAGAGACATAGTGAGAGTGTGAGATTTATCAGGATTGAAAGACATGTTCCACTTGTTTGACCAGTCTGTGATTTTCTCCAGGTCTGCAGAGAGTGAGGAGGCTGCAGACTGCCGATCTGAGGGATGAGGAATGGAGCGGCAGAGAGTGGAGTCATCAGCAAAGAGATAGAGAGGATTTTCAAGAGAGTCAGAGAGATCATTGATGAAGACCAGAAAAAGCACAGGGCCCAGAACACTGCCTTGGGGAACTCCAGCCTGAACAGGAAGGGGAGATGAGAGACACCCATTCAGGGCCACACGTTGACTACGACCACAGAGGAAGTCCGCAAGCCATGCGTGCAGATTTTGATGGAAACAATAGGAGGAGAGCTTGGTGAGCAGAGCGGGGTGCCAGACCATATCGAAGGCACGTGATATGTCAAGGGAGACAGCTCTAATTTCCTCTTTGACATTGAGGACCTCCATCCATTGTTGAGACAGCAGAAGCAGCATGTCCAGAGTAGAGTAGAGTAGAGTAGAGTAGAGTAGAGTGGCCTGGTCTGAAACCAACCAATTGATGATCGGAGTTCAAGCCATTGGAGAAGAGGAAGGATTTGACATCGGAAGCAATGATGGATTCCATGACTTTGCTGATAATTATGAGCAGGCTGGTTTGTCTGTCATTGCAAGGATCTGTTTTTGCACATTTTTTGTGTAAAGCGGTAATGTTGGCTGATTTCCAAGCAGATGGCAGATTACCTTGAGCAAAAGAGAGGTTGAAGAGAACAGAGAGAGGCTGTGAAAGAGCGGCAGAGCAGGATTTTAGGACCCGTGGGCTGATGCCGTCTGGTCAAGTTGCAGAATCGGAGTTGAGGATTGGCAGAAACTTTTCCACCTTGTCAGGAGAGAAGGACACAGAGTCCGGGAGCAGCTGTGTATGACTGGGTACGATGGGTTCAGAGAGCGACGGGTTTCGGACACAAGCTTTTGAGGCAAACACAGAGTTGAGGCATTCAGCTTTTTCACGTGCGGAGTCAGCTGTGTAGCCGTTTGAGGTAAGCAAGGGGATGGAAGGGGAACAAACACCAGAAACAGATTTGACCCGACGCTACGAGGATTTGGAAGAGGGAGACAGGTTTGAGAGTTCAGTCTTGCGAGTAGAGAGATAATATTTCCTGGCTCTCCTGAGGGTGGACACACACTTGTGCTGGGCTTTGTGAAAGGAAATGATATTTCCTTCCATTGGATTTGCGTTCCAAGAAGCAAAGGCAAGTTGTTTCAGAGCAACTGCCTCACCACAAGATTCAGTGTACCATGGACGGAAGGAAGGGTATGACAACTGAAGATGATATGAGATAAATCTGTGCATGAGAGAGAGAGAGAGCAATTTACTTTGGAAAAATTCCCCGGATGAGTTGATGTCAGGGGCAGTAGAGATGGGAGACCAGTCCAGATGATTGATGGCTGCTTGAAGACCGTGCCAGTTGGCCTGAGTGAAATGCCAGACTCATCGACACTGAGGAGGCTCTCTGAGAATGGCCAGAGAGATGTCCACTTTAACAAGCACATGATCAGAAGAACCGATTGGAGCAGAAGAAGAGCAGCAGACATTTGCAGGGAAGTTAGTCATAACCAAGTCTCGAAGAGATGATGCTCCATTGACTGAGATTCGGGTGGGGAAATTGACAGATTGCGTCAGTCCCAATGAGTCGCAGAAGTCATGTCCTGAGGAGCCATGGCTGGTAAGATAGGTACCAACACCCAGCCAGCTGGCATGATGACAATTGAAATCACCACATATGAGGAAGAGAGAGTTGGGATGAGTGGATAGAAGTTGACCCATGTTATCAGACAGCGATATGTAGATGGAGTCATCACTGTTTGGTGGACGGTACAACACATATGATCAAAAGGTGGGAGCCGAGAGGAAGCTGTAGCCAGAGGTACTCCTGGGGGTGGGGTGGAGAGAGGGCAGTGCAGGGAGAGCGAGGAAGAGAGTTTTTGATAAAGATAGCAACCCCACCGCCAGGATGAGGCTCAGGTCTATCATACCGGAGGAGGGAGTAACGAGGTAGAGATATTAAGGATCATGAAGTCGGAAAGTTTCTGTTAAGCAGATCACGTCTCGTTTGTCAGGAGCAACCTGTAAGGAGAGATCAGTCAAGTTTGAGCGAAGGCCCCGGATGTTTGAGGTCCATACCGTTAATGAAGAGGAAGGGGGAGGATCGGATACAGGACAGGGGAGGGGTAGGTTAGGGTAAGATGTGGAAGAAGAGGAGGAGGAGGAGGTAGGGAGAGCTGTTGATAGTGTGTCAGAGATTTCGGAATAGCTAGGAGAAAGTGAAGGATGATGAGGGCAAAAGGTTTGATGGTGATTGGGTGAGGCACAGTGAGGTGTTGCTTGAGGGGGAACAAAGCGAGGAAGAAGGTTGGAGGAGATGGAGGTGAGATAGTAGAGTCAATATAACACGTAACCCCAAAATAATTGCAAAAAAACGTTTTATGACATTTTCTTGTAGTATTTGATGTGGAGAACAACATATCAAAAGTTGGACAATTTCTGCGCATGGGAAAGTCTCCAAAAATTACGTCAAAAAACAAAATGGCCACCGGCAGAAAAACGTCAAAAATCTGACCGATAACCATAAAAAAATTCAAATTGCAAATCTGATGTTTGAGCAAATGTTCTTTTCACCAATGTTTTTCAAATAACAGTACTTTCTGGAATGAATGTCGCATTTGCAATGATGTCATGATGTCATCAGTGACCTAATCAAGGGAACACTCTAGTATTACTCACTACCGATGTCATAATGTGTAATATCCAACATTACGGCTTCTCAGATGCCGTCTTGTTCATCATCCTCGTCTGTCACTGGTTCATTTGTCATATTGTCACAATTGCCATCTTGGCAATGCCCACATGCACTGGTGCATTCGAGCCCATGCTTTCTGCAGGTACACCTTAGGGTTTTGCACCCTCCTGAACAGTTGCAGTGAATCATCTGAAGAAGTACATCTGGAGCAGGGCTTTTGTCTGTCATCACTGGAATGAGTTTGCCCCCTTCTACCCTCCATCCCCATTCGGACGGCTCCATTTCATCACTGCGGCCAATCCACTCCATAACCTGGTAATACGCCCGCAGGGAGTGAAATTTACATGCTGAGAATGTTGGGGGCAGTCTTTCAGGCATGACAAAAGCCTTAGCTCTCTCAACTTTCTTGCAGAGCATATTGTACCTGATAGATGCCAGGGAGTCATTCTGATTTGCATTGAACAGTGCCACCATTGCCCTGCAGCCACTGGTTTCCACAGCATCCTGACTTTGCTTTGGTGAGCAGAACACTTTCGAAGAGTCTTTCATTTCCTTTTCTTTCTTGATGATTCTTTGGAACCCCGATTTCTTGGATTTCCCGATTGGAATTGCTCTCTGGTGCTCTGACATCCCACTTCCTCACATCAGGCCCCCTTGGCTTTTTAGTGAGCGCATTAGTGTCTGTTCTATCACAAGATCAGAGCCAAGGCCAGCCCAGTATTGGCTGCTGCGCCTGATTACATGGAAGCCAGACTGGAACTTCTGATGAACATCAGGATTTTCATCGTCCAATGCGTGCATCTTCTGGAGATAGAGACGAGCTGACTTCAGATAATTGGGCTGGCCAGCGGCCGCAAATAACGGCAAGCAAGCTGAGATGGCACGGAGATGCATCTCCCATGACCCCATTCGATCAGCTGCAACAAGTGCCCGAGCAATTCCTACCATGCGCTGGTAGTTGATCCACAGTGCGCTGGTTTTGGAGGTCCCTGCCAGTTCATTCCTTTTGAGTGTCAAAGCTTTGTCAATCTGGCAAATGCAATCTGATTGCAACAATGACTCCAAGTCATTTTCACCAGTCTCCATCAGCGTGTAAAGTTTCTCTAGTTCCTTCACCTGGTCCTGAAAACCAGGATCATCCTCCATTATTTTAGCCACAATGTGACATGTAAGACACTGATCCACCAGCAGGTGCCCACGAAATGCTCGCTGCACTGCTTTTCCGCTCATCATGTGTACAATGGCATTTTCACCGTACACCGTATCCAGGATCTCCTTAAGTCCACTACCATCCATCAAAGTTCCGATTGCTCCCAACAAATTCATGAAAGTATGGAAGCTCCCAAGCAGTAACACCACATTCCTGATTGGGCTATCATCTGGAACAGCATTCACTATCTCAGAAGCCTTCCAAAACAGCGGTTGGTCGAAGGTAATAATGGTTGGCATGTTGTGTTTTGACGCAAGTTTGCATAGGTAATCTAGGGTGGACAGTATACAGGTTTTGTCCCCTGGATTCATGTCAATCATTGGGAGAAACTGTACGGACGACTTCCCTGGATGCTCACACTCCTTGTGTAGTAAATGCATCATGCCTTGCCAACTAGGCGTACTCTTGTTGAAGCGAAAGGACATTTCCCAGAAGATGTCAACTGTGCGGTCACAGGCAGACGAGAAGGGGAGGGGCTGAAATTCAACATTGCGTTTGATCTGCTTTGCATAGCGGTAATCTATAATATCAATCTTTGTCAGTTCGACAAGCTTCAAGTCAGCAATTTTCTGTCTCGAAATGATTTGACTAGCTTGCTTCCCTGGTGTGATGGCAGCTATCATGCCCATCCCATGGAAGGTACCCTTTCCATCCAAGGTTATAATGTTATGATCAACATTGTCTCCAGCAAATAGCAAGGACGTATCGAGAATGTTAGTCACTTCCCAATACATCCGAAGCACGTGAACAAGCCGCATTCACTTCAAACCTTTGCACTTCTGGGTAAGATGAAGAAAACCCCAAGGTTGAAAGACTATCTATCAAGAACCGTGACCTATACAAATGGTGCATTTGCACTGCGAGACCAAGCTGTAATGGTGCAATTACAGCCCTTGGACGCACTGCTTGAATAACTGCTTGCCCAATACCAGCAACCTTTATGGACGTATCCTTCCCAACGAACAGATGCTGCAGCAAGAATCGCAAACTTGCTGGGACATAATCCAATGCAGGCGCAAGTTTCAGTTCTGCACGAGTTGAATATGTATCCCCAAGTGGCGCAACTGTTGTTTTTATGTCACTTTTGATAAGTTTTGCTGCAGTTTGTAGCAACTTTGCTGCAGTTTTGCTGGTTGAAATGCATATTTACTCACCACTAAATGCTCAATTGGCTATATTTCACATAAATGATTAGCAATTGCCTCCAAACTCTGTAATGTGACAGCTAACATCATAATTAGACATCATACAAAAAGGTAACTTCATAGGTTTAGTGGTTTTTGACATTTAGGCTTCCTTAGATTCAACATTAAAATGCTGGTACGCAACAATCAAAACCTTCTTTTTTTTTTTACATTTTAAAAATCTTTTTACAACAAGTCCAATTAGATTATAACGTAATTACCCCAATCATCATTAATAAGTGGTGGTGGTCTTAATCTGGTATGTTCCATCTTAATAGTGTCAAGTGAAAATGGGGGCAGATTTGGGCCATTTTTTAATGTCAGACATTTTTACTTTCCCGTGCTCCATTTCTGTCCAACTTTTAATATGTTGTTCACTATGCCTTAAAGTACAAGAAATAACAATAAAACGCTTTTTTGCAATTTTTTTGGGGTAGGGGTATTTTGGCGCTATATTGACTATACTAAGAGTTGGAAGGGAGAGGAAGCGGGGAGGACACTTTGAGGAGGAGGGGAGAGAGGGGAGAATTGGAGAAAAAAGGAGGGTGGGAAGATTTGAAGGGTGAGGGGGGAGTTCATGAGGGGAGGGGCGAGCATGGGGTTTAGGAGGGGGGGGGCGAGCGTGGAGTTTAGGAGGGGAGGTGCGAGCGTGGAGTTTTGGAGGGGAGGCGCGAGGGGGGAGTTTAGGAGGGGAGGGGTGAGGGGATGTTTAGGAGGGGAAGGGTGAGGGGGGAATTTAGGTGGGGAGGGGTGAGGGGGGAGTTTAGGAGGGGAGGGGTGAGGGGGGAGTTTAGGATGGGAGGGGGGAGTTTAGGAGGGGAGGGGTGAGGGAGGAGTTTAGGAGGAGAGGGGTGAGGGGGGAGTTTAGGAGGGAAGGGGCAAGGGGGGAGATTTGAAAGGGATGGATGATGGGGGAGGTTAGGAGGGAGGGATGAGTTTTGATTTTAGAAAGTGTTGGACGATTCATGGAAAACGAACATTTATTGCAAAATGAGTTTTATTGAAAGATGAGGTGCAAAGTTTTTCGGTTTTTCCAAGATGGCGGCTGAACCACATGATCTATGACGTCATAATTATCAGAAAATTATCCAGGTGGAGTTGTACCGATGGTGAAAATTTCCTGTCAATCGGACCAACGGTTGCAGAGAAAATCATATTTATTCTGTGCGGACAAACACAGACAGACAGACACAGACAAACATACAAATGAAAAATCACTCATGGAGTGACACTTGGTCACAAAACAGAACAAAGTAGAATGGTACTCAGTAGAGCATCCTTTTGACCTCAAAAATAATTTGTGGTTGAATTCAGTGACCTGATATATGCAAATCGTCTTCAAAGGTTAAGTTAATCAGTTTAAAATTGACAATTTTAGAAATCTGGCCTATGTTGACCTTTTGCCCGATGTTGACCTCAAAAATAGTTGGTGGTTGGTTTCAGTAAGCTGATACGAAAATCCTTTTCAAATTTCAAGTCAAATCAGACGAAAATTGAGGATTTTAGAAATTTGAAAAAAGTGGTTGACCTTTGGCCTATGTTGACCTTATGACCTATGTTGATCTCAAAAATAGTTGGTGGTTGAATTCAGTTTGCTGATATGTAAATCACATTCAAATTTCAAGTGAATCAGATGAAAATTGAGGATTTTAGAAATTTGAAATTGTTGTTGACCTGTGGCATATGTTGACCTTTTGGCCTATGCTGATCTCAAAAATAGTTGCTGGTTGAATTCAGTTAGCTGAAATGAAAATCCTATTCACATTTCAAGTCAATCGGATGAAAATTGAGGATTTTAGAAATTTGAAAAAAAGTGGTTGAGCTTTGGCTTATGTTGACCTTTTCACGTCATTTAAATATATCGGAATTTGTTGGACCACGAACTCTACCATTTGCTAAAGTTTCGTGAAGATCGGTTAAAAACTGTAACCTGTAGGCAAGTATAAGTGAGCGGACAGCAAACACACACACACACACACACACACACACACACACACACACACACACACACACACACACACACACACAAACATACACATGAAAAATCACTCATAGAGCGACACTTGGCGAAACAGAACAAAGTAGAATGGCACTCAGGAGAGCATCCTTTTGACCTCAAACATTATAAGTGGTTGAATTTAGTGACCTGATATGCAAATCGTCTTCAAAGTTTAAGTCAATCGGATGAAAAGTGACAATTTTAGAAATTTGGCTGATGATGACTTCAAAAATAGTTGGTGGTTGAACTCAATTCGCTGATATGAAAATCCTATTTAAATTTCAAGTCAATCGGATAAAAATTGAGTATTTTAGAAATTCGAAAAAATTGGTTCACCTTTGGCCTATGTTGACCTTTTGGCCTACGCTGATCTCAAAAATAGTTGGTGGTTGAATTCAGTTCGCTGATATGTAAATCCTATTCACATTTCAAGTCAATCGGATGAAAATTGAGGATTTTAGAAATTTGAAATTGTTCTTGACCTTTGCCCTTTGTTGACCTTTTGGCCTTTGCTTTATTTTGGCTCTATGCAAAGATAGTTGGTGGTTGAATTCAGTTAGCCGATATGTAAATCCTATTCAAATTTCAAGTCAATCGGATGAAAATTTAGGAGTTTAGAAATTTGGAAAAAAAAGTGGTTGACCTTTGGCCTATGTTGACCTTGATCTTTTGATATCAAAAATATATAGGATTTTGTCGGACCACGAACTCTACCGTTTGGTGAAGTTTCGTGAAGATCGGTTTAAAATTGCGACGTATGGGCAAGTATAAGTGAGCGGACAGACAAACAAACACACACAAACCGGAGTGATCAACATACTTGTACAAAAAAAAAAAAAAAGTTTTTTTTGCCAAGTAACAAACGGTCTCACATGCTCAGGCGAGGGCAATAAAACATGACCTCCGTCCACCATCAGAGGTCATAATAATCATGTGTGGAAGAGATTGTGGATGGTGTATGGATAAGTGCACGGGATGGTGATCAGCAGTGATGACGGACAGCAAAGCACAATTCTGCAACACGCAATGAAATGATTCTGCTTATTACCCTGCGCTCGCGAAGCGAAAAGCGGGGTTAAGCATTCGTGTAAGTACGCACGTGTGCTGTGTGGTGTACATGTGCCGTGTCTGAATTTTAAAAAAAATCATTTTCTCTGCAATTCTTGGTCCGGTTGACACGAAATATTCACCATAGGAGGGCCTCCTCCCGTAGAATATTTTCATGATTATTATGACGTCATAGGTCATGTGGTACAGACGCCATCTTGGAAAAACTTCGCACCTCTATATCTCTGAAACCACTCCATGGAAGAAATTGAGACCTGGCTCATTGTCACCGACTCCCCATGCGGAATAAGATATGTTAATGATTATGTCATCAGTGCCCTCGTTATGACATCATCATTGGACAAATACAACACTTATCCATCCGATCATTATTAATTTCTTTTCAGGGACTGTTGGTCTGACGGACACAAATTTTTCACCATAGGAGCGCCTCCTCGTTTAGAATATTTTAGTGATAATCATGACGTCATCGGTCATGTGTTACAGGCGCCATCTTGGAAAAACCGAGAAACGTTGCACCTCTATATCTCCAAAACCGCTCTGTGGAAAAATTGAAACGTGGCTCATTGTAAATAACTCCATTTGGGGAATAGGTGTTGTTAACGATGACGGCATTGGTGCCATAAGTATGACGTCATCATTCGACAGTGACAACGCTTGGTCTGATCAGTTTGAAATTTATTGAGCATGATCTATGCAACAATTATTTTGAGAATATATATTCATGATGTCATCGCTCATGTGGTCTGGCAGCCATATTGGATCAAAAAAAAAGAAACGTTCAAAAACAGAAGAGTTGGCTCACACCTAGTTGACTGTGCAGGGTAAGTATTCTCTGAATACCATCTAGTTCAGTCGAGCATTCATTGGATTGATCTTGTATATTTCTATCTATCTATAATTCCAGTAATCTCTGTGTGTATGTTTGTATGTTTGTATGTTTGTCTGTGACCGCTGTTTCTCGACAACCACGGGTCCGATATACTTTAAACTTGCCAGGTATATTGCTGGGGACCCGAGGATGTGCCTTTTCAAGGTTTCATATTAATCGGACAAGTAGTTACCGAGCTATGTCCAAAAAACGATTCAACCAATCTGAGAGCAGCGAGTTATCACGTGTGCCGAACGTGGCGAACAGACTCTGCCTCGGACGGCACATTTGAGAGCGTATTCATTTATTTCACGTTGGCAAACTATGTTGCCGTTAAACTATGTTTTAAAACTAATTAAAACTAATTTGCGATTCTTTCGCTTTCCTGCGCGTTTGTGCATGCTATGGCGATTTCTTTACCAAACTCCGCAAGCCGTTCGCTTTGGACCAAACCATTTCATGTAAATAGAGGGGGGGGATTGTCACCGTACTCGCAAGCCGTTCGCTTTGGACCAAACCATTTCATGTAAATAGAGGGGGGGGGATATAATTTTAGATATAGATATAGTACGGGCATGCCCTAGTATTTAAAATGTCAGGATTGTTTGATATGGGTATGCAGCCAAACTTGCCCTTCGCAGAGGCTCACATACCAGATGCTTTCTGCGAACTTATTTCATAACAAGAAACAATATGATGCGAAAGAGCAAAATATGTTAAAAGTGAACTAATACAACTAACACAGTACTCGGCAGAGCGCATACCTCCGCCAGGCTGAACATTGTACATTTTGTATACCACTGATAGGCCAGATCTGGATTCAGGCCTGAACCAAAATCGAATCGCTTGGGCTTGTCCCCAAACCAATGCATTCACCAAGTTTTGACAAAAGTTATCCAAAACATTTTGAAATATCATGCTCTATATCGTTTTTGGCCCGATCACCCAATGGTTGAAGAATCACTTAAGAAAAAAATGAATAATAATAAAAAATGCTTGTATCCGGATCCACATTATGCTCAGATGGAAGTCCAGGTATTTTAATGTGCAGAACTTATTTGGAAGCATTATAAGCCTGGTGTTGGCTTAGCAGTTAGGGTGCCAGCTGGGATCCTAGGATCCTAGGATCCTGGGTTCGAATCCCGATCGATCGCTGAATTAGTATACACGGAGTGGAAAAGAGGCACTCGCCAAGTGTATTAGTATACACGCTGTGGCAATGAGGAACTCGCCAAGTGTGTTGGTGTACACGAAGTGGAAAAGAGGCACTCGCCAAGTGTTTAGTACACACGCTGTGGCAATGAGGAACTCGCCAAGTGTGTAAGTATACACGGAGTGGAAAAGAGGCACTCGCCAAGCACATTTGTACACACGCTGTGGCAATGAGGCACTCGCCAAGTGTGTTGGCGTACACGAAGTGGAAAAGAGGCACTCGCCAAGCGTATTAGTATACACGCTGTGGCAATGAGGAACTCGCCAAGTGTGGTAATATACACGGATTGGAAAAGAGGCACTCGCCAAGCACATTTGTACACACGCTGTGGGTGTGGCAATGAGGCACTCGCCAAGTGTGTTGGTGTACATGAAGTGGAAATGAGGAACTCATAAATTGTCCTTGAAGTTAAAAAATGCAACATGAAATCCTTAATCTTCCTCCCTGTTACATAATTTGTGCCAATATATATTGGGAGATGTATCGGTGGTCCACAATTGGGAGTGATGGCAGATGTATCGGTGGTACACAATTGGGAGTGATGGCAGATGTATCGGTGGTCCACAATTGGGAGTGATGGCAGATGTATCGGTGGTCCACAATTGGGAGTGATGGTAGATGTATCGGTGGTCCACAATTGGGAGTGATGGCAGATGTATCGGTGGTCCACAATTGGGAGTGATGGGAGATGTATCGGTGGTCCACAATTGGGAGTGATGGCAGATGTATCGGTGGTCCACAATTGGGAGTGATGGGAGATGTATCAGTGGTCCACAATTGGGAGTGATGGGAGATGTATCGGTGGTGCACAAATGGGAGTGATGGGAGAAGTATCGGTGGTCCACAATTGGGAGTGATGGGAGATGTATCGGTGGTCCACAAATGGGAGTGATGGGAGATGTATCGGTGGTCCACAATTGGGAGTGATGGGAGATGTATCGGTGGTCCACAATTGGGAGTGATGGGAGATGTATCGGTGGTCCACAATTGGGAGTGATGGGATATGTATCGGTGGTCCACAATTGGGAGTGATGGGAGACGTATTGGTGGTCCACAATTGGGAGTGGTGGGAGATGTATCGGTGGTCCACAATTGGGAGTGATGGGAGATGTATCGGTGGTCCACAATTGGGAGTGATGGGAGATGTATCGGTGGTCCACAATTGGGAATGATGGGAGATGTATCGGTGGTCCACAATTGGGAATGATGGGAGATGTATCGGTGGTCCACAGCAGGTCTCTCGTCGCTCAGCTGTTGAAAACCTATTCCAATGCTCATATCAAAGCATGAATTGTCCGTTGTTGGAACGAGCAGTTGCAAATCTCATGTGTATATTCTTTGGCTCTGTGCAATCTCACCATGAAAGAGGAGCTCCACGCAAGTGCAAAGTCACCATCATGCAGCGAATAAATATTTTGTCCTTTGTACACACCGCCCTCGCTATCACCGACGTTTGTATCTCCAAATCCATCGGGGCTCTCATGTGCAATGGCTGTTTACAGTTTAAACATATGTGGGCAAGTCGCACAACTTTGTATTTGCGTAGGAGGGTAAAAGTCACGAATTTGTTACCATCGTGAATGTGACATGTACGCCGTGTACATTCGAGCAACAAAACGGAGGAGAACGTCACCCGAGTGCATGATGCTCAACTTATTAAGGAGCCAAAAAGTTTGGCGAAATCCATTGAGCTGTTTGAATCAGTTGGAGAAAGTCTGACTGACGAAAGCGAAAGACAGCATTTCATGTGGTTTATGTTGTGAGCAAAAATGGGGACATTGAATAAAAATAAAGAAAAGTTTTAAAAGGCGGTTTTATTTACTGCCATCGTCGTCTGTGCTTTCTGACTTCGAAGGCGCCCGGCTCTAATGCGGAATCCATTGTACATCTGCCTTTGATGGTTTGTTGCCGCAAAAGCAGTGCGTTTTGGCCTTCAACCGGGCAGCGTGCGCAGACTGTGCCACGATGCGTGCAAAGAAAGCCTTGCGCACATTGACGCTGGTACCCATGGCAGGGAGCCTGCGGAGAGAGTGACAGCCACTGATGTGTGGGTGGGAGTGTAAGGTTACCGTCCTGGTTGCCACGTGTTTCCTTATTTTGGCCATTTTCCATTGGACAAATCGACCAACTTTGGAGCTATTGGCGTTTAGAAACTTTCAGCACTGATTTACTGAATTGGTCAATCGATGTCTGATTTGGGGAGTTGGGGCTGGTGATGTGTTTTGGGTACTTTGTACTGATATTTTCAATAGGGTAGGGATATTATGTCAAGGGTCCCACATCTCTGTAAATTTGTAGACAATGATGCTCTGCTGCACACAAAATAGGTGAGAAATTATTTGTCTCGGCTTGTCTGTCCTTCACGGTAGCTGTCGCTGGACCGCCCTTACGAAAAACTATTATTTTGTTATTTATTTAAGACATGGATGAAATCTGGGAAAAAATTTTTTCCAATATCTTACGAAGAGAAGTTTATGTAAAGGGGCAGTGGAGCATCCCCAACAGTGTCCATTATGCTGTTTAGGAGGGCATTGAAACCTGGCGAATACCATATTCTGTCTCTGTCTCTGTCTCTGTCTCTGTATATATCTCTATCTCTCTCTCCCTCTCTCTGGGATATGAAATGTATCCAAGTCATTGGCACACTGTTGAACACTCCTTTTTAAAAGCTCAATTCAAATATTAGAGTTCACAAAAAAGCATTGCCTATATAAGGTCTCCGACAATCCAGCACCCTGCCTGTGAATCATCGTGGTGGAACTTTGTAGTCGGGTAAACCTCTGTCGGGATTGAAACAAAGCTCCCAAGTGAGAATGCTTCTTATTTTGGGATGCCAAATATATTCTCAATGTCTCAGTCAATCCAAATTGCTTATCCAGGTTGCGTTTAAATGCAGACAACTTCATTGAGTTCATTGAGGGTGTGTTCAGCAATGCAGCACAAGGTAGTGGAATGCTCGGAGGTCATGATCATGCAGTCTCGCTCTGAAATATTCACCGTTTTTCTTTGTTTTGTTTCTTTGTTTTGTTCCTTTGTTTGTTTTGTTTGTTTGTTTTGTATCTTATTTTGTTTCTTTTTTGATTTGTGTTCTTTCTGTGTTCTGTTTGTTTGTTTTGTGTATTTGTGTTTTTTGGGGTTTTTTTTGGTTCTTTTTCAGTTTCCTTTCTTTTTGTTTTATTTTACTTGTTTGGTTTTTTGTTTTGTGCCTTCGCTTTGTTCCTTTGTTTTGTTTTTCTGTGTTTTGTTTGTTTTGTTTCTTTGTTTTTGTTTCTTTGCTTTGTTCTTTCTGGTTTGTTTGTTTTGTTTCTTTGTTTTTGTTTCTTTGCTTTGTTCCTTTGTTTTGTTTCTTTCTGTGTTTTGTTTGTTTTGTTTCTTTGTTTTTGTTTCTTTGTTTTGTTCCTTTGTTTTTTCTTTCTGGTTTGTTTGTTTTGTTTCTTTGTTTTTGTTTCTTTGTTTTGTCTTATTTGTTTGGTTTGTTTCTTTGGTTTTTTTTTGGGGGGGGGGGGGGGGGTTGTTTGTTTCAGTTTCCTGATTGTTGTGACTCTTGTGACTGTAAAAAGGGAGATAAACTTGCCAAAAGAGAAAGAAGCAAAAAGCAAATGCCCTGGACTGGCCTTGTGAAGCTATTTGATTTGAATCCGGCTGGAAGCAGCGCTACTGGGGAATTTGATCCCATGCATCTACGAAGCGACACGCTGTCAGAAGAATTACCTAATCAGTAAAAACCAAAGCCTGTTCACCAAAAACCTTACAGGTATAGATTCTTCTCTCTGCCTGCCTCACCTTGTCGGGTCTATATCCAGTCCACACTTCATAGTTAACTCTTGAATTCCTTATCAATTTGAAAGTCGTCTTTAAAACTCCCCCCAACCCCTAGCTAAATAGTAAGGCCTCCATATTGTCCATAATTGGGAAGAACCACCAACTGCTGCTTCTACCCACCAGTGGTTACTTCAAATGAACAAAACTACAACACACTCTTTCTCTCCAACGTCACAGGCGGTTCAACAAAGTGGTGAAAAGAAATGGTTCTTCAGTGTGGAAATCCAAATGGAAATAAACAAAGAATTACTGCCAATAAAATGATTCACTCGTCAAAGAGAACCACAGACCTTGTGCTTACCCGTTGCCTGGGCACATCCTGCTCATCATTTGGATTTCTGACGTTTGGTCGATGTATTCCTTTGGCCTAAGCGAGGGGATCTGCCTGCCGGGGTGTCGGTCGGTAATCGCATGATGCATCGGCGTTATGGAACCCAGACTAACCTCGGATCGTATCGGTCTGTCCATCTCGAAGCACGACGTCCTCTGAGTGTGTCATTGCTTAATCTGTTTGGACATCCACATCTGCGGATCAGACTTTCCACATCTTTATAGTGTTTACTCGTTGGTTATAGGAATTCCGAAAATATATCGTTTCTACCAACTTCCATGAGCGTGTGCCTGCGGAGCTGATTTATCGGAAACGAGCAGGGAGGGCTGTTACTCTTCACGCTGACTCCACGGGCCAGCAGTCATGTGACTTTTGGAGTGTACTGTAATGCAAATGGCGTCTGGCTCTGCCTGCATACGATCTGTGATGTTTGTCGTCGAGCACTTCAGAATTTTGCGAAACGTACTCTTTGACATGCATTCAGGATGACGTATCTCCTTACTTTCTCATAAATCTGTAGTTTGGTGCCAAATGTGCGAACCACAGTACAGCTCTGTTTCTGCATTTTCACCGCTGTGTTTTCTCTCTTGCGGTGCCAGCAGAGGTTTTTGCATCCATGAGGGGATTCTGAGAGAGTGCGAGACCAACTGCAATCATGTGGATTTGAAATAGGCCTTGGGACTACTTTAATGGTCACGTAAGCACAATCTTTGCCATTTTGCTATTATTAGCTCACCTGGAACGAAGTTCAAGGGAGCTTATGCGATGGCGTGTTGTCAGTCCGTCCGTCCGTCCGTCCGTAAACACTTGAAACTTCTTCTCCGAAACCGCTGAAGGGATTGTGACCAAACTTGGCACAAATTATATTTGTTTTGTTGTGACTAAAGTTTGTTCACGGCATTTAAAAAAAAAAAGGTCGGGGTCTAAGGGGGTTTACCGGGGTCAAAGTGGATCCAGGTTTGATCCCCCAAAATAGGAATTTGCTTTTTCCTCTGAAACTACACACACCATTTCAATGAAACTTCACAACAACCTTCACCACAAGAGATGTACCAAAGTTTGTTCATGGCATTAAAAAAATCTGCCCCTTTGGGGGAATATGTGGGGGTTGCCCCCCAAAATAGGTATTTGCTTTCTTCTCAGAAATTACACATGCAATTTCGATGAAACTTGACCACAACCTTAATCATCCGTGATGTACCAATGTTTGTTCAAGGCATTCGAAAAATTGGGGTCTTAGGAGGTATATGGGTTGGGGGAGTGGGGGTTGCCTCCCAAAATAGGTATTTTTGTTTGTTTGTTTGTTTAAAGTCTTATGATTATGTTAGTATGATTCTACATGCTGCCCTATGTTCTAGCAACCATTGAAATTGGTTTAAAATACCCTTAGTCGGTGCAGTATACTGTTTACTCTACCAGGTGAGCACCAGGCAGGGGTATTGCCCCTGGTTTACTTTTCCGCCGACGACTTTAGTTCCTTGAGGAGCTTGAACATGCACCTCATGTAGGACAAGGGCATCCGTGTACTTTGACAGAATAATGAGGTCATTCGTTGACATTGGACAAAATAACTACATATGGGATTTAAACCTGAGATTCCAGCGTGATAAGGCGAATGCTCAGATGGGAAAACCAAGGGGCCAACCTGAAGAGTGGGCAGACTGTGTTGATTCCGATAAAATGTTAAAATAACCAATATTTAGACTGTTCTGGGATGTGGGCAATTGCTTTCTGTGAGGAAGTATTTTACTACCGATACTAAGTTGCCATGTGGGCATTTAAGCATCAACCATGAAGTGTGAAATGGTGCCACATGGAGACCAGACCTGACCAGTCGGACAGATTCATTCCTTCCTCAAAGCCATCTGTGAACCAGCTGTTTTTTAGTGTTGGAAATCTGATGGCGAATATAGTAATTCCACTGCTTAGCTTGTACAAGGTCAGCATCTATTTTTTGTGAGGAGTAGTATGACTGATAAAAAAAAAATTTTTTTTTTTTATTGGTGATCTAAGACTCCTTTCTGGTCTTGCACCCGATGCTATTTCCCAGCTTTGTACCCACAATGTTTCTCCAAGATACACATTTTCTACCAGTAACACAATTGTGGTGAAATTCCCAAAATATAGGATCGCCACTCACTTTCACTCATCTGTTCCTCACTTTTTTTCTCGCCGATGGAATCGACTCCCTCGGTTTGTTCAATCTCACACTTCATTCCATGGCTTCAAGATGGCTTCCTCCATTCATGCTCATGACCTTTTATACCCTCATTAACCCTCTCAACCGTTCCTTTCCAGGTTATTATTTTCTCCTCTCTCCTTCAACCCACCTTTCTTTTTAAATAATCTGGAATTGGAATTCCAGATATGGTATTGTAACCATGCACCGTCCGTCCATCCAACTCCTATTTCGACTTCTCCGGCCAAACAGCTGGGCCGATCTGGCTGAAATTTGGTAGCAAGGTTCTGCTCCTGACTGGTAATGGGGATTGCAAAGCTCGTTCTGGTCACTTGACCGGAAGTGTGGCAAAATGGCGGACTTAGTAAATTCCTTCAAAAATATTTTTCTCGAGACCCACCAGTCAGAATGCTACCAACTTTGGGTATACAACGTTAGGCCAGGGTGGGGATGTTAAACTGCAGAGGTCATGCCGATCACCTAACTGGAAGTGTGTCAAAATGGGCGGCTTAATCAATTTTGGGGAAAATCGCAAATATTCCTTCAAAAATCTTCTCCAGACCCGCCTGTCAGAATGCTACCAAATTTGGGTTACAACATTAGGCCAGGGTCCAGATGAGCTCCACGCCCAGTGGTCCTATTTTTTTTTCTTCCAATGCTGTTTCATCCCCATTTTTTCTATTCTAGCTGTTTCAGGCCCTTCTTGCTTTGAGCTTGAATTCATCTTGTATACCCTATGTCCTCCCCACCCCTCTCCTTGTTCTTCACCTCATCTATTCTTTCTCCAAGTGTCCCTCTATTGTGTCCCTATACCCAGCTTTTGTGCTCTTTTTGTGCTGTTATATTCTATGTTCTAGCACTAACCTGAGCTTTGACTATGCATACAGAAACACTTGTGTACAGGAGCTTACACATACATCAGGTGTAGGAATCGGGACTGGATCCAATCCAAGCTGGACTTCAAAGTGTTCTGTAGACTGGGAATCCTCCCTCACTCCAAGTTATTCTTTGAAAAATCAGAACTACTCAGTCTCAAGGCCTTTGCCCATTGCTCATTGGGGTACTGCTCTCCTCTTATAGGCTGGCACTGAGTATTACATCTGTTTCTCCTTCGTTCTCTGGTTATACACCTTGTTTCTCCTGCGTTCTATACCTCTCAACATTATTGGCATTTAAAGTCCGAGGTCCGAGGCTTGAGGAAAAGTCCGAGGCTTGAGGAAAAGCACAGGGAAATTGGATGTGGATGAAAGATAGATTGCAAGCTTCTAAAATAGTTATTTTTACTTCCACATTTACATAAGAGATGACAAAGCTCTAGGGCAGATAATATTGAAGTATTGAAGATTGAAGGAGTATTGAAGGAGGAGGCAAAGCAGGTATGCGAGATGTTAACAGAGCAGGCAAGCGTGATATTAATCAATATATTGTTGCAGCCGTCGGTCTCGTACCAGTTGCTTGGTTTGAATCTGGCAGGTCACCTTAAAGCGACCTCGATGGTCGACCATTGTGGAGACTCCCCTGTCGGATCACCGTCTAAATGCCGTGTTGCCGTACAGATCGGGAGTCCCAAATCGGCCAAGCGTTGTGTCTCAAAATTGGCCCATATATTGCAACGGTCAGTGGTTTTCTAAAGGTTGTGTCCACCAGGCGGGACTGGGTCAATTATGTCCACGCTTCTGCTCTTAATTTGCTCACGAGCCAAAGATTGAGAGTCAAACAGCCAGATTGTCTGACCTTCCGAATAGGCTGAGCAATGCCAGAGGGCGTTCTGGTTTTAATTAATTGTGCATTATCACACTGATTCTCAATCGACCTGTCTCCGGGCTTATCATGCCAAATTGATTAATCGCAAGGACTTCCGCATTCCCTGATGTCCACGGCACAGATTTTCATTCACAGGAAGAATTCAATAACCATAAAAATGGGACGGGAAAGAAAAGAAGAGAGCACAGCCACAAGCAGCAAAACAACCGATACCAATGAATAAGTAATACATAATAATATCCCTCGTGCTCACGGTGTCAACGGTGGCCTTACTTATTTATGCCTTAAATAAAGGCCTCACTTGTGTGACAGGATAGATAGAGGGAGAAGACGAGACACTAAATAATTTGCGGCTTGAGCATCCCAGTTCGCGTCCGCACGGCCCGCCAAAATTATCTGAGTGGCACAATACTCGCAGGGCTCGTCTGCTTTCCCGGCTCCACGAACAGTAAGAACCCATGCTGAAAGAGCTACAATTTAACAGAGTGCTGGTGGAGCCGAACATGGAACCGAGCCAGGGAGCCAGAGTCTAAGGAGAATGGAGTCTAGAGCCGACCAGAGAGAGTCCAGGGCGCAGTGCAAGCAGTTTCCTCTCTTAGTGGTCTGTTTATAGTTTCTTGCGGGGCAGCGCACCACCCAGCATGCACTGATTGACTGCTCTTCAGGGCACTGCCCTTCCTCCTCACGTGGGTGTATCTAGTTCTAGAGGCTTCCATCCCACATGATTGCCTGGCGCCGTGAGTACACTCCTGCCACTCATTGTTTCAGGTTCACGTGGCTGCCATTTATTGTCAAAGGGAAACGCATTATGACAGATTACAACGGGGAAAAACACAAGAAACATTTAAGTGTGGTTAGGGGTGCATAGACACATGTAGGTTGGGAAGCATCCTCAAACAACCTTGACACTGCCTCGCAGGCCTGTAGCGAGCTGGTACATCTGGGGGGGGGGGGTGGGAAAGGGAGGGGGAGGGTGAAGGCAGCTGATAGGCACATTAAAATCAAGAGGGGACGTTTCTTTAAAAAACGCATTAACACAACAGCAGACCATGGTGCTGCGAAAACACGTCAGAAAGGATCCAGTCAAATAAAATTTGACTCCTTATACCGGAGTTGATATATTTAAGATATGTAGACTCCGATGATAAAAATCAGAGCCAGAATTCTTCGAAAAAAATAAAATACACCACCCTTGATGCCTTTTGCAGTTTACACCACTTAAATGTCACGTTCATTGACTCTCTGATTAATGAAGTCTAGATTTTATACCTGAGACCATGGTTTGACCTCGGTCAATGTGAAAGGCCCAAAGATTTTTCTCACTCTAACCTTTGTTATTTTTGGTTGGTCAGATTCTAGAGAGGGCAAAATTATACCTGGTGGAGGAGGACAATTTACCCCCACCCCCCACACACCGTAGCTATGAGCCTGTTGCCTTGTTAATTACAGTAATTACACATGCTTATGTTAATGTGTACTATTTAATAACTAGTATACGCTAAGCCTAAGCCAAATCCATAACTATATATGGCCATAACTAACCCATAACATAAATCCATATTATATCTGCAAAACTTTTTTTTTTTTTACTTCTATATCTACTGATCGGCCGGATCTGGATCCGGATCTCCACCAAAATCTAATGGGCTTGTTCTTCTCATCTTACCAACCCTTCCACCTCGTTTTGTCATAACTCGTCCATAACTTTTTGAGATATCATGCTATGTCATTTTTGGTCCTATCACTCAATGGCGAAGAATCACTTTTAAAATTCTCTGATCCGGATTTAAATGTTCACCAAAATTGGATGGATTCGTCCTTGTCACACACCCAACTTCTCCACCAATTTTCATCCAAATCGGTCCATAACCTTTTTGAGATATCCTGTTATCAATTTTGTGTTATTTGTGGTCGCGATCCGCCTAACGTTTTGAACTCTCCGGCGTGCGTCGCGTGGACATTGTCTGTCGGGCAGGACACCGGCTGCCATCTTCACGTAGTTCCAGATGGATCATGGATCGCACTGAGTGTTCTCTCTGCAATGTTATTCTGTTACGTTGCTCTCTTCTTTTTTTTTTTTCTTTTTTTTTTTGTTCAACTAGGTGCAGACAGGGTAGGAACGAGAGAAGGAGGGAGAATAAAACAACATTTACATGAGCAAGGCACAATATTCCATTTCGGTTCCTGCCCTCCAAGTGAACAGGAGGTATTTTATTTGAAAAGTTGGACTTTCTTCTAACTCTCACAACAGTCCATCAGGAAACATCTGGCCAAGCAGGCTCTGTGAAGGCAATGCCACATAAGTTGTATTATAATGTAAACTTTATTTTCTTTCTGTTTTCTTTTCTTTTTTTTCTTTTTCTCATGGTTTATTATCATTATCCCCCCCACCCCCTGCCTCCTAAATCGAATTCGTTCTTATTCCATTCAACTTTTTAATTCCTTCATTGGGCTGGCAGCATGGCCAAGAGGTATGCGCACTCACCTCTGAGCTGCCGAGTCTGCGTTCAAATCTCAGCTCAGCCATAAACTGTCGTCCTGGTATTTCATGGGTAAGGTGCGGCATCAGTGTGTGTGCTGTCCCTCGGATCTACATTAAGCCGGAGGATCCGACTGGCAGTGCTGGGCATTGGCAATCGGGAAATGTCCCACGGTGCCCTCCACGAAGGGTAGGAGAGTTATCACCAGCCTACTGGAGAAATTACTAATTACTCACATTTGCTCACAACATTCCCTTATTTAACTGCAAATATTTTTTTTATCTTCTTTTTCCTGTTTTTACTCTTCTTCATTTCCTTTTTTTGTGCTCCATGCTTCCTTTTTCCTTGTTCTGATATTGCCGAATTCTCTTAAATATTCTTTTGTTTAATGCCCAGGGCCCGACACTCCCCTCCAAGTATCATTTTGTACTCTGCCCTTGGTGTATCACCGGTGTTCGTCCAACTTCTCTCTCTCTCATATTTTTCGAAAGCTCAGATACCCAGGTGCACTCAAATCATCCACCCAAGCAAGCCGACACTGTTGTTCTTTGGAGTTGCTGTGCATGGAGTTTTGTTTTCACAATTCTGTCATTAAGAAAGGGTGTGGAAGACGTTTCTATGAAAAACCAGAGTGAAGAGAGGCTCTTGTTGAGCTGGGCGGCAAATTGGGTGTATTCTGCACAGTTTGGGAGCTCAATGAAATGAGGCCTTTCGGACATTGAGCTGTTTTGGGTTTTTTCCCCTCCATATCCGGCTATGTCTATCTCTATCTCAATCACTCAAACACGCACGCAAACACACACACACACACACACACACACACACACACAAATGGAGGTGGATACTTTGAGACATGATATATCTCCGTTCCATCTCCTGAGGCACACATATGTGTGCACACACTCATACATACACACACACCACACACATACACACATATGCATATGTGTGCACACACTCATACATATGCCCACACCCACACGCCACACCCACACACACACACACACACACACACACACACACACACATACACACATACACACGCATATGCATGCATACACTCATACATATACACACACACCACATACACACACATGCATATGCGTGCACACACTCATACATACACACACACACCACATACACACACATGCATATGCGTGCACACACTCGTACATATATACACAAACACACACACATGAAGGTGGTTTCATCGAGACCTGGGAGGGATCCGTTCCACCTTGTGAAACCCGCATTTGGAGATAACAACCAACGACATACACACACACACACACACACACACACACACACACACACACACACACCATTCTTTCTTAGGTGCTCTTTCCACTCAGGTCCGCCAAATTTCAGGCCCCCCTCCAACTCAGATGACACACACACATACATACTATCTCTTTCTCTCATTGGTTTGTTAACTGGACCTGTTTTGGAGTTTGAACGTTTTGTGTTTTCCGCACAACTTCCCGATTGCATTAATGCCACCGCAGTGCGTTCTGGCGACCCGCCATTCTGCCTCGCTTCGGCTTTTTCATTTCTTCATTCAATGCAATTGTAAGTTATTGTTTGTGAGTTTGATGTTATTTTCTTGTCTCTGCAGACATCGGCTGTCATCAATTGTGGTTTCTTATATAACCGTGTCTCCCTTTTTGACTAAATCCATTTTTAAAAATGGCCAAAGCAAAAAAGCTCGGAGGGCAACTGTGGTAATTTAAGTTGTGCTTACTTCTCCTTTGGGCACCACTGAAGTAACACAACACGAGATTGTGCATTGTGTTAGAATCAACACTGTTGTGGTTTGGTGTTGCTTGATACCTCATTGCTTCTTTCTATGAACTGAAGCAAAATCAAATTGGCTTCTTCTTGTCACATCACCAACTCATCCACCTAATTTTGTCCTAACTCGTCCACAACATTTGGAGATATCATGCCATATATATTTTTAGCCCCATCATGCAATGGTGAAGAATTGCTTTAAAAAAAATTTTTTTTAACTCTTATCCTGATCCGGATTCGGATCTTCACCAAAATCAAATCATTTCGTCCTTGTCACACACCTAACCTCTCCAACAAATTTCAGCCAAAATCCAAGAACAACTTTTTGAGATATCCTGATCACAAACAAACAAAACAAGAAAGTTAAGAAAGACATGATACTTTCATAATCCCTGAAACAAATTTAACGTTAAAAAATAATAATTGGTGGTCGAAGTCAGTGATCTGATTGGAAAAGCCTCTTCAAATTTCAAGTCAATCAGATGAAAATTGAGGATTTTCGAAATCTCACCTAAGTTGTTGATCTTTTGCCAATGTTGACCTTTTGAACGCAAAATCAGTAGGCTTCTTGCTTAAACCCCCCTCACACCGGCCTTACGGGGTCGTTACGACGTTTACGGCGGCGAAAAAATCGTGCACAACCGGGAGCATTCCTTGTGGCACCTGGGACATCCTCAACGCTTCCTGGAGCATTCGTATGGATCCTTAAGCGTCCGGGAGGGGTCGTAATTTCTTACGAGAGTTTTGGTCCAGACCAAAACTCTCGTAAGACAATTACGGCAGTGCTACGGAAATCTAGACCGCAACGCTTCCGCAACGCCTCCTCAACACTTCCGCAACTGCCGTAACACCACTGTAAGACTCCGTAAGGCCATCTTAACCATCCGCAAGGATTCTCCCTCTCCTTGGACTCTCTGGGCAGCGGGTGCTCCGTCCATGGCTCTCCTGGATAGGTCTTGCCCCCTTGGAAGTCAGCAGCAGAATGAGGGGAGAGTGGGGGGGGGGGGGTGGGGGCGTTTTTATATTCTGTGCCGGGAACCATAAGGAACCGCAAGCAAACGTAGAGGCACCGTATCTCCGCTGTGTATATCCGCAATGAAGCCATAGCAGTCCATACTAAACCGTAATAAACCGCTGTGAATCGGTCACGGTCAAGCAAAATCCTCTCCCGGGTGTTCACGATTTTGCTAAAAAAATCGCAACGCTGCCGTAGAAAGAACATCCGTGGACGTCCGTAAAAAACATTTTTTGGTGTGAGGTACCCTTTATGACCAACACCACCGTTTGGTGAAGTTTTGTGTAGATGGGTTTAAAATTGTGACCTGCAGGCGATTGGTGCTGAAATCACTTTGCTTTGTGAAATCACATTTCGATGTGTTTCAAACTCATAAAACCACGATTGGTCAAAACTCCGATATTCAAAAAATATGTAGATTTTACTTTACTGTATTTCAAAAACCTTTGAACATTTGGCTTTCATATTGCAGATATCTATTCCTCATGACATTATCTCAACCTTGTTGGATCACGGCTGTGATTGGCTGACTTATGTTGCAATGGCTACCGTAGCGGTATCTTGACTTGTGTACGTGATATTTCAAAACGTATTTCAAAAACTGTTCAAGATTTAGCTTTCATATGACACAATCACACCACCCAAAATGCGGCGGACCTAGTGTATCAGCTCCTTGTTGAGCTTTGCGTTTACCACCCTGATTCACCAAGACCTCATTGCATGGTACAAGTCTGATTGCTTCTTGCACTGTTTTTCTTTGTACGATTAAAAACTTTAGCGAACACCTGTTGAGATGGTGTTCGCACAATTAAAGCCAAATTCATATTTTTTGCAAATCACACAATTAAAGCCAAATGGATCTTTGTTTTGCAAAACCAATCTCCTCTTTTGTACTGTCCCACCTTCTTGATGTCTCTCCAGGAGCTTGGGGGGCACAGCTCTTTTGTGAACGCTGTGGTCTTTGAACCAACAGAAGGACAGCAGATCGCAAGTGTGGGAGATGACAGGACCTGCAGGTAGGCCCCAAACTTTATCAAGTCCACCACTCATTCGTTTATCATCCATTACATCTCAAACTGTATTTCAAGTCAAGTTCTTTTATCAAGGCCTATGGAAATGTGATATGACAGTCAAAATGACTCGATTTGAAGGATTTATAGGTCATAAAAACGTTATTTTTAATGTTTTGTTTTTACCTCCTTTCACCGGTTTTCTCTCAGTTCAGAGGGAAGGTCGTCCATGTTCAAATTGCACCACTTTTGCAGTTGCCATCTTCAATATTTTTACTGATGTGACTATTCTGTTTTTACCTTTACGTTACCTTTACCTTACCTTTTTACCTTTAAGTTTTAGAAGGGATATCTATTTATCATACATACAAACTTGTGCCATACCACCGGGTCACAAAGTAGAATCAACCATTGACCCAAAAAGCAAATGTGCAGTACAAGTAGTATATTCTGATGCAAAACTGTTTTGTGTGTGATAAGGACGAATTGATTCGATTTTGATGAAGATCCAGATCCGGATTCCGATGCTTGAATTTTTTAAATGAGTCTTCACCATTGAGCCAAAATCAATATATAGCACAATTTTAATGAATTGTTATGGACGGATTCCTACGAAACTTTGTGGATGAGTTGATCAGGTGACAAAAACAAACCGATTAGATTTTAGTTCAGGTCCGGATGTAGATCCGGCCTATCGGTGGGATACAAAACATAAACTGTCCAGCCTGGTCGAGGTATGCACCTCCATTTTGTAAAAGTAATAAGTTCCCGTCTAATAACCTTTGACGCACGAGGAGGCCATTAGGCCCATCAAAGCCTGTGCTAGTATTACCAATGCATGGTTGTTGATCCGTGTTCTATCCTTTTTTAATACTGAGTGTCAAGCAAAGAAGCATCACGTACCATTTATACACAAGTCTTTGGTATGACTCCGCCGAGGTTTGAACCACCGACTTCCCAGACTCAGAATGGATGCTGTAACCATTATGCCGCTATGGCTGGTTGAACTAATAGCCAAATTCCAGGTACAATGTTTCCTGAAATTTTCTGGATGCTTAACCAGATCATTACTTTTGGAACAACAACAACAACAACATACATTTTAAGGCCATTTTCCCTGCTAGAGCGGGGGTTAGCCTTGCGGTCCCCATGACAATCTTCTCCATTTTGCCCTATTTTCTGCATCTCTCCTTGTTAACCCCCTTGCCCGCATTTCTTCTTCCACCATCTTTAGCCAAGTCTTTCTCGGTCTTCCCCGTCGTCTACTTCCTTCTACATTCATTTCCATCACTCTCCTCAACCAGTCACTTTCATCCTTCCTCAACACATGACCAAACCATCTCAACCTGTTCCTCTTCACAGCATCAATCACAGGCTCTATTCCCATCATCTTTCGCAATTCATCATTTGTCTTCCTCTCTCTCAACGATACTCCGCACATCCACCGAACCATTCGCATTTCCACCCTTTCCAGCCTTCGTTGCTGCTCTACATTCATGACCCATGTCTCGCTCCCATAAATCATAACACTTCTCACACATGCAGCATACACCTTTCCCTTCAGCTTCAATGACACTCCCCTCCTCATCAGCACGCCACTCAGTTCCCGAAACTTCTTCCATGCACATCTCACTCGAGCAACCGTTGCCGAGTCTGATCCACCTTCTCCATTCAGCATGTCTCCGAGGTAGCAAAATGTTTTCACACCTTCCAGCTTCACGCCGTCTCCAAGATCCAACTCAACATTTCCTCCATCTGCAGCTCCCTCTGTGCACACCTTACATTTGAATGTAGCTGCCACACTGGTTAATGACCCTCTCAGACCACTACATTTTTTGATGAACCCACTCAGCGCACATTGTACATTGAATGGAGTTCACTCCGACACCCTTCCTGCACACAGCACAGGGCCACTTCCCAGTTCTTTCCACCTCACCACATGCTTTACCACTTGCCATCACCTTCGTCTTTCCTATATTCACCTTCAGACCTTTTGTCTCCATACATTCCTTCCACTTGTTCATCTTTTCCTTCAGTCCATCCATACTTTCCGCAATCAACACCAGATCATCTGCATACAACAACTGGAACCAGTTCCAGTAATTAGAATTTTCCAGGCCAAACATTTTGCCATGGCTCAAAATTTGAGAGAGATACGTTCCCTGATTGTAAATGTATGCAAATTCGCTGACTCTAAGCTAGAGAAGATCTGGACTCATTGGAGGAGGTTCAGTGATCGTAATGAAAATGTTCCAGGATTCTAAGCTGAACCATCAATCAATTTGCTGTGAAGGTGCCGAGTCATGAGACACCATTTTCAGGTCATTAACAAACATCAGACTCAGTGTTGTAATGGTTTTCAATGTCTGCTCCGAATCAGGAAGGTCGGCAGTTCAAACCCGAGCCGAATCATACCAAAGACTTAAAAAAAGGTACGTGCTGCTTTCTTGCTTGACGTTCAGCATTTCAAAGGATAAAACACTGACCATTTCAATAGGTTGGCATTCATGGGGAGGAGGAAATTCCCCCTGAAGAAATGCCCACTGAGTGTGGTTAAGAACACAACACCATTGTTATAATAATAATAATGCATTTATTTTATATAGCGCTTTTCAGGAAGCCCAAAGACGCTTTGATAGAGTGCAAAACATAATGCATAGCAAAACATAAAAACAATTGCAAAAAAAGAAGAATCAATAGGGAAATATTCAAAGCACAAAGGAGGGAGAAGGAGAGGAGATAGTCAGGGGTTAGATGCTGTGGGTTAAATGTTGAATGCAGTGTTGAACAGGTGGGTCTTGAGTGATGTTTTGAATGTGGTGAGTGAGGGGGAGTCTCTGATGGTGTGAGGTAGCGAGTTCCAGAGGGTGGGAGCAGCGATGGAGAAGGCCCTGTCCCCCCAGGATCTGAATTTGGTCCGGATGGAGGGGGTCAGGAGGTTGGTACCAGCAGAGCGGAGGTTGCGGGTGGGAGTGTGTCTGGAGAGGAGGTCAGCCAGGTAGGATGGGGCCAGGTTATGGAGGGCTTTGTAGGTCAAGAGGAGGATTTTGTACTGGATTCTCTGGGAGATGGGGAGCCAGTGAAGCTTGTAAAGGACGGGGGTGATGTGGTCACGGGTCCGGGAATGGGTGAGTAGACGGGCAGCGGAGTTCTGAATGTATTGGAGTTTATTGGTGATTGTTGAGGGTAAACCATAAAGGAGGCTATTGCAGTCGTCCAGACGGGAAGTGATGAAGGCGTGGATGAGGGTTTCTGCAGCCACGGAGGAGAGGGATGGACGGAGACGGGCGATGTTTTTCAGGTGAAAGAAGGCTGTCTTTGTGATCTGTTTAGTGTATTTGTCGAAGGAGAGGGTTTGGTCAAAGATGATGCCAAGATTCCGGATGTGAGGGGAGGTGGATACTGGGAAACCGTCGATGTTGAGGGCAAAGTTATGGGTGGACTTGGTGAGCGTTTTTGGGCCAATGATGATTATTTCAGATTTATCACAGTTAAGTTTGAGGAAGTTGATTTGAAGCCAGGATTTTATTTCAGTGATGCAGTTTGTCAGGATAGAGTGGGTGGCGGTGGAGATGGACTTGGTGGAGATGAAAAGCTGGATGTCATCGGCGAAGCAGTGGAATTGGAGACCATGACGGCGGATTAAGTGACCGAGGGGGGACAGGTAAAGGATGAAGAGGAGGGGGCCAAGAACTGAACCTTGGGGGACACCTTGGGGGAGGGGAGCAGTGGGGGATTTGCAGTTATTGATGGAGATGAACTGACGTCTGTCAGAGAGGTATGATTTAATCCAAGGGAGGGCAGTGCCGGTAATGTTAAAGGTGGTTTCAAGTCGCGTGAGGAGGATGGTGTGATCGATGGTGTCAAAGGCGGCGCTGAGGTCGAGGAGGATGAGAATGTTGAGGTTGCCAGCGTCAGAGGAGAGGAGAAGGTCGTTCGTGATTTTGAGGAGAGCAGTTTCAGTACTGTGGTTGGAGCGGAATCCGGATTGGAATGTTTCATACAGGTTATTGGCAGAGAGGTGATGTTTGAGTTGAGTGGCTACAGCGCGTTCCAAAACCTTTGACAGAAAGGGTAGGTTGGAGATGGGTCTGAAGTTATTTAGGGTGTCAGGGTTTCGTCCAGGTTTTTTCAGAATGGGGGTAACAGCAGCAATTTTGAGGGATGGTGGGACGATGCCTGTAGACAGGGAGGAGTTTATTGTTGCAATGATAAGTGGAGAGAGAGCAGGAAGGGAGGCCTTGACAAAGCTGGAGGGGATGGGGTCAAGAGTGCAGGTGGCAGTGGTAGTAGTTTTACTTGTGACGTGTGACGTGTGAGTGCAGGTGTGACCTCAATAATAATTGTTGTGACGTCGCTGGCACCCAAGGTATCCCAGGAAGTATGTACATTTTAAAAATATTTTTAATGTGCTTTTATTGTATTTTAATTTTAAATTGTTTCGATCGTTAAAACATCAACGTTAAAACAACGATCAACGATCGTTAAAACATCCAATTGTTTAAATTGTTTAATTTTTTTCACGTCCGTAGGAGTGACGTAAAGTCGCACATAATGACGTTCGCTGAACTGAAATTTACTCTGGAAGAGTGGCGTAAAGTCGGATTTGATGTAGGTCGAAATGGCGTAAAACGGGGTATGACTGTATATTGATTTTAATACTCAAAGGAGAACCGAAGCAAAAACCGATTTTGAGAAAGCCTTTTATAAATTGATGAATAATTCTGTATTTGGAAAGATGATGGAAAATCTTAGGAATAGAGAAAACATAAGACTTACTACGTCTTTAGAGCAAGCAGCAAAATTAATTAATAAACCTAGTTTTCAAAGAGAAGTGGTGTTTTCAGAGAACTTTGTCGCTATTCATTTGCAAAAAGAGAGTATTAAAATGGATAAACCTATTTATATAGGAACGGCGGTTCTTGATTTATCAAAATTACTAATGTATGATTACCTTTACAATAACTTGAAGAAGAAATATCAAGATAATGTTTCTCTACTTTATACAGATACGGATAGTTTCATTTTAGAAATTAAGACGGAAGATGTTTATTCAGATATGCTTGAGGATAGTGACTCGTATGATATGAGCTGTGCACTATGATATGAGCTGATATGAGCTGTGCATAAGTCAACCGATAAGTTGTTTTCCTCAAAGAATAAAAAGGTTATTGGAAAGTTTAATGATGAATTAGGAGGAAAGGTAATGACTGAATATGTTGGATTGAGAGCTAAAGCTTATGCTTATAAATATATTGATAATAATATTGAAAGATGTGATAAGAAGTTGAAAGGAATAACGCAAAATGTTATCAAAAAAGAAATAGGCTTTGAACATTATTTAAATTGTTTAATTTTAAAGAAAGAGGAGTTTAGAAAAATGAATACGATAAGAAGTTATGCACATCAATTATATACGGAGGAGGTAAACAAGAAAGCTCTTGAGGCTTATGATGATAAAAGGTTTATTTTAAACAATGGAATTGATTGTCGCTCTAATGGGAACATATACATAATTAAAAAATAAAATAAGTCCGTAATAAAAATGAGTTATTGTATCAAGTGCAAAAAGAAAACTAAATCTAAAAATATCTCCTACGATATAAATAAAAAGAATAGAGTTTATGAAAGGGGAGAATGTGTAATATGCAGGACTAAAAAGTGTCAATGCATTTCACCGAAAAGCGGAGGTGACATACAACAATTTCTATCAGGTAGTAGGTTTACAACAACAGGGATTCCAGGGGAACTACATCTACTGGGGTATTTCTTCTGCGGTCCTGGAACAAACTTAGATAAAAGACTAGATGAGGATAGCAACCCTAAACCTTGGTCTGAACCTAAAAACAGGGTTGATGAGGTGTATATGAAGCATGACATTAAAAAAAAAAAACACCTTTAGAGGCCATTTTTCCCCGCAAGCGGGGGTTGGCCTTTTTCGGGGACCGTGGTTGTTGTTGTGTTTTTTCGGTCCCCTTTTTGAAGCAATGTTTTACGGCCGGATGCCCTTCCTGCCGCCAACCCTTTTTGTCGCCTTTTACGACAAGCAGGGAATTACCAGTGAAGTGGTACTCAATTAGCCGACCTCGGAAGGATGACAGGCTGAGTCAACCCCCCTGGCGTTAATTCAGCGATCGACCGGGATTCGAACCCAGGATCCTAGGATCCTAAGCTGGCACCCTAGCCGCTAGCCCAACACCAGGGACAATGAAGCATGACATTGATTATGGCAAAAACGATACATTAGCCGGAAAACACGAAACTGATAGAGAAATGCTGTATAATTTATCTCTGATCCGAAATCCAACGTTGAGAAAGAAAGTTGATAGGTTTATCGTGAAGAAGATGATTGGCGCTAAATTGAGATTAGGGCTTGGAATTGCCCTTCAAGGTGTTCCACCCCGGGCAAAGCCCTTAAAAAACTACTAAACTCCAAGGATGATATTAAACCTGAGGAAGGGGCCATTTTAGCTAATGAGTTACACAAACCTATAATCACAAAGTTTAAACGAAGGAAGGTTTATTCCAAAGGTGTAGATTACATCTGGTCTGCTGATTTAATTGAACTAAATAATGATAAGGGGTACAAGTATGCTTTAACCGTTATTGATCTGAGAAGTAGATTCGCTTGGGTTGTTCCCCTGAAAAACAAGAGGGGTAATACTCTGATGTTAGCCTTCCAACAGATATTTAATAAGAGTAAAAGGAAACCAAAGAAGCTATGGACCGATGAGGGGACGGAGTTCTACAACAGCATATTTATGAAATTTCTTAAAGAGCATGGCATTACATTATACAGTACATTTAATGAAGGAAAGCAGTTGTTATTGAGCGTTTTAATCCTACTTTGAAAGAGATGTTATGTAAAAAAACAAATTCACACAAGTCGGTTCTCAACAATGGGTATCAGAAATTCAGGATATTGTTGATAATTATAACAATGTGGTACATTCATATACTTAAGAAAAACCATCAGAAACAGTTACAAAATTAGAATATGAAAAGAAGGTTAATTTGAGAAAACCAAAGTTCAAAGTTGACGATGTTGTAAGAATATACAGATGGAAAAGTCATTTTGAGAAGGGTTATACAAAGAGATGGACTAATGAACTTTTTTAAATCGTTGAGGTAATGGATACAGTACCTTGGACTTATAAGTTATATGATTTACATGGTGAATAAATCTTGGGGTCATTTTATTCACAAGAGTTACAAAAGACAAAACTTGGTGAATAAATTATTTAAAAATTCATCTTTAGTATAAAGAAACATTGCGTTATTAAAATATGTAATGCTTTTTTTACACTCGATCAAAACATTCAAACAAGTGTAAAGCCCTATTTGAATTGTTAGATAATAACATGAACACCGTTTGTTTCACGATAACTACCGAAGGTTTACATCTTGAAACGTATACGACGCAAAACATACTGATCAAAGTTATATTACCCCGCGATTGTTTCGAGGAATATTATTACAACCACATGGATATGCTTCACATTGGACTTGGATTACACATAAAACAGTTTTTAAAATGAATCAAAAGTAAAGCAGAGCTCGTTTTTAAAATGGAAACACCCCTTGAATTTATCGTTGCTGTGACGTCGTTGGTCGATAATTCTAGCATGTTACTTGGGATTAATATAGAATCTGTCCAAAATATAATTCCCACAAATATTCAAATGTATCAAACGGCTCCAACCCCTATTTTGCCATCAAGTTTTAATTCGCTTTGTCAATCATTTAAAACGCCAACCATCGAAATAAAATGTAGTAATAATACTCTTTCTTTTATTTTTGAGATGGCACATATGGTAAAAAAGATTGTTTCTTTCACTAATTCAGAAACAGAAATAGAGGAGGATGAGGAGTGGCTAACTAATAAATTAGATTATCACGGTTATTTTAAATCAGAACAATTTACGCGTATTGGGAAACTTGGTTCTATTTCGAATAATCCTATTGCAATTCATGCAGAAATGAATGAGAATAATATCCCCAAACCATTATTTTTATGTTGTAATAGCGTTATAGGCACAGTAAAAATGTTTATTGGCCCAATTGAAGATAATGAATAATTTTTTTTATATTAAAATGGCAAGAAACTACTTCAGGAGAATTTTAATTTTTGTATTCAAGGATACTTGCAAGAAAAGGGAGCAACATTTTAAATTCCTTATGAATTGGAACATAAACAGGGAAAGTTTGTAATTAAGGATTGGTCATATACAGATATTGTAAAACCTACAACGAGAGATCTGCTTAAAATATTAAATAAAAATGAACTTCTCAAAGTTATGAAATATAAAAGTCTTTTAGAAGATGTCAACAAATCCTATTGGTACCCTATTGTGAGAAAAATAATTATAAATACAGGAATAGCTCAAAATCCAGATGAATACATGTATAATGTGCTCTGGGGAGATGCTCTAAGGGTAAAAAGGGATGAGGAAGAGAGGGAGCAGGAGGAAAAGAAGGAGGAAAGGGATAAGGAGGAGAAGGAGGAAAAGGACAGGGAGCAATGGAAGACAATGAAGGAGGACTTGGAGAAAATGAAGGAGGACTTGGAGAAGATAAAGGAAGAAACAAGAGTAGCAGGGGTAACCGAGGAAGAGGAGGAAGTAGAGGCAACAAAGGAAGGGGTCGCAAAAGTATAGGCTGAAGCAGTTAAAGCAAGAGCAGGAGCAGAGGCAGCAAAGGAAAAATGGGAAGCAATAAGAGCAAGGAGAGAATGAATGAATGAAGCAAAAGCAAGGGAAGAGGAGAAGAGGGAAGCAGAAGCAAGGGAAGAGGAAAGAGGGTAGCAAGGTCAACAAAGGAAGTGGAGGAAGTAGAGACAACAATAGAAGTGGTGGTAAGGGCAGCAAGGGATGAGGAGGAAGGGAAAACAAGGGGAGTAGAAGAAAGGGAAAAATGGGAAGCAATAAGAGCAGGGTTGGAAGCAAGGAGAGCAAGGGAAATAAGGGAAGCAAAAGCAAGGGAAGAGGAGAAGAGGGAAGCAGAAGCAAGAGAAGAGGAGAAGAGGGTAGCAGAGGAATTAAGGGTAGAAAAAGCAAAGAGAGAGGTAATGAGGTCACTTTATACAATACCAATCTAGAGCTTATTAAATAAAACTAATTTGAAATTATTTAATTTCAAATTAAATAACCATTTATGTTTTTTGAAATATACATGAGATTAATACTACTAGGGCATGCCCGTACTATATATAAGCTAGGACGTGCCCGTACGTGGGTGCCCGTTCCTTGCCAAAAAAAAAAAAAAAAAAAAAATTTG
Source organism: Myxine glutinosa (assembly GCF_964187855.1). Classification (NCBI taxonomy): domain Eukaryota; kingdom Metazoa; phylum Chordata; class Myxini; order Myxiniformes; family Myxinidae; genus Myxine; species Myxine glutinosa. The sequence continues at coordinate 41,437,240 of NC_136261.1, forward strand.
TGTAGGGGTGTGTGTGTGTAAACATCCTAGGGCGTGCCCGTACGTGGGTGCAAAAAAACATGCGTGCAAACAACAACAACAAAAAAAAACTTTGAAACCACGTGGCAGTAACGACCACAGAACCCCCCCCCCCCCCTCTATTTACATGAATGGTTTGGTCCATTCGCAACGACCACAGAACCCCCCCCCCCCCCCTCTATTTACATGCAATGGTTTGGTCCAAAGCGAACGGCTTGCAGTGTTTGGTAAAGAAATCGCCATAGCTCGGTAACTACTTGTCCGATTAATTTCAAACCTTGAAAAGGCACATCCTCGGGTCCCCAGCAATATACCTGGCAAGTTTAAAGTATATCGGACCGGTAGTTGTCGAGAAACAGCGGTCACAGACAAACATACACACATACACACATACACACATACACACATACACACATACAAACACACATACACACAGAGATTAATGGAATTATAGATAGATGACAGGTAATACCATTCCATCTTCCCACCACCAAATCAGATTTACCACCAAATCCAAAAGTTTTTACTTCCTAACTCATGTATTAGCTGACTACTAATTGTGTTTCCACATACCGCATTATGGTCACCAACGGGGTAATATTCTTCTTTACGGGACCAAATAAAATCTTTTAGGTCTTCCAAGTTTATTGAAAAGAACCAATTATACCCTAACTCAGGCATATCATACCCCCATTTATCAATTACCATATTAATAATATCCCCCTTTTTATCAAGTTTGATTGAAAGTGGTACGTTAAATTTAATGCGAAAAGGGGTATGATCTGGAGAACCGGGCGTTGTGACTGTAAATTCTACTTGTTTGTCATAATGTGCTGTTTTCTCTTGGGATATATATTGTACTACATCACCTCATCTCACCAAGTCGTTGTTACCCGCGGGACTCGGATAATTGATTAATTAAAAACTATCTTTCATATTAAGATTTTTAGTTATATCATATTTCTGTCGTTCAACCTGTGCCTTTGTATAATAATTTGATAAATCAACAGTCGTCTCTTGAGATACCCTAAAGATAGAACCATCTTTTCCAACGTAGGTCATTTTAAATAAGAGTAAATAATATCAAAAAACTCTTCATTATTGTTGAGGTGAAATAATACGTATAAACATAATTGACCACAACATTTGGAATTTACTTCTTGTATTTGAAACTTTTGACAAACACTCTCCCCCTTCGGAAGGAATTATTTTACTTCAAGAGGTGGTTGAAGCCCATAGCTATCAAAATAGTATTTACCCCCACCATTATGAATGGAAGTCCAATGTGACCCATTCCCACTTATCTTCTAAATTCATTATAATATTCTTTGTATTTTTAGGCAACTTTGGTAATTCATCCCTCATACAAATACTTACGTTATTGAGGTTTAGCTGTTTACAATATTTACCGAGTTCTATATTTGACGTTGTATTCTTTCCAAAATGCTTAAACCACTCCTCCATTTTATTTTCGAAAATAAATTTTCTTTTTATTTAGGAGAAAGATATAATCCATTACCCCTTTTAGTTAGTTTTACACCCGCCTGTGCGATAGAAGAAAGTATATCTCCGACTAACGATCTCGCCTTATCAGGCAGACTTTCAAGCCTTTCAGCAAAATCTACAATTACCCCACTTCCACTAACCTCTTTCTCCAACGTCTTGTTATGTCTTTCCAATTCTTTTTGGGCTGCTCGTTGAGCTTTCCTTTCATTCGCGGCTTTTACCGCTGCTGAAATACCACCCATCGTTGCCCCCCGCTGCACCTACAGCACTGGCAATTAAGGGGATTAGGGCTAGAAGTGGAATAAATCCTCCTGTTATTTCCTTTCGTGAATATTTCTTCAACATAGGTTTTGACATTTTTAAACGAAGTGAACCGGCACTATTTAGTTTTTCCTCCTGTATTTTTGTGAGAAAAACACTAATTCTCATATCACCCTTTCTTTGAATTGTACGAACATTAATCGTACAAGGTTTTTGATTTTGGATACAGGATGATAGTTTCTCACGATTGATTTGATTAATATATACGTCAGTTGTTACGTTACTCATTTTATTTATGAAAAGATTTTTTTTCCGAGTTATTACTTATGTGATATTGGTCATAACACCATTATCCGTATTGATCTGTAGTTCTGTTTCTTCTCAGAGTAAACAATATGCATCAACTTCTTCATTCTCTTCTCTTTTGAAGTATAGGGAAGTATCCACTCTATTGGACCTTAAATAGTTTCCTTTTGAGTGCTTAGGTCAATTGCATAGATTGTATATATGTCTTTAAACGACGTCATATCCAAAATGGGCTCTTTATTACCGTTGCTTTCACACACCTTTTGGTAAGACTTATAGGCTTCAGCATAATCATTGGTTTTCCAATTAATTTCCAATCTATCTCGAGGATAAAATGTTCCATCTAGAGAAACCCGCAGTTGTTGTACGGTAGCATTATCACACCGCGTTATTCTTATCAGTAGCAGTATCTCCATCGGGTTTCTTAAAAAATAAGCCATAGGTACCGAGGCTTTCCTTCCAGAACACCTAAACTCCAAGTGTAGGTAGTATGTTCCAATTTAACATGTTGACATCTTCTTTTCAGGTAGGATACATTTAGCGGGGTCTTTGTGTTAAGCCTTCTATTCAACATCTCTTCCGTTTTAAGACTAGGAGTATATTCACTAATATACCAACACAGATCATTAACAACAAATTTTTTGTTAGCACCGAAAGCATTAGCCTCCCTAAAAACCAATCTGTTTTCATTAGTATTCCTTACTCGTTTAAATCTAATTTTAAGGCCGTACAGAACTTTATCATAATCACAAAATCCAAATATACCTTTAAGGGACACAGCTACGGTAAAACTATTCACTGGTTTTGTCTCATCATTATACATTCCCTTCCTTTGTTTATAGCCTGGGTTATCGACATTTCCTGTTTTCATATCAGAAATAAAACCTTCAACACACCCCTTACCCACCCTATCACTAGGCGAATATAGCATAAATTTCATCATTTCAGCTGTCGCAGAGACAAAATCAATTGCTTCAACTTCTTGCGTTCCAATATACAAACGAATACGATCAAACATTTTCCAGAAGAAATCATTTACGAGTGTAGCGTTTGTGTTATTCCCCACTTTGGTGAATTTAAATTTACATAACAAGAAACTATCGGCTAGGTTCAAGTAGGTTTGTTGATTATTTATCTCAAAACTTTTTGTTCCAGTCGTATTCCAATCTGTTCCTGTTACGGCATTTACCTTATAATAATCTTCTTTTTTAATTGAGTTTGAGATGATAATCGTATCATCCAAATCATACATATTGTCAATCGCCTCCATTCTTAACAATAAAAAAATAAATAAAAAAAATTATTATATTTACATGTGATACGAATAAAATATTTAAAACTTTTGAAAACCTGACACGAGTACTTCAATTTATTATTTGTCGTTCTTGTGGAGTTAGTTCAGTTTTACCTTTTCTAACTTCTTTGATCGCTTGTAATTTATGAGACTCCTTTTGAGCGTCTTTTATACACTTTACAGCACCCGCTACATTGCCCACGGCAGAAGCGATTGAACCAATTAGGTCTTTATGTTTAAGAATAGTTGAACCAATACCCATTAGAGTATCAAGTAGCCCATCTCCTTTATTTCTAAATTGATCTCTTACACCACATTCTCTCATAGGCTTATAGTATCCTCTCCCTAGAAACATACCTTCCCCCTTATAGTGCGGTGAAAGATACATACCTTCCCCAATCCCATTCCCAGCTGTTTTACTAACACCTTTCGTATCTTTCGTAATGATTTTATATTTGTTTAACTCGTGTTTTCTTACAACAACCATCGTGTTTTTATTCTAAGTAGAATAAAAAACTTTTTACATTTTCGTTTTAATTTATTCAATTTATCTGCTTTGATTTTTCGTTCTAGTCATGAATAATTACTGTCCGGCGGCCAAAACAATTTTTCAAAACATAATTTATCTTTCATTGAAAATTTTGATGGAATTAAAAATTCTCCGCTTGACTTTAACATAACTTCTCCTCTTTCCCGAGTAAATACAAGACCTATTTTTCCAAATGCTAACTCTTGATAAGTTTTCTTTTTATCTTAATCACTCGTGTTAAAACTACATTCTAGAAAAAACAGTTGGGTGTTCATTTATTAATTAGTTCATAGTTATTATATAATTTTTCCAATTATTTGTTGAAGAACTTCACGTAGCTGATCTACAGTTGATTGTTGAACAACTTCACGTAGGTGAATTCTGATGGATATAATTTCACCATTAAAAAAAACCATACGGTGATCCTGATCGGTTGTCTTAAAATTTACTTTAGGAATGGTTTTTCCTGACACAGGTAAATAGGTGAGATTATTTGGCTCCATATTGAATTTATAACCTATTGGAGTTGAATAAGCGCTGAATGAAAATATTTTATTTGTTTTTACTCCATCGTCAAAAGCACCATCAACCAAATCACAGTGAATTAATATTGAATTTATACCTGAGGATATGTCAACGACGTTATCACTGACAAACGTATTATTATCCTCAAGCTTTTTTGCGGAGAAACCTAACATCTCCCGGAATGAATTATCAATCGTGAAATCTATTTTATAATTATTTTCAAGTCTAATAGTTGATTTTGATGTATGTTTTTGAGTATCTATTTCAATATTTTTTGGTTCATCACCTTGTTCTTTCATAACACTTGAAATTTCTGAACATAGTACGGTATCTCGTAAGCTCCGGGGGGTACTTCTATAGTTTTATACCCAGTTCCCGGATCATAACTAAACTTGTTATTCTTTTCTGTGATATTAAACAAGGTATTATAGGCTTCCATTGACAATAACGCCGCTTAATATTCTTTTGTGGGATCAAGTTGTACCGGGTATTGGAATGGAGTCGTGTGATCAGTCGTTGTAAAATCAAATCTAAGAGTTGTGTTTCTCATTTTATTGTATGTGAGATAAAAGATCTTTGTATTGACATTTATTAATTATTTTCATATTCATCAACTGATCTAAAATGGCTGATATTTCATTAAAACAATTGTTGTTTCCCGCCTCCTTACTACCCAGCAACAGTAAAAGCCGATTAACTAATTGTGGTGAGTCACTCAGAAGAAAACTAACGCTCGAACCAAGCTTACTTAAAGCATTAAGAATATTTTTTTTCCTTCTCATTCTACTTGCTTTTACTGGCAACAGAAACGCGATAATCAAGCGAGTGTAGTACATCAATATATACCTTATCTTCCACATTTTCCATATCAAGCAGTTCATCAAAAAATTTTGAATTAGTATATCCATCTTTTGTGAGAATAAACATTAATCTGGGGGTTAGTGTAATAGATAATAGGTTAGAATTTAAGAATAACAAATTAGCATTAAATATATATATACCTTTTCTCTAACAAGATAAAACGTTGCTGGTTCTTCTGTTGGGGTGAGGCCCGCTTTGGTTTTTGAATCCGCCGAATATTCATTGTTTTGAAGAGCTTGCACAACATAATCAGGGGGGTGATTTCTCTCCTCTAGTTGTTGGAATGAGTCTTCATCAGATTTTATTACTCCTAAATCTCCAAGCTCTTGCTCTGTCATTTCACTAAAATCTTTTATCATTTGAAGTTTTTTAGGAGTATATTCTATCGCAGGAAGTTGAAATGAAACTCCCTTTTGTTCGGTAGATTGTAAAAGAGGTTTAAAAAACTTCTCTTGTTTCTTTCAAATACGTCTTCACCTAATAGCTTTTGTCTCTGTTTCTTCCTTATTCCCTCTTGTTGTTTAACAACTTTTGAAAGTAATTGTTGATGTTCCTTAAATTTTCTTGCTCGTTCTTCAGCATTCATTTTATTTATGCAAATAAATTATTAGTTATTATATCATCTTCTTTAACAACGATATATTTATATTTTTCAGTCGTATGTTTCATATGGTCCTCAAATTCCTTTTTACTACATAATGTAGAACAATTATCCCTCCAAAAATTGGTTATATCTAATGCATTTAGTTTGAATAAAATAAAAGTATTAGCATTGTTTCTTATTGAGCGACGAGGGAGTTGGAAGTATGATTGACTAAGATAAATACAATTACAAGAAGAATGTCTCCCCCTTCTATAGTAGCTGTCCATAACCGTTTGATTTTTCTCATTAACGCAATCATCAAAGATAACGAGGTTCTTTTTTGTTTCATCTAACTCTTGAGGTGAAGGTATATCATCCGTATTATCAGTGAGAATACAAGTTATGGTTGTAGGTGATGTGGGTTTCGATTTCTTTTTCCATTTTTGTGGAGTATCACAAAATAGTTGTATTACATCTTCAATGTTGAGCTCATTTAGTTTGTGTTAAAGCTTAAATAACCCGATTATATCTTCTTTTTGAAGGCCGGCATTAAAACCTTGTGATAGTAGTTGGTACTCTGGCTGAAAACTAGACTTTGTGAAAATTATTAAATTTTCATAATCTAAAAATTTGGGGGTAAGGAGCATCTTTAAAAGCAAACAGGTTTTTCCACATCTGCTTGAACTGACTATTGGACATCTTAACGAATTTGGGAGGTTTTTATGATTATTAAATTTTATCTTACTTTCCCAAACGGGTCAAAAATCATCCATTTTATATAAGGCTGAAAAATTAACGTTTAATCATTCATCCTGTGTGTTATCCCGATTATAATTATGTATACATATTGGAAGCGATTCAACCAACCATCTAATTGTGTTAAATATATCTTGAAATATTTTGAAAATGGGTTCGTCCATTTTATATGGCCCAACAAAAAAAGTTTTTCTCAAATATTTTAAAAGATGTATAACATAAATGTTATATTTCTATAATTTTAATTACAACTTACCCACACCTCATCGTGTAAATTTAATTATATATTTTTTCATATTGTTTACCTATGTTGTATCGTTAGTACTATCATCGTTAAACATACCCACCGCTGCTGCTCCCATAATTTTATTTTGGGGCGTAAGATTGTTAATATTAATCATTAACCTGTTTGTTTTCCTAAATAGCTCTTGAACAACTACATTATTTACCTTAAATTGAATGGATGGACCCGCACCACCGATAAAAAATATTTGATACCTCAATAGCGCAGATAACTTTACAGTTCACCCCCATCAATTCCTCCGGCTTGATGCGATGATCTTCGATGCATGATTCTTCAGTGATTTTGTTATCGTAAAATGAAGTTAGAATTTCAGGATGTTTATTCACCTCTGTACTTTTCGTATTTGTTTAAAAGTTTTGGATACATTGTTGGTGGGTAACCTTCAAGAGCAATTCCTCCATCACGTTTTTGCCAAAATATATCAAGTCCGCTAACACGGACTCTAAACTTGTTCTGCTCCTTTTTCATCTTTTCAATAACATCGGATTTCATCACATGTGTTTTAAATGCGTCAAGAATTTCTTCAAACATTTCTATTATTTTTGTTTCCGCCGTCGTTGGGGGGGAAGCGCGAATTATACATAACAAGCGGCAGCGAATATGATTCAACTCTGTGCTCTTTAACGTTATTTTCATTCACTTTAATACCCCATGAAAACAATGTCGGTGTTTCGATAAACAGTTTTATAATACCACTTTGTGGGTGAGTATGAACATAATTATATTTAATCCTAATACGGTAATAGTTAATTTAGTTGTTGTTGTAATATTTTGGTTCTTCAAAGATAATATTTTTAATATCAAAATTCAGATAAGTCAATGCCATATGTATTTTATATCGGGAAAGTATTTCTTTAAACTAAAAATCATTTTTTAAATTTTTATAATTATTTTAGTGAAAATCGGAAATTTTGGGAAATTCGAGAAAATCGTGAAATCTGAAAATTAAATAATTAATTGGTCACTTCAGGTTTGTGGTGAGTCACTTCCTGTTTTTGAGTTGGGTCAGTTTCGGTTTGGGGTCAAGGGGGTGGGGGAATGTGAGGAGGGTGGAGGGCCTGGTCTGGCCTGGAACCTACCGTATATATCTACTGAGGTTGGCTACAGTGCCATGGGCCTTAAACTTCCTGATACCATTGTGTACGGTGGACACGGGCACATCAAGGTCTCCGTAGATGGACTTGTAGCCTTGTGATTGTCCATGCTTGGCTACAATCTTATGTCTGACCTCCTCAGACAATTCTCTGGTTTTCTTTCTTTTCTCCATGTTCATTGTGGTACACACAGAGACACAAAACAGCAGAATGACTCATTTTCTCCATTCAAACTGGTTGAGTGAGTGTTTTATATATTGCAGGCACCTGCAACTCACCAGAGATGAGTTCAATTCCAAAGTAAAGGAGAATCACCTGCTTGAAATCTAATTATTTCTAACAACTTCTAAAAGGTTCCAATAATAATGTCCTGGCCACAAATACAACCTTCGCTGTACGTTATTGCAGCACCATTTTGCGGTGTCCGATATAAGTAGCTCTGAGTTTTGGCTCTGAGTGAAACCAAGATTGTAAAACAATTAACTTTTTTAAGTCGATGAAAATAATAATCGATAGATGAACTCAAACTTTCCCCGTCACTGGGGGCAGTTACTTTTGCTCAATTTTTGCCGTCACTGGGGTGGGGTACTTGAGTATTGGTACTTTTGCTGGGGTACTGGGGTACTAGCGGGTACTTTTGCGATTACTTTTATGTGATGTGCAGGACAAGATTGGAAACTAACCCACATATCTGATGGGATTTCATCTCAGGAACCCAGCATCTTGAGATACGGGCTCATATCGGACCGGCAAAAAAAGCCTATCCACTTGACTTTCACCACATTTATTTTAAAAATTTCAGGGATGAGTTACTTTTTGAGTCAGTAATTTAGAATATCAAGTCTCAAGTCTAAGGTAATAATGGAAACTTTGCAATGTGGCTGCTCCTCTTTAGAATCTAAACAAGCGCTTGTGTCATTCCTTCCTAACGATGTTTTCTCAGATTAATCTCACTTTTTGTGTCAAACGAATTATATAATTTGATGCATTGTAGTCTTGTTTTGTGCTAGCAAGATAGCTTAGAGGTATGCCTACTCACCTCTGAGCTGTCTTACCTGGGTTTGAATCTCGACCCAGCTATGAGCTGTCATCCTGGTAATCTACATGCAAATGCAAGGCACCAATAACTGCTTTGTCCATTTCCATGCATCTAAGTTGGAGAACTCGATCATTGAAACATTTAAGATCCCACAGTGTCTTTCGTGAAGAATCGGCGACGTATCTGCTGCACTCTGAACAAATTACAAATTGCTGCCCAAATCACCTTCAATTGAATGACTGGTCTGGCAAGCCGGTTCATGGAAGGCCTGTGCAGAAAAACGTTCCCCAACTGACCCTGCAAGAATGTGGGAATAATTGGTGCCATAAAATAAGTAGTCGTGGTCGTAGCAGACAGCACAGTCTCGTTATACTGAACATGTACGTTCCGTGCACAGGTTATTGTAGGGACAATTAGTTCTCTCAGAATCTCATTACCCTGCTACCCATCCTCCTGCCCCTTCACTTTGTCTTCAAAGAAAGAGGCTAATAGCTTTCCAGGTTCTGAATGATCACAACATCCTATCATGCAATCACCTCTCCCCCTCTTCACCCTAATGCTATCTGATAAAATCCTACATTTCACTGGATGCTGTTTGACCAGTCCTCATTTTTCCAAAATAGCACTTCATGAGCTTGTTAATTTCTCTGCAATGGCTCAAAGGATGTTGGCATCCAAACAAAGAATCTCCATTTCAGTGTTCCCTACATTGAGCTGCAATTTGTTGGTTCAAATGCAGTTGTCCACCAAAAGCACTATCCGTTCGAATGAAATGCGTTCCAACGAGTGTTCCTTAAAATGGGACCCAACTGGACTAAAGAATTATGTTGATGATATTCCCTTTAACTTGTACTGGCGTGCACCTTATTACGGATGACCATAACAAATAATTTGCTTCTGGCAGGATGAGCTATCAATATGGTTTGGCACGTCATTGTTTGCCCAGGAATTTGTTCTGGAGCTCAATGGCTACTTTGATTTCATTCGTCATTTCAATTCCATTCACAAAACCAGATGAGGAAGGTTCTGAGAGACGAGTGAAACATGTAGCATTTGAAGTGACAGTTTATTTGAAGCATATACGGGTTTCTCTTTGATTTGCTTTTTCTCTTGGACAACATCAATAGGTCTTCTACTGGCAGTGGTTATTGGCAGGAATTGTACGGTTTTACGTTACCCTGGACTTTCTTTGATGCTGATCATTTGTGAGTTTTTTGGTTTCATTAGGCCGGTTAAAAAATTTTTCCTGTTTATCATCACTTTTTTTCAAAAAAAGTGGGTAGGGAGGGAGTTTTTTTGGGGTTTTTTTTCAAAGTGAAATTTTAATGGATTATTCAACGCACAATATGTTTTTTTTCTTAAATATACTTGATCGGACATACATGATGAATCATGTTATGATTTCTAAACGAGTAAACCTTCGTATGTACGCACTGATACGATTCAAATAAAGAAAATAAAGAAACCTATGTCACATTGAGTTCTGTTTACTTTTAATATTTGCTGATACATATAACAATAGTAGACCAAAACTTCGGCTTTCAAGAATAATGTCCAGTTGCCATACATGTATCTATCAGCAGCTATTGCCATAGCATTCATACATATTTGACTAGAATTCCTTGCCACGAAATATCACTTCATGGTACCGGTACATGCATATTGAGAAGTTTGGCAGACATGGAAGAGGACATTAACCACATCAAAAGGATGTCTGATTTGCGTTTATACATCTATCTATCAGCAGCTACTGCTATTATAGCACTCAAAGATGTATCTATCTATCAGCAGCTACTGCTATTATAGCACTCATAGATCTATCTATCTATCAGCAGCTACTGCTATTATAGCACTCATAGATGTATCTATCTATCAGCAGCTACTGCTATTATAGCACTCATATATGTATCTATTTATCAGCAGCTACTGCTATTGTAGCACTCATAGATGTATCTATCTATCAGCAGCTACTGCTATTGTAGCACTCATATGTATCTATATATCAGCAGCTACTGCTATTATAGCACTCATAGATGTATCTATTTATCAGCAGCTACTGCTATTATAGCACTCATAGATGTATCTATCTCTCAGCAGCTACTGCTATTACAGCACTCATAGATGTATATATCTATCAGCAGCTACTGCTATTATAGCACTCATAGATGTATCTATCTATCAGCAGCTACTGCTATTGTAGCACTCATATATGTATCTATATATCAGCAGCTACTGCTATTATAGCACTCATATATGTATCTATATATCAGCAGCTACTGCTATTATAGCACTCATAGATGTATCTATCTATCAGCAGCTACTGCTATTATAGCACTCATAGATGTATCTATCTATCAGCAGCTACTGCTATTATAGCACTCATAGATGTATCTATCTATCAGCAGCTACTGCTATTATAGCACTCATAGATGAATCTATCTATCAGCAGCTACTGCTATTATAGCACTCATAGATGTATCTATCTATCAGCAGCTACTGCTATTATAGCACTCATAGATGTATCTATCTATCAGCAGCTACTGCTATTATAGCACTCATAGATGTATCTATATATCAGCAGCTACTGCTATTATAGCACTCATAGATGTATCTATCTCTCAGCAGCTACTGCTATTATAGCACTCATAGCTGTATCTATCTATCAGCCCCTACTGCTATGATAGCACTCATAGATGTATCTATCTATCAGCAGCTACTGCTATTATAGCACTCATAGATGTATCTATCTATCAGCCCCTACTGCTATTATAGCACTCATCGATGTATCTATCTATCAGCAGCTACTGCTATTATAGCACTCATAGATGTATCTATCTATCAGCCCCTACTGCTATTATAGCACTCATAGATGTATCTATCTATCAGCAGCTACTGCTATTATAGCACTCATAGATGTATCTATCTATCAGCAGCTACTGCTATTATAGCACTCATAGATGTGTCGAGATCGAAGACCTCAAGGGAAGGAAGAAGAAGAAGAATCAGAGGAAGAAGAGCAACAATGTTTAATAGAATCGATTATACACACACGTGTGGAGCGAGGCTCGAGAATGTACCGCCTACACGCAGCGGACAATTCCTCAAGACACTCGCTAAAAAATAAGTGGAAAGGCATTTCATTTATAGCAAAATATTAGACAAGAATCTGCGCTAAAGACATAGCACTACTGGGCAATAAGGACAACACCTCCCATTGTCCCGTCCTATAGAAGGTCAAATTTAGACAACAAGATGTAAGCATAATGATAGGCTACGCTTTTTTTAGCTATCTATCTAAACATATCAGACCCGAGCGCAGGCCGAAGTAAATATTCTTATACACTAGGCTAAATGGTAGATGAAGATTGGATACGTCCTTGGTTTAGGAGACATACTAAACACTACGAAGATATATAATTAATTATTCCCTTTGTGAAGGAGGCGTTTGGATGACATCTTTTTCCTGTACGTGGGTCGAGAGCATTTTATCTACTGTTTGGCACATTCATTCAAGGACTAATTTACTAGGCTAAGGATCCACCCTGCACGTTGAGCCTCGAAACCACATTTTGTCCACTCACCTCTGCCTGCAGTTGAGTTCAAATCAGTTTTCAGAAGCACGATATATAATTTCAGATGTTATGATCAATTGAGTCATGGGGCTAAAACCCTAATGGCTGACAGTTCCTTCCTTTGTCTTTACAAGACACCTCCTTGGAAAGACACCAAATTCATCAATTAGTTACATGCCAGGCACGACATAGCGTCACGTATGCTCAAAGAGAGATACCGGCCCTAACTGGTCGTCTAACATTCAACGCATGAATTGTTAGCCATAATTCGCGACGACGGCGCCTGGTCAAGAGATTGCTGCCGCCCGCCAGATTCCGAATCCACCCTCGCTGCGGCATAGGTGCGACCCGGTTGCCAGCCAGATTAAGGGGCCCTCTTTATGCAAGTGAGGTCCTCGCGAATCAGGGCAAACAATCGACGTTAAATGCCATCAAGCCCTGTGAATGTGATTTGCTGGGTGGTGTAAGTGGTGGTGAGGGTGGTTCTCCCGGATACATGTTTGCTATCCGCTCCTCACTGCTGGTATAATAGCAATAACTTTTAAAAGAACCTACACTTTCTAAATCACAGGTTAAATCATCCCAACTAAAATCATAATCATTATCAGAATCCCAAGCATCAAATAGGTTCATCGATCACCCCATATACTCCTTCCTTTTCTGCCAACAACATATCCAAAACCACTTGATTCTGCATCACCATCGTTCGCATATGCATTAATTCGTTTTCCAATTGTAGTTCTGCGATTCAGGTTTCGTTTCCAATTCGTTCCATTACTAATGCGAGACTATCTATTTGCCAATCATTCATAATACATAAGAGGCGTTAGCCAGTACACGCAAGGGATTTTCAACACAAGTATTACAATCATCACAAACATCGATGCAGGCATCAGCCAGTAGCCAGTTCCCACAAGGGATTTTCACAGTCATCACAAAAATCAATACAAAATTCTGAAGCGCTGGTCACATCTGCCTTGTTGAAGGACCCATTCAGATCGACGGCCTCTGTGGTCAAGATCATGGTTTTCCAACGGCGATTTCTTCATCGTCCATCCTGAAAAATACTTTCTTACACACACCATGATTAATTCCTAGCCCCCCGTCCCACTAATTGGCATTTAGTTACCTTATCTCTCAGATGGTTGGCTTATTCATAGCCGCATTTCCTGTGTCGTGTCTGGAAATTCAAATGCCATATTTACTTTCACCAATTTCCGAAAATTCCTTCCTTTTAATCATCTTCCCTACATTTAATAATACATGATTTACCAAATTTACCTTGGGAAAAATGGATCCCAGATAACAAGTCCCTCCCCACTGTTCGGGTAGGTATGGATATGCTTTATTTCCGCAAATAAACATTACTCCATGGGGTGGGATAAGGGCCGAGGCCATGCATTTACCGATCTCAACGCGGGTGGCGCTTGGTGTTCCCCAAGATATGGTTAGCTTGGTTACGTTATGCTGGGCTTGGTCATCTATGGTTATTACAAGGGGGCCTCCCTTTTCTCTCCATCTGGTGTCGGATGGCAGGGTATGGGTACATTCCGAGGTTCCCATCTGAACGTGTCCCTTTCCTATAAGACACACCCGTCCCTTTTGCTCTGTCACCCAGACTGGATCAGGTGGTTTGTCTAACAAAGCCTGCTTAATGGGTGGGGTATATCGAAACTCCCGGGAACACACTGCTGGGTAGATTTGGGCCTATCAGTTCCAAGGGTGTGGTCAGACATGGGGTACGCAAGGGTCCTGAGCACATATCTCGTAGGGACAGGGGCAGCACTACCATTTCTATCCCTGTCGTACTGGTGTGGGGAAAATGCATACACACCCAACACCGTGATCGGTTCTGTACCTCCGCCATTGCACGGGTCACTGTCCAATACGTATTTTCCTTTGGCTTTTTCTTGCTTTCGATCCGTGGGTGCGGAATTAATATGTGTGAAATGCATGGTGGCCTATAATCGTAGGGGGAGCTCTGTGACGTCATGAATTCACATTGTAGTAATCGCTTGCTTCAAACGACTGAGGGCAGCAAAACCTGTCTAAACCTACTGCCATTTAACGACGCTTCCCAGATGACGGCTCCCATACACCATTCTGGCACAAAATTGTTGCATCCCACAGATGCCACGATTATTTGAACAAACTCATTTTCCTAATCCACCCTTTCAATTTTCATTTCAATTTAAAGTCAATCCAATGTCCTCTTTTAGCATCCCATGCACCTGTTGCAGACACCTGTTTTAGCCTGAAGCGGTATATTAAACTAAATGTGATTGCCACCCCTAACAGGCGGTGGTGCAGCATCCTCGATCTGTGGTGGTGCGTTTGAGGTGTCTGTGTTTGTGGGTATGGCCAACTTACAATGTGTGGCATGTACCCAGGACGACTTGCCCTCACAAAACACCGCTGTTGGTGTGATCAGAAGAACTTGGTATGGCCCCGTCCATCTTGGTTCGAGCGCAGTCTTACGGGTGAAATGCTTCACCAGCACGTAATCTCCTGCCTCGACGGTGTGGGTAGGCTTGCTTGTTGGCTCCGGTAGGGCCTCTCAAACGCGTTCATGTATGTTGCGTGCTACATGGGAGAGATCTATGCAAAACTTTAAAAAAACATGTCATCCATGATAGGTAATTCAAGGGCTGCCATATCCACTGGCGCTGATACCGATGACATATAGCGCACGAGCGACAGACCATGGTAACCACAGTCGAAAGGCCTGGTGCTGCCCAGGTGGAAGTGACCTGCCTCATCACCTCACCCCCCTATGGCACACATGGCCATTTGGATGCGCCATGCGTGCCAACCATGGCAATAAAGCTCGCGGTGCCACGGGTTTGTCATTAATCGTCCACATTTGTCCTTCTGCGGGGCACTGAGCTCCCAATTTAATCCAATTTTTGATGTTCTACGTTTGAGGCCGCGGCTTGTAATTGTATTACATCGAACTCTGTAGGTGCGGATGTCGGAACGTCTGTCTTGAGGTGCCAAATTAATTATGAACCCTTCATTGTTGTCCAACACATGGACCGTTCGGTGTTCAACATTGTATCGACGCCTTACTGGCGTTTTCCGCAGTCGGTCCATCATCCATGTACGACAGTACCCTGCCATTCCCAAAAATCGCAACGAACACACTAACACTTCACTGTTATCCTTCACTTCATTTCAAAATTTCACTGTTATCTTATCAATACCTGGACATTTTTTCCCTTCCTTTCTAGATACGCGAATTTCACATCAGTATAAACCCACTGGAAAAATTATCTGAAAAATAACTAGCCTCCCAAAACCATTTCCCTGCAAGAGCGGGGTTAGCCTTGCGGTCCACATGACAATCTTTTTTATTTTGCTCTATCACCTCCCTTTGAGCAATAATTTAATTGGTGTGATTCCCATATACCCACTCCTGGTGGAGTTCTGTTCACCTGGTCTGCAGAGCCGTGATCCAATCTTCACCAGCCCCCAATCACCTTCTTATCACAAAACAACAGTCCATAACTAACCACTTTTCTTTATTTCCCGTCTTTTCCATCAACTTTTATAATCTTTTCCCCTCCCTTTCTTAGCAAACCTTGCAAAGTCACTTGTCATTGACAAATGATCCATCTAATTCGACTTTCCTTTAACATCTTCGCACTTTCCATGACCTTCTTCACACTTACTTTAAACCTTTTCTTCAGACACAACCCACATGAGTTATGAATACAATTTCCCCTTCCAGGCACGTGTCTAGTCACTCACAAAGTGTCCATAAGACAACGTCATCATATTTCACAGAACTCCACCACTCTATTAAATCCTAAACATGCCCAATGGGCAATCCACGAAAAAATCAAAGCATTTTCAGTCCCCCTTTCAGGGAAGTCAAATCAACCACCATTAAAGCACAAAACAGAAAACGACCATATACTCAGAGTATATGCCATATACTCAGAGTGAGACCCGAAAATCAAGCAGACAGACCGACAATCGAACCTGTCTTTCGACACTGCCGAACGACAAGTCTGCAGACACAGAGGGAGTGACATTCGACCCCCAGTAGATACCGCGGACACCGCTTTGGTCCGCACCAGCAACTCCCTCAAAATCAGTGTTCAGAGACATGACTCCATAGACAGCCAGAAAGCCAGACAAATACGGACACACACACACAGAGATTAATATATTTTTACAGATTAATATACAGAGATTAATAGATTAATATAAACAATTAATATATTGTCCACATTCATCTTGGTCAACCCAACCCATTCTGGCTCTCCCCAAGAGCTCTGTGTCCGGACAGACAGACAGATAAACGGACCGGGTGAAACCATAACCATCCATCCTTCCGATTGGACTCACGTCAGCATCACATGTCATTCTTGCCTTCATTCGACGCATTCTGCCATCCCAAATCGGCCAAATACAAGCCCCGGCCATGCCGTTGAATAAACACCCTGTCGGTCGACAGCCTATTATTTTTGACTTTCACTCCCATTCTCCCTTGCTACATCTGGAGAGCCGTTAATGTGGGGATGTAATTGAACACTTGTTTTAAAGCCCTGTCTACACATGCTCTCCATAACATTCTCATTATTCCCTGCCAATTTTACTCATCCGGATTGCCCAACGCCCGTAGGCAATTTGGGGAATCCCTTGTCAGTCAATGACACACATCAATGACACACACACAATAAACACAAATACACGCTGCAATGACAGATCATTCATTCCCTTATACACAAATACCATGTGACTGACCTTTCATTCTCCATACAATACAGTATAAATTCATGCACACTCATGCACACTTCAATCCTACTTACCTGTGAACTCTAACACATCCAGTGCGTAGCTTAACTTAAAATACTCATTATTCTACCTTTCTTGGGCTAGTCCCTCCTGGTAGTCCTAAGATCGGGTCGCCCCCCGATTCCTAACCTTAAACGCAGTTCTCACGCCGGAGTAACTTAATACCTATTATCTATCACCCACATATGGGTCTACCTGCTTCCCACGCAGGAAGCTTACCTCCTTATCCCGGGCGCCCTGTATAATCGATTCATTACCCACTGCTGCTCTGGTTTAAACTAAATTTGGTTCGGAATGCAAGCCAGGTGGTACAGCCGACAGAGGTCCACACATCCAAAGTAAGGCGGGAGGCTTCAATTTCGAGGTGCAAAAATGCGTACCCACCAAATTAGATGCCGGCAGGCCTCCCTCCCGACCTGGAACGTGAGGATCCACCTCGTCTGCACACTTGGATGATCCCACTTCTGACACCAAAATTGTCGAGATCGAAGACCTCAAGGGAAGGAAGAAGAAGAAGAATCAGAGGAAGAAGAGCAACAATGTTTAATAGAATCGATTATACACACACGTGTGGAGCGAGGCTCGAGAATGTACCGCCTACACGCAGCGGACAATTCCTCAAGACACTCGCTAAAAAATAAGTGGAAAGGCATTTCATTTATAGCAAAATATTAGACAAGAATCTGCGCTAAAGACATAGCACTACTGGGCAATAAGGACAACACCTCCCATTGTCCCGTCCTATAGAAGGTCAAATTTAGACAACAAGATGTAAGCATAATGATAGGCTACGCTTTTTTTGGCTATCTATCTAAACATATCAGACCCGAGCGCAGGCCGAAGTAAATATTCTTATACACTAGGCTAAATGGTAGATGAAGATTGGATACGTCCTTGGTTTAGGAGACATACTAAACACTACGAAGATATATAATTAATTATTCCCTTTGTGAAGGAGGCGTTTGGATGACATCTTTTTCCTGTACGTGGGTCGAGAGCATTTTATCTACTGTTTGGCACATTCATTCAAGGACTAATTTACTAGGCTAAGGATCCACCCTGCACGTTGAGCCTCGAAACCACATTTTGTCCACTCACCTCTGCCTGCAGTTGAGTTCAAATCAGTTTTCAGAAGCACGATATATAATTTCAGATGTTATGATCAATTGAGTCATGGGGCTAAAACCCTAATGGCTGACAGATGTATCTATATATCAGCAGCTACTGCTATTATAGCACTCATAGATGTATCTATCTATCAGCAGCTACTGCTATTATAGCACTCATAGATGTATCTATCTATCAGCAGCTACTGCTATTATAGCACTCATAGATGTATCTATATATCAGCAGCTACTGCTATTATAGCACTCATAGATGAATCTATATATCAGCAGCTACTGCTATTATAGCACTCATAGATGTATCTATCTATCAGCAGCTACTGCTATTATAGCACTCATAGATGTATCTATATATCAGCAGCTACTGCTATTATAGCACTCATAGATGTATCTATATATCAGCAGCTACTGCTATTATAGCACTCATAGATGTATCTATCTATCAGCAGCAACTGCTATTGTAGCACTCATAGATGTATCTATATATCAGCAGCTACTGCTATTGTAGCACTCATAGATGTATCGATATATCAGCAGCTACTGCTATTGTAGCACTCATAGATGTATCTATATATATCAGCAGCTACTGCTATTATAGCACTCATAGATGTATCTATATATCAGCAGCTACTGCTATTATAGCACTCGTAGATGTATCTATCTATCAGCAGCTACTGCTATTATAGCACTCATAGATGTATCTATCTCTCTGCAGCTACTGCTATTGTAGCACTCATAGATGTATCTATCTATCAGCAGCTACTGCTATTGTAGCACTCATAGATGTATCGATATATAAGCAGCTACTGCTATTATAGCACTCATAGATGTATCTATATATCAGCAGATACTGCTATTATAGCACTCATAAATGTATCTATATATCAGCAGCTACTGCTATTATAGCACTCATAGATGTATCTATCTCTCAGCAGCTACTGCTATTATAGCACTCATAGATGTATCTATCTATCAGCAGCTACTGCTATTATAGCACTAATCGGTGTATCTATCTATCAGCAGCTACTGCTATTATAGCACTCATAGATGTATCTATATATCAGCAGCTACTGCTATTATAGCACTCATAGATGTATCTATATATCAGCAGCTACTGCTATTATAGCACTAATCGGTGTATCTATCTATCAGCAGCTACTGCTATTATAGCACTCATAGATGTATCTATATATCAGCAGCTACTGCTATTATAGCACTCATAGATGTATCTATATATCAGCAGCTACTGCTATTATAGCACTAATCGGTGTATCTATCTATCAGCAGCTACTGCTATTATAGCACTCATAGATGTATCTATATATCAGCAGCTACTGCTATTATAGCACTCATAGATGTATCTATCTATCATCAGCTACTGCTATTATAGAACTCATAGATGTCTCGATCTATCAGCAGCTACTGCTATTATAGCACTCATAGATGTATCTATATATCAGCAGCTACTGCTATTATAGCACTCATAGATGTATCTATATATCAGCAGCTACTGCTATTATAGCACTCATAGATGTATCTATATATCAGCAGCTACTGCTATTATAGCACTCATCGGTGTATCTATATATCAGCAGCTACTGCTATTATAGCACTCATAGATGTATCTATCTGTCAGGAGCTACTGCTATTATAGCACTCATAGATGTATCTATATATCAGCAGCTACTGCTATTATAGCACTCATAGATGTATCTATCTGTCAGGAGCTACTGCTATTATAGCACTCATAGATGTATCTATATATCAGCAGCTACTGCTATTATAGCACTCATAGATGTATCTATCTGTCAGGAGCTACTGCTATTATAGCACTCATAGATGTATCTATATATCAGGAGCTACTGCTATTATAGCACTCATAGATGTATCTATCTGTCAGGAGCTACTGCTATTATAGCACTCATAGATGTATCTATATATCAGCAGCTACTGCTATTATAGCACTCATAGATGTATCTATCTGTCAGGAGCTACTGCTATTATAGCACTCATAGATGTATCTATATACCAGCAGCTACTGCTATTATAGCACTCATAGATGTATCTATCTGTCAGGAGCTCCTGCTATTATAGCACTCATAGATGTATCTATCTGTAAGGAGCTACTGCTATTATAGCACTCATAGATGTATCTATCTATCAGCAGCTACTGCTATTATAGCACTCATAGATGTATCTATCTATCAGCAGCTACTGCTATTATAGCACTCATAGATGTATCTATATATCAGCAGCTACTGCTATTATAGCACTCATAGATGTATCTATCTATCAGCAGATACTACCACATGTCGTGCAGCGCTCGTTTAATTTTTGACTAGAAATCCACAGCAATAATGATCACGTGAGGCTCTCCCTTTTGCCGATGATATTTGGATTCTCCTTCAGAAAACAACTACTCCTTGAACTCCTGAGTGGGCCTCTTCTCGGCAGTACGACTCTTACTGCAGGTACTGCATATAGGATATGACTCATCTGTGGTACTCAGCTCCTCAACACAGACACACAAATAGCACACATCTTCATAGCCAGCCGTGTAGTATGGCTTCTCTGTCGCATCGTTGCATGTGAGATTGGCTTTGGCGTAGACATTATTGAAGACGTTTGCCTCATTGGTCTCCTGCAGATCGGCGAAGTTCGAGCATATGTAACTTCGCTCAGACAGTACGCGAGCACATACAAAATTCGAACCTGTTCCACTGAGCAGGAACGGATTTTACTGACTTCGCGAGCAAAAAAAAAAAAAAACAATTTTTAGGGGCGGGCGACTTTTATAGGGCGGGCGGCGATGATAAACAGGAATTTTTTTTTAAACCAGCCTTAGTAAAGGAAGTCTTCTTTGGAATTATCTGTATGATTGGTTCCTCAATGTATTGGATTTGGGTCCTCGTCCTTTCCCCCCCGCCCTCCTTTCTTTTTTTTTTCTCCAACACTCCAATATCGTTCAATGGTGAGCTGCTTCCCGACATTCAATCACCAGACCTCTGGTCATGCCAAAGCAATATCCTATGTTGATCTGACCAGGTAGAATCCAGAGGCAAATATCTCCCCTCTGGGCAATGCTGGGTACTGCATTTAGTGTGTATATATTATATTATATATTGTTGCGGTTTTGAGAAACTCTAAAAAGCAATGGCAACCACCATACAGGTTCCTTAGAATAGTTATTCATAGCAGACCATTATCTTAGTCCCTTCCCCTTATTTTGGGTTATTATGTCATGCATTGGGGAAAGGCAAGATATGTCCTCCACTTACAAGGGATAAGCTACCAGACATTGCACCGGGCTCCAAGGCACAACATGGTGTCCAGGTTGAGAAACCCACAAATTAGAGTTAAAGGGGGCGGAGTTACGACCTCCACCAATCGAGAGCCAGTAGACCTCCAAAATTTCCCCTCTCCCCCTTGGAGGGTGAACAAAGGGATTTTAATGAGATTGATTCTCTCTCTTGGTTCGTGACTGGCATTGCAGGTGGTCACGGTTCATTTATTCCCTTGGTTCGTGGCTGGCATCGCAGGCGGTCACAGTTCGATTGCTCTCTTGATCCGTGCTCTTGGTCACAGGCGGTCGCAGCTGTGCTGGCTCTTGGTTATTGGACATTGTGGACCTAACACGTGCCTACATGGGCTCTCTCTCTCTCTCTCTGCCGACTCAGCACGTGGACACTTCTCTCTCTGCCCGGGCCTCTCTCGCCCCACTGAGTACGTGGACATTAGTGCTCTTGGCTGATCTCCCTCACAGGCCTCCACACCTGCGTTATTTCACTCCGGGCCTGTCTCACTCTGCTGGGTTCACTGAGCATGTGTGCTCCACTCCTGGGGCCTGGATTGTTGGCCTGGCACGTGTGCTCCTCTCTTGGCCTGGGTTACTCTGTGGTGCTGACGATCGACCTCACTCTGCCGGTCTGTGCTGGGATCGTCATTACCTGCATGTGTTTCTTGGTGGCGACAACGGGACGGTTGGTGCAAGGAGAGGAATTTGGGAGCATTGTAGCCTTTGTGCTAGCAGGTCCTTTGTTGTTCGTTCCCCTCCCCTCCCCCGTGAGTGTCATGGGCGCCCATGTGACATATATCCGTAGTAATCGTAATAAGGCATATAAGAAGCTACGTTTCTGCTTCTCGTCCCTTTTTCTTTGTTATTAAAATAATCACATTGTAAATATCTGTAATAAATCTAATTGTTAAAACGTTTTCCTTTCTCTCTGTCCATGAATGTCTCTTCTCCATTGATCCGCCATTGTTCATATCCAGTTTAACATCAACTGTAACGGCTTTAGCATCGCTCTGGCGATGACCAACGGTTTTCGCTCGGTCGTCTAAATTTCCATCAAGGAACAAAGGAAACCGCCAAAGGGTACAATACGGTACATTCCCCTATTGGGACCATCATGTGGTACAGGTAAGCTATCGCGTGACGGATCAATCTGTGTTCGTAGTTGCTGATTTGCAACCTGCTAAGTACGAAGTTATTCGTACGCGGCAGCCGCAGGTCTGGCAAGTTCGGGAGGGAACGGAGGTTAACCCCCTCAAAGTAAACCCAAACCCCGAACCATAACGCATTCAGTGTTCAGGAGCGGAATTCCTCTGAGCACCGTAACAATTTGGTGCCGGAGTGAGATTCTGCTCCCGGATACTGTAACAATATATATTCGAGGCTCGTGAAAGAGCTAACATTTATCACACAGAAAAAATAAAAATCAAACAGACACACATAGTATATAATAAGGAGAGCGGTAGAGAAGAGAAATATGAGAAAAGCTCTGTTCAAGCCACCCTTGATGTTTACTTTAAGAAAATTGACCAGCACCAGGTCCATCCTCTCCAGCACCAGGTCCATCCTCTCCAACACCAGGCCCATCATCTCGGAGAGATATATCAAGGTATGATAGTTTCAAGGTTTGCAAGACATCAATTGGAATGAGAGTAAGTGTTAACCTTTAATCATTATCTTTTCTTTTCTATCTAAACAGTTTAAGAAATGTTTCTTTCATGTTTTTTATACCTATAGATGTTTTCGGTAAAATATATACTATATACTAAGACAAACATTTGACTAATTGACACGAGATGAGAACCGTACGTAACTGTTCCGACTTGCATACAAATTCGACTTACAGACAGACTTAAAAACGGAACTCGTTCGTAACCTGGGGACTGCCCGTATATATATATATATATAATTATATATATATATATATATATATATACATATATATATATATAATTATATATATATATATATATATATATAATTATATATATATATAATTATATATATATATTTCACGAGCCTGGATTTACAAAGCATATATATATATATATATATATATATATATATATATATATATATATATATATATATATATATATGATGGATCCGTGACTTTGGACTCAAGACTCATGATTGAGAGAAGGAACAACTGAGATATTTATTTGATTCATCAAACACACAAGCTTGTGGAAAGCAAAATGCATAAAACTGAGGCTCACAAGGACCAGGATTCCAACATGATGCTCTGAAATAATTCGGTCGAGTTTCACTTTATAAAGGGAATATTGGGGTGTGGTTTTTGCTCTCGAGACAAAGGAAAGACAGAGTAGTCTCCAAGGTCATTTAAGAGTCAAACAACATGTTGACTACTTTCTAGAAACCTGATTTTTTGGGGGAGTTCAGCAAGTCGTAAAAATGTCAAACATGAAAGTGATATAACGCAGTCCTTTAAGGGTGACTGGGAAAGATAGGTTGGTCTTCACAGAGGGATTGTATCATCAGGGTCTGGATTTACAAAGCATATAACTTTTTATAACAAGTTTCCAAAGAACATTTCGACAGTAAGAGAACATGCCATCACAGTAAATTAATTCTTTAACAGGAAATATAATGGATAAGGTTTACAAAGCAACACATACAAATTAGTTATTTTTGGTAATTGAGCAACATCTTTAGCCTAATACTGGGATAACAGGTTTCCAAAGAACATGAAAGTATTATGAGTATACAGAAATCAATCAAAACAGAACATTTTCTTGTTTATACTTGGTAATAGGTCAAACGATAATAGAACACAAGGGGGGAGGTGGTGGGGGGGGGGGGGGGTCTGAACCCCCACATACCGTCCGTCCTCTTGGATCAAAGATACAACGCTATCTACGAGCCAAAAAAAGGGCCTTTATTAAATCAAGGTAGGGAGACAGTCAATGAAAATACCACGCGAATGCGGCCCAGTGGGCATGCCCCGCACCCAAAGCACCTCGCATAGCACCCAGCAGGACGATTCGCGTGTGTGTGGGTGCGTGTGTTAAGTGTGCTGGCCACAGAGACATGAATATCCAATAGCTCGTTGGTTCCGCAACGAAATTGTCTGCCTCCACAGGGGTCCACACCCGAGAGGATCTCCCGGCTCACCCTTTGGCCTCGAAGGTGCAACCGAGACCCCTCCCTAGCTGGAGCTCGCCCAAGCTTCTGCAGGCGCAGTCCTTGTCGATCTTGGCGCTCAGTCGATATTCATGTTCATGAGGCCGTTAATGTGCCGTCGTTCTGCCGGGGAATACATATCAACATTGGTATCAAGTGGCTTAGACCTGCAGCCTGGAAGACCAGCAGTCAGAGCCTTACATTCCATGAAAAAGAGAGAAACTTCCTTTAAGTAGTCGTTTGCGTCTGCATGCGACATGTTGGGATCCAGGATAATCGGTTTCCTGGCAGGCGGGCCCAACGATGCATCTGGGTCCGGAGCCGAGTCAAAATCCAGGGCTGGGACAGCAAGGGTTGAACTGCTGTGAGCTCGTGAGACATAAGTGACAAGAGAATTACTAGACTGGGCCCGTGAAAAGCAAGTCCACATCCGGATCCAAATTCAATTTTTCAGTATAATCAAAATCATTTTCAAAATAAAATGGAAGAATATTCTTCAGACGCGGAGATCTCATCATTGCTGCTCAGTGACTCGTTCGGGTCATCGTTCCAGGGTCCACAGTCACGTCGACAGCCGGAGGTTCATTTGGGTTCATCCTGTGGAACATTTGCTCACACATGCAAGGACTAAATCCTTGATTAGTATTCCTAGCCCCCCTGCCCACCAATTGGCATTTAGTTACCTCATCTCTATTTATAGCTGCATTTCCTGCGTCATGTCTGGAAATTCAAATGTTATTTCTACTTTCACCAATTTCCGAAAATACCTTCCTTTCCGAGCAATAATTCAACTGATGTGATTCCAGCGTACCTGGTGGAGTTCTGCTCACCTGGTCTGCAGAGCCGTGATCCCATCTGCACCAGCCCCAACCTGTGTTGTGGAAACCTAGCACCATTTTGTCAAATAAAAGCCACAACTTTCCATTCATTGTCACACTCTTCCCAGTGCAGGCCAACCACCAACACTTCCTTATCACTAAGACAGCATTTCACAACCACTTTCCCTTATACCCTGCCTTACCATCAACTTTTTACAACCCTTTGTCCTTCCTTCTTCACACTCCCTCCCGAACCTTGCCTCCAGACACAACTCACATGAGTCTCGAAGGCCAACTCTGCCATCCTCATGCAAACAAACAGTTTAACAACACCTGTTACAGTGAATATTTTTCCCTGCTCCCTCCCCTTACTCAGGAGCCATCATTTTGATAAAATCATTTGAGAACACGTCCCAATGGCAATCCATCCTGCTCAGCCTTGCGTGCTCCGAACATAACACTGGATTCCAACCTCCTTCTGTGAACCTGCAACCC
This sequence comes from Myxine glutinosa, assembly GCF_964187855.1. Taxonomy (NCBI): domain Eukaryota; kingdom Metazoa; phylum Chordata; class Myxini; order Myxiniformes; family Myxinidae; genus Myxine; species Myxine glutinosa. The sequence goes on from NC_136261.1 coordinate 41,463,564, forward strand.
CCAACCACACGGGGTGCCAGCCACCCAGATCCCAGCAACGCGTCCCAACTTTAACACAAGACCTCCTCCACGAACAACATCGTCAGGTTGTGATCGACATCCCACATCACTGCAATCGACATCCCACTCATGTCCCCGACAACCTCGGTCTTGGGGGGAGACGGTCGCAGTGCGTGGCATTCCCCTCACGTCACCTACGCCGCCCTCGTTCCCCAGTCCACACAACAGCAGCCCCCAGTGCCAATCAAAAAGTGCCCACTCCATCAAAATCCATCAAACCCATCCATCCAAAAATCCATCAGACCCATCAAAAATTTTCTCAGGGCACACACCTGCCTCTTTGAAATCCATGTTTCAGAAATATAACTCCATGGCCTGCTAGGCGACCAGACAGACACAGGGACACACATCGGTGAGTTATCGCCGGCATTCTCAACCATCTCCCTTTTCCTGCCCTAATTTTGGCAGACTGTGCGTCCTATCCTTTGGTTGGCGGCCCTTCCTGTCCGCCCTTGCGTTGCCCCGAGCAACGTCAGTGTCCGCCCTTTGGTGGCCTAGAAATTCATTATCTCTTTATCTTTTTATCTCTCCAAATTCTTCCAAATTCTTTATCACCGAACCCGCGGACGTGAGGACACCTCGCGTTTTCCAAATTCCCTACAAGAATTCCCTACAAGGTTGTTTCAGCCTCTGGCCCAATCTTCACCCACGTCACACAAGACAACAGACAACAAGTGTGTCCACCACACAGAAACCTTTGGCAATGCAACAACCGAACTCCCAGACAACCAACAACAAAACATCCAATCCATCTCCATGGCTCACCAAGCAGCCCATTGTCCCTGTCTATCTCTTTTTTTTTCTTTTTTTTTCGATCTACACTGTTTACAGCTAGTCCCATTCATTTTTTATTTTTTTTTAAGTCACATCACATTAACCACATGGACCCAGAGCATATGTAATAATCACTCAAACTTAATCCAGCTTCACATACCGATTTCCCAAAACCCTCGTGAAACTTCACCCCCATTCTGGAAAAAACCCTGGACTCAATCCTGACACCCTAAATAACTTCAGACCCATCTCCAACCTACCCTTTCTGTCAAAAGTTTTGGAACGCTCTGTAGCCATTCAACTCAAACATCACCACTCTGCCAATAACCTGTATGAAACATTCCAATCCGGATTCCGCTCCAACCACAGTACTGAAACTGCTCTCCTCAAAATCACCAATGACCTTCTCTCTCCTCTGACGCCGGCAACCTCAACATTCTCATCCTCCTCGACCTCAGCACCGCCTTTGACATCATCAATCACACCATCCTCCTCACCCTGCTTAGACCAGCTTGCGCCTATTAAACCCAAATCAGTTTCTTCCACCCATTCTGCTCCCTGGTTTACCCCTGAACTCCGCCTGATGAAAACTCGTGCTCGCCAACTTGAAAGACTCCGCAATAAAACAGGTCTCACAATTCACTCCCAAGCCTACAAGGACCACCTTCAGTACTACAAAGATGCCCTCTTCCGCTCCGCCTGCTACTCTCAAATTATCCACTCTGGCTCCGGAAAACCCAAAAGCACTATTCTCTACAATAAAACAAACTAAATAAACAAACAAATAAATAAACAAACTCTACAACGTGAACAAACAACCTCAAATACAACTACGAACAAACTCCTCAGCGCCCTGAACACCACCACCAGTCCTTTACAGTGGAAACTGCATTTCCTTCCTTTCATTCATCCAAAGCAAAATTGACAGCATCTACACCAACTTAATCACCACAATTCGCTCCCCCTCAAGGTTCAGTTTTTTTGGCCCCTCCTCTTCATCCTGTACCTATCCCCCCTCGGTCACTTAATCCGTCGTGCACCATGGCCAATGCACCATGGTCTTCAATTCCACTGCTTCACCGATGACATCCAGCTTTAATCTCCACCAAATTGAGCTCCTCCGCCATCTCCTGACAAACTGCATTACTGAAATAAAATCCTGGCTTCAAATCGACTTCCTCAAACTTAACTATGATAAATCTGAATTAATCTTCATTTACCCAAAACCGCTTACCAAATCCACCCATAACTTTGCCCCCAACATCGACGGTTTCCCAGTATCCGCCTCCACTCACAACCGGAATCTTGGCACCATCTTTCACCAAACCCTCTCCTTCGACAAATACACCAAACAGATCACAAAGACAGCCTTCTCTCTGGTTCACCCTCGATAATCATCAATAATCACCAAACCTCAATAATCCAATACGGTCAGAACTCTGCTGCCCGTCTACTCACCCATTCCCGGACCCGTGACCACATCACCCCCGTCATTATAACTGAAACTGGCTCCTCATTCCCCAGAGAATCCAGTACAAAATCCTCCTCTTGACCTACAAAGTCCTCCATAACCTGGCCCCATCCTACCTGACTGACCTCCTCTCCAGACACACTGTAACTCACAGACAGTCAGACAGATAACAGAGGCGTATCACAAGCCCCAACAAAGGACATCACCTATTAAGACGTCCACCACAACAACTTACAAATTTCAGAAACCGATATTCTTCTATCCACAAATTACGTCCACAATTTCAGTTTTAACCAACAATATATTGTTCCTTTTTCCGATTTAACTTCTATATCAATTCGTTGAACTAACACCCAATAGATTGACTCAGCCTGTCGCCCTTTCAAGGCTAGCGAATTCACTCTGACCTCATTCCCATTCCAAATCATTCCCATGATCTCAAATCATTCTCAAACATAGGTCAAATGAACTTCAAAAAAAAGGTCAAATTTCAAACGAAGAAAGGTGCATCTTGCCTCTGCAAGAACTCCCGCCAAAATCCCACAGCCTCTCTTGGGAGGCGTGCTCTACCATCTCCGTGCCTGGAACAATATCCTCCCAGGTACACACATTCCGCTCCCAAGCTTCGTTACACCACCTGACCACAGCACCCTCCCTACCTGGTGCACACCTTTCGCACGTGTGCTCGCTTGGCACATTCCTCAACACATCTCCTCGCGCCCACTCCTCTGTGACAACTCCTCCGCACACCCAATCACGTGCTCTACTACCAACTCAAGCGTGCATTCTTTCATTCCAGGTGTGCATCCTCTCGCACCTGCCACAACCAACTCGTGCTCCGTGTCACTCTCAGCACCTTCCCTGTGTCTTTGCACTGATGCATCTCCAAGATGCATTCGCCATTACGCAACCCATCCACACATCATTCGCCCGGCGTGAACCACATCACATACCGACAGTTGAAACCTCGACCGTTTTCATCCCTCGGATGAGCGTTCGGTTGAAAACGCGACATTTCTGCTCAAATTATTGAACACAGAATCTTGTTGAATTTCCAATACTCTCCCTGCACTGCCCGTGAGGCAGCTTGTCCCACATTATCTGCCCTTAGAACCACATGCATTTTCATAACTAAATCTTACCACCATGGCTCGAATGCAGAGCCAATGTCCGGCGCATCGATCAACACAAATGCATCGATGCATCTTCCAGCCGCCACTCCGCACCTCGATCTTGCAACTGCTATTCTATATTTCATCTGCTCTAGACAACCTCATCTACCTCAATCAGAGATCTCTCTGAATCTCATCATTCACACTGTACCTCACTTACTGTATGAACAAGACTTCCTGTTATTCCATCTTGAACAATGTATTCCTTATTACAATTTACAATGCATGGCATGTCGCAGGCGCCCACCATTCTGACATGGCGTCCAGCACACCGCATAAAACACACACGAACGTCTCCCTTGCTCACCGACATTCAGCAAAGTCGCAATGACCCACAATGCATCTGGGCACACATCATCCGAGCAACCTCATAGCAGTATTCTCCCCCTGTGCGGGACACATCCCCTCTGAGAGTAGGCAAGTTATCACCGGCACTCTGAGCAAATCCCATGCTCCGAACCCAATTCAACAAACTCAAAACCCCGGCAGGGCTCGCATTTCCCAATTCCCATCCAATGAAACGGAAATCACGGAAGTAAGTTACCAAAATACCTCCCCTCCAGATCAAAGGTGTGTATTTCGCACCTCTGACAGCATTCCACACCAACAGAACTTTAATTAAACGAACGTCGCCAGGATCCTCGGATAGACGCTAAAATCGACACACACACGTCAATGACGAATGCACAATACACACGACAATTACCGAACATCACCAGGACCCTCGGATGGATGCCAGAATCGGCAATCCCGGTCTGGATTCCCGCACCGCAAACGGCCAATCACAATGATTCGAAGCCCACACAGTGGTGTTGCACATCAAGTGGTCATCAAAATCCACATTCGTTCATGTTCCTCATACCACGTGACTGTCAAACCGGCTCGCATTTCATGCGTTTCCTTATATCCGACCAACTTGACACTAACCGCGTACATTACAGCACACGTGGATTGATGCACACCCATCAATTTCAGAGCATCTTGTGCAGCAATTCCAATTCATTTGTATACGTCTCATTTCATTCAGAGGAAAAGGGGATTTTTGGGACAAGGGGAGGAAAGGGGTGAGAAGGGTGAAGCAGGGGAAGGGGGGCTCGCTGCGCAGGGGGTGTTGCCTGAAGCCCCGGGACAGAGCTTAGGGCTTGGGGGGTAGGGGTTTGATCTACCTAACCCCTCCACGGGTCTTGATCTTCAACGAGCGACATTGGTTGCTCCCTGGCTCGCTTACCTATCTTATTTCCTTAATCGCCTCATCCTGCACATGCAATTAGTTTGCCTGCTTCCTCAGGCCATCGAGAGCCGAGAGGCTCGCCCGCCTCACAGCCCTCTAGCCTAACTCCAGAGGTATGCCCACCTCATCTCAGCTCTCTAACATAACTCCTGAAGAGGTTCGACCACCTCATCTCAACTTTCTGTGTGCTAACCGTATCTTACCTGTCCAGCTAACCGCCAGGTAATCAGGCAACCTTACTCCTTATTCCCGACAGATCTCTCCCGCATATAGCCGCCTAATCAGAGATCTCTCCCGCATATATGCTAATCGTACCTTACTTTTGCCGGCGTCCTTATGACGCTTCTAACCTTACTTTCGAAACCAATCTATTCCTTATCCTCGGCGCCCTCTTGGGGCACCTTACTCTCCCGTCCCGTAACGTTACCCGACGAATCCTATAAACAGCTCAGTTGTTCTGGAGCCCAAAATTGGCTCGTTCTTAAATTTTGTTCGAGGATCAGGCTCAAAGCAGGAAACAGGCAAACGACACCGAGCGACAGAGTGAGTTCCAATTTAGCCTAACATCCCAGTCTATAACAAAATAAACCCAAGGCTCACCTCACCCAGACCGATCAAACCAGCTGGTGTTTTTTCCCACTCACTCGCGCCTGGAGCCGCGTCCCGAGTCTGCCAGAGCTGATCTCCTGCCTGGCTCGCCATTTGATGGATCCGTGACTTAGGACTCAAGACTCATGATTGAGAGAAGGAGCAACTGAGATATTTATTTGATTCATCAAACACACAAGCTTGTGGAAAGCAAAATGCATAAAACTGAGGCCCACAAGGACCAGGATTCCAACATGATGCTCTGAAATAATTCGGTCGAGTTTCACTTTATAAAGGGAATATTGGGGTGTGGTTTTTGCTCTCGAGACAAAGGAAAGACAGAGTAGTCTCCAAGGTCATTTAAGAGTCAAACAACATGTTGACTACTTTCTAGAAACCTGATTTTTTGGGGGAGTTCAGCAAGTCGTAAAAATGTCAAACATGAAAGTGATATAACGCAGTCCTTTAAGGGGGACTGGGAAAGATAGGTTGGTCTTCACAGAGGGATTATAGGGTCTGGATTTACAAAGCATATAACTTTTTATAACAAGTTTCCAAAGAACATTTCGACAGTAAGAGAACATGCCATAACAGTAACTTAATTCTTTAACAGGAAATATAATGGATAAGGTTTACAAAGCAACACATACAAATTAGTTATTTTTGGTAATTGAGCAACATCTTTAGCCTAATACTGGGATAACAGGTTTCCAAAGAACATGAAAGTATTATGAGTATACAGAAATCAATCAAAACAGAACATTTTCTTGTTTATACTTGGTAATATGTCAAACGATAATAGAACACAAGGGGGGAGGTGGGGGGGGGGTCTGAACCCCCACATATATATATATATATATATTTATATATATATATATATATATTTATATATATATATATATATTTTATATATATATATATATATATATATATATATATATATATATATATATATATATATATATATATGTAATGGCACAATACTCGCTATCAAAAGTGGGACACGAGGGTTGCAAAATAAATACTTCCATTTAGTGTTCTTGTAATTTTTACTTAACAGATGGATGTGTCCTCAATCAGAAAAAAAGCCCAAGAAGATAATGCAATGTTCATACTGTTCATGAAATGGCCTCAATCATGAAAAAGCTGCTTTTTTTTACGTAAGTTACATGGTGTCCACTTTCCCTCTATATCTCCCTGAAACAACACATTTGCAGGGGTTGTTAATGATTGTTAATAATGTTAAGAGTGCCTCATGATAATATACCTATGAATGCCGAGAAAATATAAAACTGCTTAATTTTATCACAAATACATCAAGTGGACACCATAACTTACGTAGTATGGTGTATCAAAGGTCTCTGCTAAACTACATTGCTGCACTTTCAAAGCACCCTTTATTTACAAATAGGTCAACCACACACACACACACACAGACAAATGTAACTGAGCTCATTAACATCAATTTTATTTGGCAAACCATAGACATATTAACACTTGCGTCTACGTAAGTTACAATAATGACGGTGGACACCAAAAGTCACAAGTTCAAGCAAACAACAGTTTCTTGAACATGTCAACTTATTTACATGAAAGTTTCAAACACGAGATGTGCTGTACTGTACATCGTCTTTTTTTGGGGGGGGGGGGGGGAATTGAAGAAAACAGTGAAAAAGAACAGTTTCGTTTCTTGTTTACCTGGACAATTGTCATTTTGAGAGCATGTATTGCCTCGCCTGCAAACTGCAAGAATTTCCTGCATCTTGGACTTTCAATAATGCCATGCTGTTTCAGTCTCTGTTTTCTTCTTGGAGTGGTCTTGATTATAAGTTGTGAGAGGACTGCCACGTACTGATCTCCACTTTTTGGCATCCCTTTCTTAGCACGGTACACTGCTTTGCGTAGGGCCTCTTTGGAGCACGAAGGCTGTGTTTGATCCGGTGTTTTATTTGTAGTGGCACTGTTGGATTTCTGCAATCGTTCCTTCTTCTCCTGATAGAGCTGCTTACGTCTTTCATTTGATCTTCTTCTTGCTTGTGCTGTTTGTTTTCCCCTCTGCTTGGTTTTCTGCTGTCTCCAGATTTCTCGCTGGCGTTCTTTCCCAAAACGCGTTTTGGGTGTGTACTTGTTTGTGGTTGCATGACTTCCATCCAACTCAAGCTTCTTTTTAGCACGATACCGCTGGACTCGCAACCGTGTTTTCTCCCTGTATTGTGCTTGCTTTTCTTCACTCAGACTAATTAGGTGCAACTTTACCCGCAAACTTTCCGTTTGTTTGAAGTCTGCATAGCGTTGTGGATTAACTTTCATATTTCTTCTCCAATCTCTTTGACGCTCTGCTTTACTCTTTTTCGCTTTCACTGATTTCACGTCTGGTGCTGTTGGCTGCGATTCTTTTGGTTGCTTTAGTCTCAGTCTCAGGTGGTAACGCGTTTCCTCCATTCTGTAAAAACCAAAATTATAAGTAATCATCATTCAAACGCATCATCATTCATTCAAATCATCAAATGCGTTTCATATTTCAGCGTTCGTTCGGAACTGGCGGCTGCTTCAGGCATCTATCTGATTGGATGATGAGTGATAGGCATTCCACCACCCCACGAGGCTTGAAAACCCGTCTTTTGCTTTCGCGGTGTAAAAGCCTAAGGGGGTTCTACGTACGTTACAAAGTGGACACGGATATTATCTTCGGCGAAAGTTTTAAATTTTCATCCCCAAGGTCAGGGTTTCAGAACTTGTGTGAATACTAAGGAAAAGTATTCAATGCAAGAAGTGTTCATCACGTAGTCAGTATTCTACAGATAGTTAGGAATTGTTATAATTGATTAACCAAACTGTGAAAGTTCAGTGGACACGGAGGTAACGTACGTTCCCGGTAACAGTCTGATCGATTTATTGATTAGGTAACCACCTTTCCGGAAGTGATTGTTTGTGGATATATTTCTTTCATCCACAACCAAACTAGGGTCAAAATGTAAACAAAGACAATATCCTGTACATATGTTATTTTTCATTTTCAACAATACTTGTCACGTGATGTCCCATTTTTGGATGCCATTTTGGGCTAATGTTCGCAATAAAAATAGTGAATAAAACACACAATACACACATCAAAGTTTTTTTATTTCTTTCTTTTATATCTTTATACATATACACATATCATATAACAAGGATACTTTCATGGTATGACTACTTTGCAAGCCAGAAGAATGAATAAACTGCAGACACAAAAGTTAGCGAATATTGTGCCATTACATATATATATATATATATATATATATATATATATATATATATATATATATATATATATATATATATATATATATATATATATATATATATATATATATATATATATATATATATATATATATATATATATGACGGGATTCGTTGACTTAGGACTCGAGACTGAGAGAAGGAACAACTGATATATTTATTGGATTCGTTATACACAAGCTTGTGGAAAACAGGATGCCGTAAGAAGCTCACAATGACCAACTCTACAACATAATGCTCTGAAATAATTCGATCAAGCTTCACTTTATAAAGGGAATATTGGGGTGTGGTTTTAGCTCACAAGACAAAGAGAAAGAGTGGGCTCATCGGTTACTTCATCCAAGGCTACTCATGGGTAAGTTTTGATATGATGGTCAGCAATATGCGTCAACATGTTGGCTTTCTCATCGAGCCTTGGTGTTGGAAAGTACAAAGGGAGTGGATAATCGTATTTATGCCAACATAAAAGGATTTGACAAAGTCTTGTGGGAGGCTAGAAAGATACAGTGGGTCTTTCACAGAGTAAGGGATAATTCCTTATAAGGATATAACAAGCTTAAAAGGACATAAAAGGAATAAAAGTATTAAAAGGATACAGCAATCACTCAAAACAAAACATATAATTGGTTATACTTGGTAATTGGTCAAACAGTAATAAAATACAAAGGAGGGGGGGGGGTCTCAAGCCCCACATACCGCCCTTTTGGATCTAAGATACAACGTTTTCTACGAGCCAATCAAAGGCCTTTATTCATTCAAGGCAGGAAAACAAGAAATGTAAAAGGTTCACTAAAATATACCACGCGAATGCTGCCCAAGTGACCATGCCACATGCCCAAAGCACCCCGCATCGCGCTCAGATGGACGATCCGCGTATGTATGTGAGTATGTAATGTGTGTTGGCCATAGAGGCATGAAAATCCAATAGCGTTTTGAATCCACAACGAAGACGTCTGGTTCGGCCGGGGTCTACAACCGAGAGGATCTCCCGACCCACCCTTGGACCACGGAGGTGCGGTCGGGACTCCCCCCTAGCAGGAGCTCGCCCAAGCATTCCCAGGGGCAATCCTTGCAGATCTTCGGCGCTCATTCGATGGTCATGTCCATAAGGCCTTGAACGTGCAGTTGTTCTGCAGGGGAATATATAACAACATCAGTATCAAGTGGCTTAGACCTGCGGCCTGGATGGCCAGCAGTCAGAGCCTTACATGCCATGAAAAAGAGAGAAACTTCCTTTAAGTAGTCGTTTACGGCTGCATGTGTCATGCAGGGATCCAGGGTAATCGGCTTCCTGGCAGGCGGGCCCAGCGATGCACTTGGGTCCGGAGTTGAGTCGAAATCCAGAGCTGGGTCAGCAATGGTTGAACTGCTGTGAGCTAGTGAGACAGCAGTAGCATAAGAATCATTAGGCGATGTCCGCGAGGACCAAAGCAAGTTCACATCCGAATCCAAATCCAATTTTTCAGTGTAATCAAAATCATTTTCAAAATCATTATTGGCAACATCAACAACGGAAGAACAATCTTCGGAGAGGAACAATCTTCGGAGCGGAGATCTCATCATCACTGCCCAGTGGCTCGTTCGGGTCGTCGTTCCAGGATCCGCAGTCCGCAGTCACGCAGACAGCCTGAGGTTCATTTGGATCCATGGTCAGCTTGACGGTCACCACCATGGCTTTTCCTGGTGCCTTCTGCATTGTCCATCCTGTGAAACATTTACTCACACACACAAGGACTAAAACCTTGATTAGTACACCACAAACCACAAGTCCGAGGATTATTACTAAGACGGTCAATATCCACTTTACTATTGTACCAGTCCATCCCTTGAACCAGTCAGTGAGCCACTGGTGGGGAGCTTCTCGATCCATTCGATCCTTTGTCAATCTATGTGCACTTTCCCTTAACCTTATAATAGCAGCACTGACCCCCTTCGATGGGTCAGGAATATACGTACATACAACACTTACCCTCAATTATCCCACACTAGGGCATGCCCGTACTATATATATATATCTAAAATTATATCCCCCCCCCTCTATTTACATGAAATGGTTTGGTCCAAAGCGAACGGCTTGCGAGTGGTGACAATCCCCCCCCTCTATTTACATGAAATGGTTCGGTCCAAAGCGAACGGCTTCCGGAGTTTGGTAAAGAAATCGCCATCGCGTACACAAACGCGCAGGAAAGCGAATGAATCGCAAATTCGTTTTTATTAGTTTTAAAACATCGTTTAACGCCAACATAGCGCCAACATAGTTTGCAAACGTGAAATAAATGAATACGCTCTCAAATGTGCCATCCGAGGCAGAGTGTGTCCGCCACGTTCGGCACACGCGATCGTTCGCTGCTCTCTGATTGGTTGAATCGTTTTTTGGACATAGCTCGGTAAGTAATTGTCCGATTAATATGAAACCTTGAAAAGGCACATCCTCGGGTCCCCAGCAATATACCTGGCAAGTTAAAAGTATATCGGACCCGTGGTTGTCGAGAAACAGCGGTCACAGACAAACAAACAAACGTACAGACAGACAGACAGAGATTACTGGAATTATAGATAGATACACCCCCTCGTTCTGCCGGCAACATATCCAAAGCGACCCTCGTCCGCCCTTGCGTTGCCCCGAGCAACGTCAGTGTCCGCCCTTTGGTGGCCGCGACATTTAATCACCGAACCTGCGGATGTGAGGAAACCTCGCATTTTCCAAATTCCCTACAAGAATTCCCTACAAGGTTATTTCAGCCTCTGGCCCAATGGCTGTCCAATATCTACAATGGATCCCAATATCCCAATATAAATCCCAATATCCCAATATAAATTGTTTCAACTCGACTTTCAACCAATTTTTACCGCCAACAAACAACCATTAACCTCCCCCTGTTATTTATTTATTTTCGCAAATAAACAAATAATAAAAATAACCTCGTCTATTTATTGAAAATAAAAATAGTGAAAATAAATATTGAAAATAAAAATAGAATAATAAAAATAGAAAAATAAAAAAATAAAAATAATACAATAGTTCTCATATGTCTTACCGTCTGGTCAATTTTTCTCACCCACTGTGACACTCAAAATAGATTCTCACTGTTTGAGTGCAGGTGTCCTGTTTTACTCTTTCCCCTGTTGGTGTGCACACACGTCACCAATGCACCCATCCAAACACCATTCTACCACACGCACCACAGATGCCAATATCCACCACAATTTACCTATACCCTCTACCTACCTTTAAGCTACCCTACCGGGTATTCGTGAAGGGGTCCATCTTCCCCATCCACTCCCTTCGCACCAACCACTCCACTCCACGTTTTCCACAAAACTCACTCCACACCATCCATTCCATACTCCATTTACTCCAGACCAATTATTTCATTCAACCATTCTACATACACCAGTTCACTTGTGCACCTGTGCTCACACACACCTGGTGGCTCTTGCACCCTCCTTTCCTCCCAGGCTTCTTCATTCACTACAATGCCATTCACCCACACTCACAATACGCTGCTCAATACTCTTTCTACACACACACACAGCATCATCTGATCTAATTGGTGCCCTTCTAACACTCGCTCTTCCCAGTCGCCCCTTATATTATTGCGCTCCCTCGTCATTATCATCCAACTAATCTACCTACGTCCCCTACTACAGGTACAATGTCACTACTTAACCCTACAGTTACCTATTGTCATTTCTCTAGATCCCTAATCAATATCCAAACCCTCCCTGGCTTGGTTTGCACCGCCATCACCCCATAATCTATAGCTCATATGCCCGGGAGATGGGGGGGATGGTGGATTTGCCGTCCCTCCACATCGGGCATCTCCCATTATCAATTTTGCCCATCCAATTTTCTGCCAAACAAATTTGCCAATCTTTACTGCCAATCATTTTTACCCATCAAATTTGCCAATCATTACTGCCAATCCTATCCACTATTCCCAATTTCGAATCAAAACACTATTATCATCACAGTCCACTCCCTTGAGCCTCTCGGTGCGTCGTTACATCATTAAAACTCGGCTTCGCAAAGCCGAGCAATGAATTCAGGTGGTTTGGTCGCCTGCAGGTTGGGTCCGTCCGGCATTCGGTTCAGGGGAGGAGGCATGCTCAGGCCGAGATTCCATGCACCATCTCGGCGCGGAGGTTTTCAGTCTCCGGCCCTATGGCCGAAGCTCGCCTGTTCGGAACCCCGTCCCCGCCAGGGGGCGAAGGTCCGACCCGGCCCCCCTCCCCCGGAATCACGCCGATCGCTGCTCTGACGCGGCACCGACCATTCAGTGCGGGGCCCGGCCCGAACCGTGCACGACGCCCTGAACAGGAGCGACGCGCTTACGGTCCCGGCCGGTCCTCGCAGCAAACAAAGCGCACCGCGCACCGAGTGCTCGCGTCGGCTAAACGTCAGCCTAAGCACTGCCCCGGTCCACATCGATGCTTTCTCTGCATGGTCACGCCACTCATTCCATCTTCCACTCGCCCATCTCGGCGTCTCAGCGCCTCTCGTGCATCCCATGCATTCTACTTGCGCACCCACTCCACCATTCGCACACTCTGTCATCACACACCCGCTGTTCGCACACTCCATTACACACCTCTCTGCGGCACACACTCCTTGCGTGCACTCACCCCCGTTATGTACTCCGTAACACTCACGGGTGTGCGCTCTCTCGCACCCCCGTCCAGCGCACACCTACCCATGGGTGTGCAGTCCGTCGTCGCACACCCAATCATGCGCTCCGCCACCAACTCACTCTCCGGGTCACTCTCACCCTCGCACGTACACTCCATATCGCTCTCACTCTCTGTGTCGCATTCACTCTCACTTCCACACTCTGTGACACACTCACTCTTCGACGCACACTTTTTTCTTACACGCGCGCCATTCTTTCTTACACCACGCACCACGGACCTCCCACAAACGCCCGCGGTACACTGGGATCCCAAGCGTGCGAAAATTCTTTTCGCGCCAAACATCCTCCTGCAAAACCTCTTAGCACCATATACCACCTTACTCACCTTTGGGATCCTCCTCTCCACACGCACCTGCAAATCTTTGTAAGGATTAGCAAGTTACGGCATCAGGATGTGAATTCAGACTTTGTACAGAATCCATTTCTTCCTTCTGCTGGTGCTCTTCTAATTCTGCCGTCTCTACATGCCCGATTTCAACTATTTCTTTTTCTTTATTCACCTCGACGACCGCTGGTCCGAATAAAATTTTCTCTACTTCGGCGGTCACCGGCTTTCCCAAACCCCGGGTCGCGATTTCTACCCCGGTCCAGTTACCTGCGCCTTGCTCCGACTCACTCAACCTGCGCTCCTCGAGTCGCGTTACCTCGTCGTGCACCCCTGCAACCCTTTCGCCCGATCTGCTCCCAAGGTTCTCCCCTATTGCCAAATTCGTCCCTATCTTTTCCATATCACGCCTGGATTCCTCCCTTTTTGACTCTGCATTCATTTCTTTTAGTTCCTTAGTCATTTGAACACCCATGTCATTAATTTCCCTGGTGGATATGAGCCCCTGGGCATACATTTTGTTTTCTTCATCCCACTGGGTAAAAAATTTCCACAAATTTGCAAAAAATGGATCCCAGGCACGGGCTCGACTGCCACGACCACGTGTGAGGTGCCATTTCGTGCTCCTCCAACCTCGTGCGCGAGGCCGCCATCTTGTGTGCCTGAAATCCCCTCTACCGCATTCTCATTGCTCTCCTCCAAATCCTCCCTGGGGTCCTGGGTTACCTCCAACTCCTCTTCTTCTACCCCCACCGGCATCCGACCACCTTGATCATCCATGGTACGACTTTAATTTGGAATATTATAATAAAATTTCGGCCGCTCCAAATTTTGACCAAATTTTTTTAAAGATGTTTCAAAAATTTGGTGCGGGTCCAAATCCCACTCCCAGACACCAATTGTTACAGATCCGGGGGACGGCACTCTCGTTAGCATGGGGGGGTTAATCCCCTTGTCCTGTTAAGCTGGCCGTCCGACCGGTCCTGGGGGTATGACGTCACGCCCGGTCAGCGCTGAATAGGGTAGTAGGCCGATTCGTCCTATGACCTAAGTACCAGTGCCTTCCGGTACGCCAGGAAATACTTCCGCCCGGGCCGCAGCGTAATTGATGGATTGCGCCGAGCGAAGCGAGCCGCGACGCGGGCCGTTAACAAAAGACTAAACCCGATTGTAAGCGGTTCCGCCAAAATCGCGCCACAGGTACTCAATGGGGAAATCACTAAAGCGATCGGACGAGAAAGAAACCAGAGAATAAGAAGGAACAGGGATTTATTAACGACTATACAAAACCAAAGAAACCAAAGGAGAAATGAAAGCAATATACAGAAGAAGAAGAATAAGACACAGTGCAAATCCTTAAACAAGCTTACTTATACCCAGGGACAAGACAAACAGAGCAAACTCACGTACACTAATGGGGTTTTCAGGCAGGAATGGCAGGAAGGATGAGAAGGGCAGACGGTCCACAGAACTGGTGGGCAGGGAGGTTCGGGAATCGCGGCACGCCGTCGGTGCCCCGCGTGAGCGTCCACGCTCCGGTGCAGTGGCGAAAACCCGGTCATCGGTGCTTGTTGGTATCGCGTCTCTCTCCAGCGCTCCTTTCTCATGCGTCTCTTGCACCTCCTCCCGCGTCTCTCGTGGGGGCCTCGCGCCAAGGGTTTTATATCCACGCCCTTGGAACCCTCTCGAACTTTCTAGATGTTTCTTGCCACGCCCTATCAAGCCATGCCCACCGAGCCCTGGTTGGTTGTTAAGGGCTCTCTGGCTCCACCTTTGATGATGAGGTGGCGCCACGCCCATGCTCTGGCGGCCCCTCCCTCTTCTTCTCCGATCCTGGCCTCGTGGGCAATGGAGTTTTGGCGGTGTAATGCCAACGAAACAGCCCAACTGGCACTGGCACTTGGCAGAGGCGATTAGGGATCTGAAAGGGGAACTATCTTATTTGATTGATGCAAGGTAGAGTCAACTATTGGAAACACAGCCTTACCTGGAACACAGAATAATGATATAACTATAGAGAGGTCCTAAAGTGTCCTACGTGTTCTACATGGACTAACGAAGGTGCAATTTTTAATAAACAGCCAATTAAGGGGACATGTACACAGGAGTCATTTATAAGGGAATTTACTACTAAATTTACATGTGAAGGTTCTAAAAACCGTAACAATATATACAGTCACGTGAAAAAGTAAGTACACCCCATGTAAAGTTTTGACTTTTTCAACATATTTCAACATACAGCTATTTGATCTTCATTTCAACAATATTGATAGATAAAGGTGATATAATATAACAAATATCATGAAACATTTACATTTTGAAGTCCATTGTACAATTTAAATAAACATAAATGCAAATTTTGCATGTGGAAAAAGTAAGTACACCCTTACATTTATCACTACTTCAAATACCTAAAATTAGAATCAGGTGCACCAGCTCAGGTGCAAATGATTAGAACATCATTAGAGAGGATCTTGGAGGAACCTGTCTTATTTAAACCTCAGACATTTAGTTTGGTTTGCTCTTTGTTGTTGAAGTGTGCGGCATCACCATGCCTAGATCAAAAGAGCTCTCTGAGGCCTTCAGAAAGAAGGTTATAGATGCCTACGAGTCTGGGAAGGGATTTAAAAAGATCTCCAAACAATTTGAAATCAATCATTCGACTGTCCGGAAGATCATCTACAAGTGGAGAAGATTCCAAACATCTGCCAACTTGTTCAGGCCAGGCCACCCCAGCAAGTTCAGCCCGAGAGCAGACCGCAAGATGCTGAAAGAAGTCTCTACGAACCCCATAATGTCATCACGGGACCTACAGGTAGCTCTTGCCACTGTTGATGTCAAAGTGCACGAGTCTACCATTAGAAAGAGGCTGCACAAATTTGATCGACATGGGAGGTCATGGGAGGTGTGCCAGGAGGAAACCTTTGCTCTCCAGAAAGAACATCAGGGCAAGACTAAAGTTTGCCAATGAACACCTAGGCAAAGACCAGCACTTCTGGAACAATGTGCTCTGGACAGATGAGTCAAACGTAGAGCTATTTGGCCAAATTACCAGATGACATTTTTGGCAAAAACCAATGACAGAATTTGAGCACAAGAACCTGATACCAACTGTAAAGCATGGTGGTGGAAATATTATGGTTTGGGGCAGCTTTGCTGCATCAGGGCCTGCGCAGCTCACCATCATAGAATCCACTATGAATTCTTCATTGTACCAGAGGGTGCTTGAGGATAATGTGAGGCCATCTTTTCATGAGGCCAGAAAAGTTGAAGCTCAACCGAAGGTGGACCTTGCAACATGACAATGACCTTAAACATACCAGTAAATCCACCAAGGAATGGCTCAAAAGAATGAAATGGAGGGTTCTGGAATGGCCAAGTCAAAGCCCGGATCTAAATCCCATCGAGATGTTGTGGGGGGATTTGAAACGAGCTGTGCATGCAATTGTGCATGCTGTGCATCAACTTGTTGTTGAATATATTATTGCAGTCAATTTTCATTGTTCAATTAGATCACCTTTATCTATAGATACTGTTTAAATGAAGATCAAATATTGATATGTCCACATATGTTAAAAAGATTTTAAAAAACATTTCATGGGGTGTACTTACTTTTTCCACATGCAAAATTTGCATTTATGTTTATTTAAATTATACAATGCACTACAAAATGTAAATGTTTCATGATATTTGTTATATTATATCACCTTTATCTTTCAATATTGTTGAAATGAAGATCAAATAGCTGTATGTTGAAATATGTTGAAAAAGTCAAAACTTTACATGGGGTGTACTTACTTTTTCACGTGACTGTATATATATATATATTAAATTGAGTTACATTGAAGAGCTGAATGACATGAGTAGATGTGTAGATTAAGGTTTTGTACACTTATAGGAGTTCAGTGTAGCCAAGGAAAGATTCTGAGGTGTCTCCTTCCCTGTGAGACCAGCTTGTACATGCATTTTGTCCCACAAAGGTCATAGCAAATTATGAGTCCAAACAGCTCCTAAGACTATGTCTCCCATTGTTGGTTGCAGAAAAAATACACGAGGGTTGACCATGCAGTATAGTATGTATGTGGACAGAATAAGTGTTTTGGACTTTGAAACATTGATTGACATTTTTTACGTGATTAACCATCTTCAATTTTCTTGTGTGAGAGACTTTACTCCATACTGGTGGAGTCATTCAAAAAAATAATATGCTCTACAGTACAGGGTTTTCAAAAGAGGCCGAAAGGTTGTTGACGTAATCCAGAAACAGGATAGATCTTAAGACACTGATGTGATGTACACAAACCTCTATTAAGAAAAGGCTGGAGTGAGCGTGAAATATATCTACCGATCAGTGAAGGAGAGGACTCCGCATGCCCTTCACAGGGAGTTGTTTGTACATTTGTCCGCATGTTTCTCTCCACCTCTCCCCCCCCCCCCCCCCCCTACCCCTTCCTTTTATTGGGGTGATTCAGTGTAAACCAAAACATCTATTTTGCACATTTGGCTTTTCTTATCCAGCCTATTTAGTAAAATAAGAGTCACAAATATAAAGGTTTAATGTCAATAATGCAAATCTTATCCATTGTGATTGGATTTGCTGCTTATACCTGAAGTGTTCAGTTTGAAGTACCAAGCCAACACATAAGGCAAATTATACTCGAACTTTTAAATTGGCTGAGTTCATAAATTTTGATCAAGGGATCCACAACATTGCGGGTGAATCATTTTGACAACTGAGAAGAGTGTACGAGTTATGTGGGCTGGAAAGGATTGAGGAGCACCACATGAAAGTGTAACGTGCATATAAACACAGGTCAATTTCATGTCAACAATGAACCCAAAGATTTTCCAAATCCCGTGAAGTAGATCGGCTAATCAGCAGTGGAATTTTTTCATGGGCCATGTTGAGCGCATGATAGAACGAGCGCGTACCGCAAGTATACTTGAGTGTGCCTGAACATCCGCTGCTCAGTTGTTTGGCCCGTAACCTTGAGCGATCTTCGCAGACGTGACCTTGGATGCATAATAGTGAGTGGACTGTACGGTGAAGTTTTAAGTAAACCACGTTTGTATCTTGCTTATCATTCACGAGTTTGCATTGCCATGTGTGTGCACGCACACTCACAGCTGTGTTAAAATGTGGATGCAGATGTTACTGAGCTTAGAAATCTACATTCGTTTTCAAAACTAGTTGGTCCGTTGGAGATCATTTTAATTTTTCTTCATGGCCTTGTAGCATACCTGCCTGCTGTATTGCTCGAGCATTAGCTTGCCTTTCACCAAGCCCAGATATGCTTATGCAATAGCATAAGCCTGGTGTTGGCTTAGCGGTTAGGGTGCCGGCTTGGGATCCTCGGATCCTGAGTTTGAATCCCGGTCGATCGCTGAATTAATGCCAGGGAGGTTGACTCAGCCTCTCATCCTTCCGAGGTCGGCAAATTGAGTACCAGCTCGCTGGGATGAATGATCACGGTGAGTACCCCGATTTAGAATAGGTACACCGTATCTCTGCGCATCGTAAGAGCGTGACCAAGGGTTGGCGTCAGGAAGGGCATCCGGCCATAAAAACATTGCCTCAAACAGGGAACCATGATTGTCATGGGGTCCGCAAGGCTAACCCTCGCTCTAGCGGGGAAAATGGCCTTAAAATGATCATTCATTCATTCATTCATTCATTCATTCATAGCAGAGGAGAAGGGGGATTATACGTTCGTTATTATTATTGCCAAATTATACTAATATATTTGTTGTTGTTAATATTATTAGCATTAATTAATATATGCTTTGTTGCAGTGTTATTTTTTTGGTTTATTTTCTAATTAGATTGGCATGCCATGTGAGTACCTATTAAGCTGTTCTATACACCTTAACCTAAACGGTGGTTATACACCTTAACGTTGCACGCGTTTAGAAGCATGGGAATTCTTCCGGATTCTTTGTCGTCAATTAGCCTAATCATCTCAGGAGATCATGCCGATCATTTTGATGTATCACATTTCACATCAGAAAGCTCCAGTATAACTCCACAAAAAACATGCTTCACACACACACACACACACACACACACACACACACACACACACACACACACACACATACACCTCATCCATTTATAGAAAATAAAAAAGCCAATCATTGCTGGTGCAAGTCATCAAAAAATTTCTGCTTGAAACAAAGAAGAACAAAAACTTAGGAGTTACCTCAACCTACTCTCCTTGTTTGTCTCCAAAATGCAAGTATCTTATGAAAAGCACTAGAAGAAGAGAGATCCTCGAATTGATTTCTCCTTCATTTACTCCAACAGACCCTGGTGTTGGGCTAGCGGCTAGGGTGCCGGCTTAGGATCCTAGGATCCTGGGTTCGAATCCCGGTCGATCGCTGAATTAACGCCAGGGGGGTTGACTTAGCCTGTCATCCTTCCGAGGTCGGCAAATTGAGTATCAGTTCACTGGTAATTCCCTGTTTGTCGTTAAAGGCGGCAAAAAGGGTTGGCGTCAGGAAGGGCATCCGGCCGTAAAACATTGCTTCAAAAAGGGGACCAAAAAACAACAACAACCACGGTTCCCGAAAAAGGCCAACCCCCGCTTTGCGGGGAAAAATGGCCTCTAGAGGTGGGTTTTTTTTTTTACTCCAACATCAAAGATGATTGTCATTTATCATCGTTGCATCACGTTTCAGATTTTGAAGGTCGGTATAATTTATTTGGGGAATATTATTTTGATTCTTGTTGGGAATCTTGGTGGAGCCTCTTTGAAGCACTCAGCATCTTGCAATATATTGGGATTGGGACATGCCCACTGGTATTTGCTATTGAGCGCAGCAGGTGTATAATACACATATCATGGAGTGTTCTGTAGTAGTACTCCATATGTAGGGATGGCTGCCAATCAAATGTTTCCAAAATAATATGCTGAAAAGCTACTACTGAGTGAAGTCATAAGCTTTTAAAAGCCATACATTTTATTCTCAAACGTTTTCGTACCTAACAAGAACGAAATAGACGCTAGAATACATCGCTAAAGTACCAATTCAAGAGATCGGAAAATTGTTCATCCACCGAATTGGTGATAAATGACAAGGTAGGAATAACAACACAATACAACACCACAATCCTTGTAAGGATTGGCATCATGACATCCTTTGACATTTTTGACATGTTTTCACCCCTGTCTGTCTGTCTGTCTGTTTGTTTGTGAACGGGATATCTGAAAAAGTTGTTGACGAATTCAGACGACATTTGGTGGAGAGGTTGGGTATGTGACAAGGACGAAATGATTCGATTTTGGTGAAGATCCGGATTCGGATCTGGATCTGAAAATTTTGAAACTAATTCTCCTCCATTGAGAAGAAGAAAGAAAGAACCACCTTTAGAGGCCATTTTTCCCCGCAGAGCAGGGGTTGGCCTTTTTCGGGCACCATGGTCCCCTTTTTGAAGCAATGTTTTACGGCCGGATGCCCTTCCTGCCACCAACCCTGTTAGTCGACTCTTGCGACACACAGGGAATTACCAGTGAGCTGGTACTCCATTTGCCGACCTCAGAAGGATGACAGGCTGAGTCAACCCCCCTGGCATAAATTCAGCGATCGACCGGGATTCGAACCCAGGATCCTAGGATCCCAAGCCGGCACCCTAACCACTAAGCCAACACCAGGCTTAGATAGGCTCCTCCATTGAGAGATACCAGAGCCAACACCAGGCTCCTCCATTGAGAAAAAAAAAGGAAAAAAAACCTTTAGAGGCCATTTTTCCCTGCAAGCGGGGGTTGGCCTTTTTCAGGGACCGTGGTTGTTGTTGTTTTTTGGTCCCCTTTTTGAAGCAATGTTTTACGGCCGGATGCCCTTCCTGCCGCCAACCCTTTTTGTCGCCTTTTTACGACAAACAGGGAATTACCAGTGAACTGGTACTCAATTAGCCGACCTCGGAAGGATGACAGGCTGAGTCAACCCCCCTGGCGTTAATTCAGCGATCGACCGGGATTCGAACCCAGGATCCTAGGATCCTAAGCTGGCACCCTAGCCGCTAGCCCAACACCAGGCTTGAGGCTCCTCCATTGAGAGATAGGACAAAAACAATATATAGCATGGTATCTCAAAAAGTTGTGGACAGTTTTGGGCGAAACATGGTGGACAAGTTAGGTGTGTGACATTGAAGATTTTATCAAATTTTGGTGAAGATTCAAATCTGGATCAAGATCAGAGAATGTTTTGTTTTTTTTAAATGATTCTTCACCACTGAGTGATTAGTGCAAAAACGGTATTCTGTATCGCATGAGATATTTTAAAAGTTTTGGACAACTTATGACAACTTGGTGGATGTGTTGGTTAGGTGACAAGAACAAGCCGATTCGATTTTGCATCAGGTCGGAATCCAGATCTGGCCCATCAGTGGGATACAAAACGTCAACTGTTCATCCTGGCATGGATGGTATGCTCTCCATCGGGTGCCGTCCTACTTGTCATATGTGGCAATAGTATCAATTGTATGACGATGTCTATGTTAGAGGTAGTTGTAAATTTGTAGTGTGGTTTTGGTATAATTGTGTATTTTATTTGTTATCGGATTGAGGCGGGAAAATGTCAAAATATGTCGTGATGGAAATCCGTGAAAGGTCGGATCAATGGTGGTTGAACAAAGCAAGTTGAGGATCATAGATCAGATAATTTGTAAAACAATAAGTGCTCTCTGCCCGTTTAACCCTCGTTTGAACAACATTACACTTAAACTAATGATTTGCTTTCAAATTAAGTTAATCCTCAATGCACCCATTTTTGACATGGCTTTTTTGTACACATGATCCAGACTCTTTTTAGGAAGACCTAGTACAGAATGGAAGGGAACAAAATGGAAATGGGAAGCACCAACAGTGGAATAGAAGGGAGAGTAAGTGAGATCAAGTGGAGGAGGAGAAGGTCACTGGGTGGTGAATAAGTTGCACACAAGCTGAATTAAAAACACCTCACAGCCACAAAATTAAAAACACCTCACCACCACGTCATTCAAAACCACCACCACGTTATTATAAACACTTCACAACCACGGAAACAAAAGTTTCAGAGAGTAGTTCAGTGAGAACAGACACTGCCCAGATATGTAGATATATAGATAAATACACCTGAAAATCGCAGAGCCAGAATTATTTATTTTTTCTGGGAAGCCCATGCGAGGTTTCTTCTTCTTCAGCCTCTCACAACCCTGGGTGAATATGCGATCTTTTTTTTTTAAGTTCGAATTTTGCCAAATCTGTTTTATTCGTTTGTTAATATACCTCAGCCATTGACAAATCTGGAATTATAATTTTATTTGAGATTCAAATTAACCCGGGACATTGACAAATAATTAATCGTCCACTGACGAAGACTCTTCTTCTTCACGCAATAACAACTTCTAGCTTCCAGACCGTAAATCAAATCATCTTCAAAATTTGCACACTTGTTACTCTTCATGACTTCTACTAAAGTATGAAGTTTAACGTCGATCAATGAAGCGGTTCAAGAGATATAAATGTTTTTATTATTTGCATTTAATTAACGATATTAATTAAACGTGACCATGCCCTATTATCGCAAATTCCAAAAGGACATTTTAGTAGACTGATGTGCTGAACAGATCTGTGAAGTTTCCCCTCGATTGGATCACAAATGAGGGAGGAGCTAGGTTTTAAAGGTTTGTGCTTAAAAACGTCATAACTCTGAAACCATGTGATGCATGACGTCATGTTCGCTCTCTTTTTTGTTTGTCATGGGTATGCGATTCTGCCTGCAAAGTTTGGCCTCGATCTGTTCAGGCGTTTTGGAGAAAATTTGATTTTAGTGTTTTTCACTCAAAAGAATTAGAAGGCCGAACCATGTGACCTGTGATGTCATAATTACCATTAAAATATTCTGCAGACCGAGTCAGTCCTTCCTATGGTAAAAAAAATTGCTCTCAATCGGTCCAATTATTGCAGAGAAAATGGTTTTTAAAGGAAAACAGAAAAAAAAATTCCCCAAAAAAAAATCCCCAAAAAACTTCCTGGATCCGGAATAATATCCTGAGCTTCACCAAAAACTAATCAATTCTTCCTTATCCCAAGGGCAATCATCCCACCAACTTTCATCGAAATCTGTTCAGAACTTTTCCAGATATCTTGTCCACAAACACACGAACACACACACACACACACGCACACGGACGGACACGGACGGACACGATCGAATGCATTACTCCCGCTCAGCAAGTAGGGGAAGGCAGGTATGAAATAGAAATGGAACAAATCAACCAAAACCAAGGAGCTGACACTCTCGGTCCCCGGCCTTTTGGATGGTGTGAGGAATATATCTGTCTAATATGAAAGCTAAATCCTGAAAGGTTTTTGAAATATCGCGTACACAAGCCAAGTTGCTGAGATGGTTGCCATGGCAACATAATGCAGCCAATCACAGCCGTGATCTAATCGGGTTGAGTTAATGTCATCAATGTGAAAGTTAAATGTTCAACGTTTTTTGAAATATCACGTACACAAAAATACATGGAGAGATGACCGGTCGGTCTGTGATTGGTCGGACGGAGCTCATTTTAATGTCCCCCATCTCCAACATTGTCAGAATGGCGTGGGACAACTAACCAATGAAAAGGGTGAGGGAAAGGGGCTTGGGGAAATCACAATAAACTGGAAAAGAGGAGTGTTTGGGAATGGAGTAATTTGGGGTGAAATAGATCATGAGGATGAATGGGGGAATACCTAAGGGAGTGGTGAACAGCTGTCTTGAATCCTTGGAGGGAGGAATGGAACGGAACAGATTGGTGAAGTTGCTTCGACAGGTCAGAGAAGAGAGGAAAAAATGAGTGGAGGTTAGCGGTTACCTGCAATAATCTCCGAGTGACAGCCAAGAGAAAGCAGAGGGTGCAAGACCAAAAAGGAGGCTGCAGAATAGAGGCCACCACAACCTGCCTGTGATGCGAAAGTAACAGGCCGAGACACTCGGCTTTGGTATGGAAGATCCCAATGATTTTGAGGGCCTTTCTATCCACGGCATCAAGAAGGCCAAAGGGTGAGGCAGGGTCGCTGTCCCAAAGGGGAGAGCACTACTCCAAGCTGCGAATGAAGGACTTGTAGGTTGTCCAAATTTCAGACTTGCCAAGGAAAGAGCTTGTATGATGAAGGATGCCCAGTAGGTGGGCATCCTTCGTCATACAAGCTTTGGAGGCCATCTTGGAGATATGGTCTGTCCC
Source organism: Myxine glutinosa (assembly GCF_964187855.1). Taxonomy (NCBI): domain Eukaryota; kingdom Metazoa; phylum Chordata; class Myxini; order Myxiniformes; family Myxinidae; genus Myxine; species Myxine glutinosa. The sequence goes on from NC_136261.1 coordinate 41,488,370, forward strand.
ATGAAGATTATGGTTGATGGTGAAGCCCAAATGTTTGAGTGGCCATTAAGGGACAGAAACCAAAAGTCCCTTCAATCCCACTCCTCCCTCCAGGTCTTTAAAACAGCTGTTCACCACCATCTTCTTCCCCCATCCAAAACCTTGATCTTTTCTACCCCTGCTAATTCACCCCAGATACACTGTTTTTTGAAATTCCAACTTCTTTCCTGGAAGTCCTTGCAGTGTTCATGTGTTTTATACCTCTCCCACCTCTCCCCAAGCCCTCCCCCTCCCACATTTCTCCCGATGTCCCTGCTCTCAAATGTTGAGTTTCTGTCCTTCCCCCTCTCTCCCCATCTTGTCTACCGCTCCCCTTATTTTTGTGTTTTATGTGTCGGTTTGACCTTTTCTGTCATTAATGTTAGGTCTTTCACGAGCCTCGATCTTGTATACAAAAAAAAAAAAAAAAAATTCTGATCGCCCATTATTTATTTACTTTTCAACACTTGTACTTTGGGCTAAGTTGAATACCAATCCATTTTACAGTGCATCACCATAGATACAGGGTCATCATCACCATAGATACAGGGAAATATGGTCTGCCCAAGAACGATCATGGCTGATGGTGAAGCCCAAAGGTTTTCGTGACCTAACCTCTTCAAGTGACTTGTTTAAAAAGTAGATGGGAGTGTTTACCAGACTGTCATTTGTTGTTTAAAAAACAGAGCCAGGGTGAGTTTGGAAAGGCGGCCATTTAAAAAGGTTTGAATTGATGGGGAGAGAATGGATGAAGAATAAGAATCCTTTTATTTTCATTTTTTTAAATAAGGTATAAGGAAGGAATTAAAATGAGGGTGGTGAATCATGAGGCAGAGACAATTGGAGATATGTTACGGGAATTGGAAGCATTGGGGTAAAAACAACGAAAAAATGAGTAGGCCCAAAACTATCCGAGCCTCAGACGGAGGATGGAAATAAATAGTATGAACACGAAGAAATACACGGGCATGAGCCAACTGTACGAAGAACAATCAACACAAACATAACATAAAATCGGCATCAGTGCAGACGAATCCAGAACAATTGCCTAGCTTTTTGGAAGCTGGTTTGTTGGAGGACCAAAAGAAGTGACCAAGACCGCATAACCAGAACCGGAATAAGTGACCAAGACCGCGTAACCAGAACCGGAATAAGTGACCAAGACCGCGTAACCAGAACCGGAATAAGTGACCAAGACCGCGTAACTAGAACCGGAATAAGTGACTAAGACCGCGTAATTAGAACCGGAATAAGTGACCAAGACCGCGTAACTAGAACCGGAATAAGTGACCAAGACCGCGTAACTAGAACCGGAATAAGTGACCAAGACCGTGTAACTAGAACCGGATTAAGTGACCAAGACCGCGTAACCAGAACCAGAATAGGTGACCAAGACCGCGTAACCAGAACCGGATTAACTTCGATGCGCCTTTTGAATCTAAGGCTTTTGGCAGAACTTGCAATGCGTCATGTGCTAGTCCGTGCTCCGAAAAGGTTTCAGATTGATACAATATATTATTTTATCAAAGCAATTGGTTGTCAGTTCTCCTTGTTGTAGTTTTCTGCTGAATTTGATCCTGAAAGGTGTTTGCCTGAGAAAGGAAATCTTATGTTATGGTACTGCATAAAGAGGAAGAACTGCATTGTCAAGGACACCTTCCTTCGAAGTAGAGTCTGTTGTAAAGCTTTGTCAAAAAGTCAAAAGAGTTTCCTCATTGTATACTTTATTTGTACAGTATCTCATTCTTTATAACATTTTGATGCTGAGTTCTCCAAGCAACAACAACCTGCGACATATTTATATTTCATGTACGTCCGAGCACCATAAGCCCTAGATCCATTAGAGAAGTTTGCTGCTAAACTATTGTTATTAACAGAGCAAAATCAAACATACCCATGACACTCATTGTAACGAAGAATGTCCGCATAAAAAAGGTTACTTCCTGATTATGGTTGTGAAGCATTTACAAAATCCTAGTTGTATTTTGGCCCCTGACTGACCTCTTTAATTGATCCGATCAAAATGTGGAAATCAAAGCAATGTGCAGAATGTCTAACATTCCCAAACCAGACACATGTTGTGCAACCACATCCACATTGGTGGTCTGAACCTGTTTGGCATTCCCATTTGAATGCAAAACCCATGGTTCCAATATCCCGTATGTATATCCCATATTCTGTGTTCCTTTGTTGATTGAACCTTTATTTAAATTGATGTGCGTTCTACAAAACTGAAGGTTCTTGGAAGTATTATGACAGGTTATTTGTGTTCAACAGTCTTCAAGTATACAGTTCAATTTAAATGAAATAAAGATTGGAAAAGTCGTATAAATAAATTTGTTTCCAGGTTTTACCACCATTTCCCGCAGTGTCTATTACATCACCCTATTTAACACATCCATTAGTTACTCGTGCCTGTCATGTGTCCATTATGACATCCTTAAACATTCCGCCTGATTCCGTGTGAAGGCTTCCGCAGTCGCGTGTGAGTACTCTGTGGGGGAAAATCACCGGAGTTAGGAAGGCAAAATAAATCCAATTAAAGATTGAATTGAAAGAGTGTGGCCCTGCTCCCTCCTCGTGCTATAGTCTATTTAATTTATTTCCTTCCTTTAAAAAGTAGAAAGGACATAGATCGACGAACAAACTCCTGTTTTGCACACTATTATCAGACACAATTATCAAAGTGTGTGCATTAACCCTTTGAGTATGGGATTTTTCATTTGATAATCCCGGGATCCCCAGCAACCTAAACAATTTTTTTTTAAATACCCTAACCTCGATAAATTTGATAAAATGGGATTAATTTGGCATTTTGATATGGGAATGCAACCACGTACTGACGATCTATTTATAGGTATAGTCGATGACGTGTTAGTAACGTCATCCGTACACAAAACTTATTTGCGGGTTGCGGCACTGGACGTCATCCGTACTCAAAGGGTTAACACACACTATTATCAAATATCACAAGCTTTCCAATTCTCAACGTCAATTCTAGAAGAATACTGAACTCCAAACACAAAAGGGAATACACAGTGCCTTCAGAAAGTATTCACACTCCTTGACGTTTTTCACATTTTGTTGTTGTTACAGCCTGAATTTAAAATGGATTAAATTGAGATGTTTTATCCCTGATCTACACATAATATCCCAATAATGTCAAAGTATATTTTTTTGAAATTAATTTTAAAAAATAAAAGCTGAAATATCTTTAGTCAATGGGATTAATGGGTTCAACACCTCTGCTATGACGCTCCAAATTTTGCTCAGGTGCATCCATTTTCCCTTGATCATCCTTCAGATATCTCTACAACTTCATTGGATTCCACATGTGGCCAATTCAATTGAATGGACATGATTTAGAAAGAAACACACCTTTCTATATAAGGTCTCAAAGTTGACAGTGCACGGCAGAGCAGAAACTCTACCATGAAGTCAAAAGAACTGTCCATAGAACTCCGAGATAGAATTGTGAGGAGATGTAGATCTGGGGAAGGGTATAAAACAATTTCTGGAGTTTTTTAAAGTTCCCAAGAGCACAGTGAGCTCAATCATTAGGAAATGGAAAGAATATGGAACTACCCAGACTCTTCCTTAGCTGGCCGTCCATCCAAACTGAGCAACTGATGAGCAAGAAGGACCTTGGTCAGAGGTAACCAATAACCCAATGACCACTCTGAAAGAACTATAGAGTTCATTGGCTGAGATCGTAGAACATGCTGCAAGGACAACTGACTCTGCAGCACTTTTTTATGAGATATCGCCCGCCACAAAGCCTTTAAGGCCACTCGAGGTGGGGTTACACAAATAAAAGTATAGATATTGAACAGAAAGGAGGAATCTATTGACATTCCTCTTGAATTGAGGTAGATTGGGATAGAAGTGAAAGCAGGATGAGCACGTCACAAATCTAGGCTTTATGGGAGAGTGGCCCAATGGAAGCCTGAGAAGAAGGCACATTCCTGAGAAGAAGGCACAGTACAGCACACCTGGAGTTTGTAAAAGGCACGTGAAAGACTGAGAGCATGAGGCAAAATACTAAGTATATGTGTATAAATATATGTGGTCTGATGAGATGGAAATTGAACTCTTTGGCCTGAATGCAAAGCGCTAAGTCTGGTGGAAACCTAGCACAGCTCATCACCCATCCAACACCCATAACCCTCTCGTTAAACATGGTGGTGGCAGCATCATGCTATGGGGATGCTTTTCAGCTGCAGGGACTGGGAGACTTGTAAGGATAGAGGGAGCAATGAATGGATCTAAATATAGGCAAATCCTTGAGGAGAATCTGCTTCAAAGTGCAAAATGCCTTAGACTGTGGCAAAGACTTACGTTCCAACAGGACAATGACCCCAACCATACAGCCAAAGCAACACTGGAATGGTTTCAGAACAAGAGCGTGAAAGTACTTGATTGGCCCAGCCAAAGCCCAGACTTGAATCCCATTGAGAATCTGTGGAAAGACTTGAAGATTGATGTTCACCGACACTCCCCATCCAACTTGACAGAGCTTGAGCAAATCTGCAAGAAAGAATGGAAGAAACTTCCCAAATCCAGATGTGCAAAGCTGATACAGACATACCCAAGAAGTCTCGAAGCTGTAATCGCTGCCAAAGGCGCTTCTTCGAAGTATTGACTTGGGGTTGAATACTTATGTAAATTAGATATTTCTGTATTGCATTTTGAATTATTTTTGTGAAAAAATTATAAAACAAAACAAAACATGTTTCTGACATTATGGGGTACTATGTATAGATCAGTGACAAAAAAAAAGTCATTTAACCCATTTTAAATTCAGGCCGTAACACAACAAAATGAAGACACTGTATCTTTACTCCTGATATTTCAATCTTTCCTTCTGAGTGCTGCAGGATTAGTGTGGTATTCCATATATCCTTGGCTTTCTCAATCAGCTTGATTATTTGGGAATTTATCTTGTACATTTGCATGCATTTGCATTTATCTTGTACATTTGAAGGTTGGAAAGGGTGGAAATGCGAATGGTTCGATGGATGTGCGGAGTATCGTTGAGAGAGAGGAAGACAAATGATGAATTGTGAAGGATGATGGGAATAGAGCCTGTGATTGATGCTGTGAAGAGGAACAGGTTGAGATGGTTTGGTCATGTGTTGAGGAAGGATGAAAGTGACTGGTTGAGAAGAGTGATGGAAATGAACGTAGAAGGAAGTAGAGGACGGAGAAGACCGAGAAAGACTTGGCTAAAGGTGGTGGAAGAAGAAATGTGGGCAAGGGGGTTAACAAGGAGAGATGCAGAAAATAGGGCAAAATGGAGAAGATTGTCATGGGGACCGCAAGGCTAACCCCCGCTCTAGCAGGGAAAATGGCCTTAAAATGCCTGTTGTTGTTGTTGTTGTTGTTTTTGCATGCACTTTATCATCAATGAATGTTGGACACTGTCAAAAGCTTTTTTTATAGTCTATCAATTCTGTGGACATTTAGGGTGTTCTCATCTTGCAATTTTCGAGTATGGCCTTGTTTAGTAGTCTGTGGTCTATTGTTCCATAACTTCCTCTCTTGCATCCCTTCTATTCTGCCTGTAGGCCTCCTTGTTGTGTGAGGTTGTGGTACATTGTTTCTGTGATGATTCCTGTTAAAAGTTTGTATGTTGTTGTTAGACGGGTTATTGGCCGGTATTTGTGGGGTACTTGGGTCTCTTTAGAATTTGGGATGAGGAAGGTGTTACTTTGAGACATTGAACCATTTTCTGATCCTCTTGGATAAGTTCATTGAATGCTCGAGCATAGTGAACGTGGAGAGCATCAAATTGCTTTAACCTGTAGTTTGGGATCCCACCTGGGCCAGGGCTTTTGAAGTTTGCCATCTTTGCAAGTTGTTGTCTTATTCTTCTGCATCAGTTATTACCGGGGGCATGTCCTCGAGATGTTGCTGCCTCTCTTCCAGGTTTTGGATCCATTCTGCCTCCTTATTGTGTTCTTTTCGATCTTCATAAGTTCCTTTCCGGAATCGCTGCCAGTTCTTCTCTTTCAGGAGGGGATGACACATTCTGCTTCCGTTTCCCTAGTTCACAGTAGAATCTTTTAATTTTGTTTTCAAACATCTGGCCTTGTTTCTCTCCTTTTGCCTCATCGTAGTTTTTATTTTATTTTTGCTATTATTTCGTTTTTCAGTTTGGTTTGTGTGTGTGTGTGATTATATATTTATTAATAGCCATTTATCGAGACACATGTACATACACATACACATAAACTGCACCATATTTTTTATGTTTGAGTATTTCCATGGTAAAAATGGCTATTACGACGATTAAAGCTCGGCCCAAAGGCTCGCAGTCAACACTGCCCTCTTCTGGCCTGTGAAGCATACCTTCACATTATTCACATCGTGTTGTTCAATTTTGGGGGATCCGACAAGCTCCCACTGAGTGAGCCAAGGAAGATGCTTTGTCTCAATTGAACTGGCTAAGTGAATGATAAATCAGTCCTTCCTTGCAAACGGCCATTGATTTCAAATGATGGAGATTCTGAAATTGAATTCACATCAGATAATTCATTGAGTTGTTTTTCTACCTTAGATACTTCAGACTTGCAATTTGAATTTTAAACCGAAGGTTGAGAAACGTTTGCTACCTGCCGTGGGAAACATTGTAACGCTGGCATGTTGTGTTGCGTGTTTGAGCAAGTCTTCGTCTGAGCAAGCCCGTTTCCCCGACGAAGAGCTAACATCTGAAACATCAGCCTTGTAGTGCTTCCATTGACAGTTTGACCTATCAGCTGAAGGTTGACGAATGAGTGCTATCGCTCGAATTGCCCACCGACCTCCACTTCCCTTGACAAGGTCTCGTGTTCCTCTCGTTCTGACGAACATTGCAAGATGTATCGCAGCTGTATAATTACCTCCGCCATCAAACGTGGATGGAGGTTATGTTTTCAGCCCTGTCTGTTTGTCTGTCTGTTTGTCTGTCTGTCTGTTTGTCTGTCTGTCTGTTTGTTTGTCTGTCTGTTTGTGAACAAAATATCTCAAAAATTTGTGGACGGATTCGGTCAAAATACGGCAGAGATGTAGCGTATGTGACGCTGACGAAATGATTCGATTTTGATGAAGATCCGGATTCGGATCCGGCTACTAGAATCTTTAAAGTGATTCTTCACCATTGGGAGATGGGGCCAAAAACTATACAAAGCAGGATATCTCAAAAAGTTGTGGACGGATTTGGACGAAACTTGGTGGTCCGGTTGGGTGTCTGACAAGGACAAACATGTTCGATTTTGGTGAAGATCGGAATATGGATTCGGAAATGAGAATTATTTAATTTTTTAAGTGATTCTTCACCATTGAGTGATATGGCCAGCCAGTCGGAGGTATGCTCTCTACTGAGGGTCGTTCTAGTTTAATTTTGCAACAAGTCCTGCAACTACTCCTCTTTACCCCGATGTTGGTTGCGCTTTGTGAAGGAAGAGCACACTCTTCCATCTCCAGCACCCACCCTTCTTACATTTGTGGGAATTGGTGAATCATGCCTTATTTGTGTGCGCCTTTTTGTTGTCCACTTGTAAATTAGAACCAGAATGAGTTCAACTCTCTTCCTGACATCCTCGTGGGTTGAATCCAACTCATGGAGGAATGTGAAATCTCAACACTGGGACTGGTTATGCTGCCCAACAGTGACCTCAGCAAGGTTCACTACAGGTCAGGACAAATTAACATCTCGTGGTCCTCATTCTTGTGGCGCTGGTGGTCAGTGTCATGGTTCCACGGAGAACGCTGTTTTCACCACCTTGTTGCCTTCGTGATGAAAGTGCAATAATCCAAGCCAAATGCCAGTCGCTGTGTGGTTGCTGTGGTTATACGTTGTCTTGTTGTTTTGAACCTCGATGAAGGTAGCACGTCTGACATAATTGCTTTCAAAATGCAATGAGGGTGACGATGAGGCTCTCCCTGTGCAGAAAACACGTTTTATTTAATTAGATGTTCAAATCACTTTCACAGTCCTAAAAAATAGGAGCAATACCCCTGGGTGATCACGTGGTAGAATAAAGCAGTATACTACACCGACTAAAGGTATTTAAAACCAATTTAAATGGTTGCTCGGAGACAGGGCAACATGTACAATCATACTAACATAATCATAGGACTTACAGCAGACAAATATAAATACCGATTTTGAGGAAACCCCCTCTCCCCTCCGTAGACACCCTTAGACCCCGATTTTTCTAATGCCGTGAACAAACATTGGTACATCACGCATGACAAAGGTTGTGATGAAGTTTCATCGAAATTGGGTGTGTAGTTTCAGAGAAGAGAGGAAATACATCTTTTGGAGGATCAAACCCTCCCCGCGCATCCCGGTAAACCCTGACTTTTTATGCTTTGAACAAACTTTGGTGCATCACATGTGATGAACGTTGTGGTCAAGTTTCATTGAGATTGGGTGTGTAGTTCAGAGAAGAGAGTAAATATGTATTTTGGGGGGCACCCCTTCCCCCCCCCCCGCCCCCCCATAATCTCCCTCCAGGCCCGATTTTTATGGCGGAGGCATTATGTTTTTGGGTTGTCCGTCCGTCCGACTGTCTGTCCATATGGGCGAAACCTCGTTTTTCTCAGCAACCACATGTCCGATTGAGACAAAACTTTCAGGGTAGGACTGGCACACATGAAAGCCCGCTTGGAGTTTGCAAAAAAGCACCTAAAGGACTCTCAGACTGTGAGAAACAAGATTCTGTGGGCTTTCATGTGTCTTTCACTGAGGAGAGGCTTCCGCCTGGCCACTCTGCCATAAAGCCCAGATCGGTGGAGTGTTGCAGTAATGGTTGTCCTTCTGGAAGTTTCTCCCATCTGCACACAGGATCTCTGGAGCTCAGCCAGAGTGACCATTGGGTTCTTGGTCACCTCTCTTACCAAGGCCCTTCTCCCCCGATTGCTCAGTTTGGCCGGGCGGCCAGCTCTCGGAAGAGTCCTGGTTGTTCCAAACTTCTTCCATTTAAGAATTATGGAGGCCACTGTGCTCTTGGGAACCTTCAAAGCCGCACAATTTATTTGTAGGCTTCCCCAGATCTGTGCCTCGACACAATCCTGTCTCTGAGCTCTGCAGGCAGTTCCTTCGACCTCATGGCTTGGTTTTTGCTCTGATGTGCATTGTCAGCTGTGAGACCTTTTATAGACAGGTGTGTGCCTTTCCAAATCAGTCCAATCAATTGAATTTACCACACGTGGACTCCAATCAAGGTGTAGAAACATCTCAAAGATGATCAAGAGAAATGGGAGGCACCTGAGCTAAATTTCAAGCGTCATAGCAAAGGGTATGAATACTTATGTCAATGTGATATTTCAGTTTTTTCTTTTTAATAAATTTGCAAAACTTTCTAAAATCCTATTTTCTCTTTGTCATTATGGGGTATTGAGTGTAGATTGATGAGGGAAAAAATGAATTTAAACGATTTCAGCATAAGGCTGCAACATAACAAAATGTGAAAAAGTGAAGGGGTCTGAATACTTTCTGAATGCACTGTATTTCTATTTTTGGGGGTCAAATCTGGAACCACTTTGACGCTCGGTTGACCCTCTTAGACCCAGATATTTTTTCATTCCGTGAACAAGTTTGAGTTGCAACATATTGCTATTCATATTGCTAGTTGCAAATATATATTCACAATTCCAAGTGTTTATAGACAGACAGACTGCCTGACGGACAGATGATGCTTCCATCCCATAATCCCCTGGAACTACGGAACTATGTTCCAGGTGAGCTAAAAATTGAATTCATCCACAAAGGAAAAAAACATGTTAACATAAAATCTCCTCAAACCTCAGTCTACTTTTATGCAAATTCCTCCAAAGGAAGACTTTCTGTAAAAAAATTTTTGTCGTTTAATCTAATGTACACTCATGCATTGTGAAGACCAGAGCTGCCAGCCGTGCCATCGAGCATAGCGGAAGGATTTATAGAATGCGACAAATATTCTTAAGTTCTGGCAAACAGGACCTCAAATAATATTTACTATATTTTTAAGTAAGAGATTATTATTTACCCGTTGTTACCACCCATCACTGTGTTCCACCCTAGCCTGGTGTTGGCTTAGCGGTTCAGGTGCCAGCTTGGGATCCTAGGATCCTGGGTTCGAATCCCGGTCGGTCGCTGAATTAACGCCAGGGGGGTTGACTCAGCCTGTCATCCTTCTGAGGTCGGCAAATTGAGTACCAGTTCACTGGTAATTCCCTATGTGTCGCAAGAGGCGACTAACAGGGTTGGTGGCAGGAAGGGGATCCGGCCATAAAACATCGCTTCAAAAAGGGAACCATGGTGCCCAAAAAAAGGCCAAGCCCTGCTCTGTGGGGAAAATGGCCTCTAAAGGTGATTCTACAGTGTTCACCCTCTTTGTATTACCATCCCATTGAGGAGGTGCTTTACCAAGGATTCAAAACAAGGAATTTCTGAAGGATCGAATTATTCAATGGAAAGCATTACCCTGGGCCGGCAGGATAGCTTAGGCCCTAGACGTATGCACATTCTCCTCTGAGTTGTTCAGCGCAGATGCAAGCTTCTGTCCTGATGTTTCACAGGGAGGACAATTCATCAATGTTTACATTGTCCCTCGGAGGGAGGTTAAACAGGGCGTCCTGCTTGTCGGCATTTGTTAGTGGATGTTGAAGATCCCACAATGTCCTTCTCAAGGAGCAGACAGGTTATCGCTGGCACTCTGGCCAATTTCCAAATTCCTGCTCTAACTTACAGGGGGCACACAGCATCAACGGCATCAACAGCGCTCCCAGCAAGTGATGCTATCTGCAGCCATGGGCTGCAAAAGAAGGAAGAAGAGGAAGCATTGCCATTTCAAAGCTGACATCATCAATCCTAGGCAGTGCAAGAGTCGTTCATAACAATGCCACATTTTTTCAACAACTGTATTGGTGAAATATATCGTACACGCTTGAATCAAAAACTTGTCTTTCATCCATAAGTTTTTCCAGTTTGCCCACGACCCATCCTTATGGCTCCAAACCCCTCGTCCCGGCAAAATAGCCTCGGTTAGAGGCCATGGTCTGATGGTGGAATTATTTGATAAGCAAATAAAATCAGTTGAAATACAGAGCATTTGTATTTCACACTTTGTGTAATGGTGGACAGCTTTGAAAAGAGAGAGAAGGTCAAAGTCGTGGTGAGATGTCGCCATTTCGTACCTGGGAGGTACTCAAAACGAATAAACTCTAGACTTCGTCGTTTCTTCCCAAAAATCCTGACGAAATGGTTTAAACGAACCAGAAAAGCAGTCTCAAATACCTCAATTGATTAATTCCAGTTCGAACAACGGAAGACATAGTATGCGGACTGCATGAATTCAGATTGGGAATGTTGTTAAAAACAGATGCAACACATTCAAAGAACCCAGTAGACTGATTTTGAGGCCGGGTGAAGCAGAACGTAGTTATAAATTAGGCAGAAAAAAAACTGAAGAAGGAAGATAGAGCAAGGACTATCAGACAGAATTATGTCTACTTTAGATATACTAGGGCATGCCCGTACTATATCTATATCTAAAATTATATCCCCCCCCCTCTATTTACATGAAATGGTTTGGTCCAAAGCGAACGGCTTGCGAGTACGGTGACAATCCCCCCCCCTCTATTTACATGAAATGGTTTGGTCCAAAGCGAACGGCTTGCGGAGTTTGGTAAAGAAATCGCCATAGCGTGCACAAACGCGCAGGAAAGCGAAAGAATCGCAAATTAGTTTTAATTAGTTTTAAAACATAGTTTAACGCCAACATAGTTTGCCAACGTGAAATAAATGAATACGCTCTCAAATGTGCCGTCCGAGGCAGAGTCTGTTCGGCACGTTCGGCACACGTGATAGCTCGCTGCTCTCTGATTGGTTGAATCGTTTTTTGGACATAGCTCGGTAACTACTTGTCCGATTAATATGAAACCTTGAAAAGGCACATCCTCGGGTCCCCAGCAATATACCTGGCAAGTTTAAAGTATATCGGACCCGTGGTTGTCGAGAAACAGCGGTCACAGACAAACATACATACATACATACATACATACATACATACATACATACATACACACAGAGATTACTGGAATTATAGATAGATACATGAACAACACAAGGTCAACACAGATGAAGGACTTGTTTGGGATAGTATAGAGAAATTACGGAGAGGGCATTGTGAGATGGCAGTGATTTCAAAGTATTTTGCTTCCGCATTTACAAAGGAAGGTGTGAGAATCGTAACAAAACCAACACAACGATGAGCACCTACCTCGATGATGGCGTAGTTACTTTGGAGGTAGTTAGAAGGCTACATTGAGGAAATCTTAGGGTAGACTAGAACGACACTCGGTAGATCACATTACCTCCGTCAGGCCGAACAGTTTACGTTTTGTATCCCTATGATAGGCTGGATATGGATCCGGACCTGAACCAGAATTTAATCGGCTTGTTCTTGTCACGTAACCAACTCATCCACAAAGTTTTGTCATAATCCGTCCACATCTTTTTGAGATATTCAACCTTAACAGAATCATCGGAGCTTCGGCTTCTTGGTCTGGACATGTCTTCTAACCTCCATTGGGATAAGTACATTTCTGGTATTGCGAAGAGTGCTTCCAAGCGAGTTGGTTGTCTTTATCGAGCGCAGAGGTATTTGCCTCCTGAGGCCATTTTGTACCTGTATAAGGCAACTAAACGTCCCCTCATGGAGTACTGTTGCCACAGTTGGGCTGGAGCACCAGCTTCACACTTACCTTTACTTGATAGGCTACAGAAACGCATAGTCAACCTGGTTGGTGTGGAGATGGCTTCAACTCTTCAATCGCTCTCTCACCGCAGGTCGATTGCCGCTCTTGGTTTGTTCTACAGATGTTCATGGAAATGTTATGTTGGACTTTCTAACTTGGTTCCTCCCGTACGAGTGTTTGGACGCAAGACTCGGTTTGCCATCTCTGCATACCCAATACCCATACACTACAGCTGATCCAAAGTGCAGAACGAAAGGCTATGCAGATAGTTTTATCCCTCGTGCTGTCTTGCTCTGGAATTCACTACCTGTAACATGCTTCCCATTATCCTACGATATACTCTGCTTTAAGAGGAATATCAATTTATACTTCCGACATATTTGAGGTGTAATCGCATTTTACCCAACCTCTGCTACTTCTGGTGTCTTGGATGTTTTCTTGTTATTATTTATTACTTGCAAAATCGAAGATTTTTCAAGTATATTGGTCGGTTACGTTTGTGGTTCTGCCTGTCTGTCTGTTTGTTTGTCTGTTTTTCACCGGCCTACAGGTCACAATTCTAAACCGATCGTCACGAAACTTCACCAAGTTGTATAGATCGTCCCAATTGAGAAGGCTGTTGATTTTGAGGTCAAAGGTCATCTGGAGGTCAAATTTCTAAAATCGCCATTTTAAATCCGATTGACTTGAAAATTGAATAGCATTTGTACGTATATTGAGTCACTAAATTGGGAAATGAACTATTTTGAGGTCAAAAGGTCAAAGGTCAACTTTTAAAAATCGATTTTCATCTAAAAAGCCATCAATTCTCAACCGATTGACTTGAAAATTGAACATTTGCATATCGAGTCACTAAATTGGGAAACATTCTATTTTTGAGGTCGAGGGCAAAGGTCAACTCAAGGTCAAACTTCCAAAATCATCACTTTTCATCTGAAAAACGGTCAATTTTCATCCGATTGGCTTGAAAATTGAACAGCATTTGCACATTGTCAGTGAATTGGGAAACCAACTATTTTTGAGGTCAAAAGGTAAAAGGTCAACTCAAGGTCAAACTTCCAAAATTATCAATTTTTGTCCGATTGCCGAACAACATACATACAACAACACCAACTTTGCCAAATTTCTAAAATCACCAATTTTCATTTGATTGACTTGAAATTCGAAGAGGATTTACATATATGGTCACTGAATTCAACCAACAACTATTATTGAGGTCTACATAGGCCAAAAGGTCAACATAGGCCAAGTTTTTAAAATCCTCAATTTTCATCCGATTGATTTGAAAATTGAACAGCATTTGCACATTGAGTCACTAAATAGGGAAACTAACTATTTTTGAGATCAAAAGTTCAAAGGTCAACTCAAGGTCAACCTTACAAAATCATCATTTTTCATCTGAAAAATCGTCACTTTTCTTCCTGTTGACCCGAGCTTTGATCAAGATTGTCAATTTTAATCTTGATGGAATGGACAAATTGCTGTATCAATGGAATTTTTTTTCTTGGGGGGGGGGGGGGGGTGGTGGATTTTGCAAATATCGTGCTCCGCATGATGTCTTCTTGTTTATTTTTTTTTATTATTTTTTTGCTTTATCCTTATATTTTTCTAACTTTCTCTTAGCCCCTTACCTAGAGTGGCTGTATGCCTTGTCTGGGGCGATATGCATTAAAAAAAAATGTTGATATATATGTATATATGATACTGGAGCTCATTAGGTTGGAGAACCAGATTACAGATACTAATTAGTAACTCCCAACCGCATCCATTTCGACTCCATAAAATGAGTGGATACCAGAGATAATGTTGCCGTGTGGCAGGCGGTACTTATCGCTCCCAGTAAGGTGCAGCAGCAGCTGTATGGGGCACCTTACTGGCGGCTCCCCACTGATGGTATGAATTCGCATAATGACTGATATAAAAACCGAAAGGTTTTCAGAGTTACAAGTGTATGGAAGACTCACTGCGTTGCCCTGATGAAGCCCCAACAAGGGCGAAACCAAGTCGGTAACTGAGTTTTGCATGCACTTGTGACAGTACCTGAATTGAATGCCCCTGGAGCTTTGCAGGCAATGCGGACATGCATGGCGATGACGTCATGACGTTCGCTCATTAGGTTGGAGAACCAGATTACAGATACTAATATATATATATATATATATATATATATATATATATATATATATATATATATATATATATATATATATATATATATACATACATACACATCCATATTGGTTATGGCCCCATCTCTCATTGGTGAAGAATCGCTTCAAAAATTCCAGTATTTGGGTCCGTATGTTCATAAAATTCTAATCAATTCATCCTTGTCATTCATCATGTACCCATGTATGGCAACCCTCAATCCCCTTCCCTCCCACTCCTAAAGATTCTGCCGCCATTATGATACTCCAGAGCAGACAGGGAATTTTATAAACCCTCATGAACCCTATTAAGAGCCTGAGATACCTCGAGGTCCGACGTAATGCTGTTTGGGTAACAAAATGGCGTCTATTTGGACGCCATAGTCGTGTTGACCAGACTCTCTTTATATACATACAGATCTGTTCTGGGCGAGTGGATTGGGAGAGGGGAGGTTATGAATTAGCCTATATTGAAAATATTGAAGGATAGTACTAAATAACAAATCAGGTAAGCAACATGGAATTCCAATCGACTTTGTTTAACGTCAAAAGGAGAAGAGGTTTTTGGAGCTCGAATCAGAGACCTATTTATCAGGGAGGGAGATTGTGTGGAGGAAACTTGGTGGAGTTTTTCAACATCACCAGCTGTGTAGATTGCTCGTGCAGTGTTTGGTTTATCCAGATTTTCAGAAAGCTTTTGAAAAGGTTCCAGATAGGAGGTCATGAACTCGGAAAGATCAAGTGAAATGAGAGTCGGGCTGGAAGCGGCGGTGTATAATGTGCTGAAGAACAGAAAATGAGGAATATTAGGAAGAGGACATGTTACTCGATGGAAGATAGATCGTCACTAATGGAGTACTGCTGGGTCAATTGCTGTTTGTAATTTGTATGAAGTGTCTGGAATCGGGTTTATTTTATGTGAATTTGCAGACGTTCCAGGGTTTAACGTTCCAGGTACGTAACGGCACTATTCTTCAACAGGTGGATCAGGTGGAGGGTTTAACAATAATTATCGGAGACAAACCACCCAGGCAAGCAATGGATGCCAACAGCGATAAATCTGGCAAACAGAACTTCAATGTGGGTGGCGTTGTCTGCTTTGGCCACTTCTAGAATCTTCCATGACATTTTTGTCGCTATTCTAATAGGGATATAACTGAATTGGAGAGAGTTCAATCGAGGGCAACTGACATGGTTCCAGGGCTGGCACATCTTAGTCATGAGGAAGCGTTAGTCATACCCAATCCCGATCCACAATATTTTCTACCTCCATTAACCCCCACCCCCTCTCTTGCTCGCAGGCGACTGTGTTTCCACCCGTCCTCTCTCTCTCTCTCGCTCTCGCTCTCGCTCTCGCTCTCTCTCTGTCTCTCTGTCTCTGTCTCCTCTCTCTCTCTCCCTTTTCCTCCTCCTCCTCTCCTTCTCCTCCCAGGAGCGACCCACGGATCTCGACATCCAGGATGGTGTATCCTGGCCTTCACGAAGTCAGGGCCATGACAGAATTAGAGAGAGATGAGAGGGAAAGGGCCGGTCTATGACCATGACCGCGCTGCCCTGACGAATCTGGGCAGCAGGGAAGAATGGGGGAAAATTTGGCTCCAGACTTGCGTTGGGGGGAGGGGGGGAACAACCACCACGAAGAGGCATCCCCAATAGTTGTTACATATTTTGTATTTTGACAAAGTAAAATGGCAGTAGATTATTTTTTGAATGCTGTTAGATCATTGGACGAGGCAGAACAGGTTGAAGACCAGAACGGTACTCGGTGGAGTGCATACCTCTGCCAGGCTAAACATTTTGTGTTTTGCATCCCACTGATTGGCTGGATCTGCATTCGGACCTCAACCAAATGAATCGGCTTGTTGTTGTTACCTGAGCCTGGTGTTGGCCAAGCGGTTAGGGTGACGGCTTGGGATCCTAGGATCCTGGGCTCGAATCCGGTCGATTGTTAAATTAAGGCATGGGGGGTTTACTCAGCCTGTCATCCTTCTGACGTCGGCAAATTGAGTACCAGTTCACTGGTAATTCCCTGTGTTTCGCAAGAGGTGACGAACAGGGTTGGTGGCAGGAAGGGCATCCGGTTGTAAAACATTGCTTCAAAAAGGGGACCAAGGTGACCAAAAAAAAGGTCACCCCCCACTCTGTGGGGGAAAATGGCATCTAAAGGCGGTTCCTTGTTGTTGTTGTTACCTACCCAACTCGTCCACCAAGTTTTGTTATAATCCGTCCACAACCCTTTGAAATATCCATGCTCTTTATCGTTTTTGGCCACCTTATGTGGTGTAGGTAAATATTGCACACCTACCCCAATTCATGCACCGCCTCCTCGCCCCACCTGTAGGCCTCATAACCCACAATCCTCATCTGTTATTTTCACTGACGTGGTCTGGAGATGCACTCAGGGCAGGGTAGGGCCTGCCGGGGCCGATGCTGGCCAAAGATTACACTGGGTGGTTTGTCATTGCCCTTCTCGTGGTAGTCTGGGTGGTCATTTTGAATTTGCCCAGGATGTCGACGATAACCTGCACACTCTTTGCAAAGCACACTGTGTGGCACATCTTTAACGTCTAATTGGGCACCACCCTGACCGCTTGTGGTGGCATCGGAAATCGATCCACGACAATACGATTCAATGGTAATCACGGTACCTGTAAGGCCATCCTGGCAGATGGGATATCCTGCCCCCTTCCTCCCCTCCCCCCCCCCCCCCTTGCCCCCCAGGTAGCGCAAAGGTGTTTGCTTCCAACTATAATGAGGGACAGTGTTTCTCCCAAGAGTGTAAAAAGGCTGCTTTTCCTTTCAAGTATACCTGTCAAGGCAATTACCAAGACAGGTGTGCGCTCTGCCACCACTGGCGAGTATATTTCCACTTTATTCTCTTTGTGCTTCTGTCTCAGTGGAAGTAGGGGGCTGTGCATCTTGGAGCAGACCGTCCTCGTTGCCCCTTGCCCCATTTGTGACACGAGGGTGGTTACCTGCTGGTATTTTTTTGTAAGAGTAGTCACCTGGCCCGGTGTAACGGTCGGATGAAACATAGTCTGTTCGTGCGTTAAGCTCAGTGAGACAGGGTTACTTGTACCCACTTTGCTGTTGATCACTCAGCCTCGAAGGATCCATGGTTGCCCCACGTGGCTGAAATTGTGAACCTCTGACCGATGAGATCAGAATGAATATACATTTATAGCTCGTAATTGTGTGGCTTTGGGTTTGGTGTTTGGACAGCAGCCTGGGATAATATCGTCGATGGTACAACGTGTGTGTGTGTGTGTGTGTGTGTGTGTGTGTGTGTGTGTGTGTGTGTGTGTGTGAGAATGTGTGTGTGTTTGTGTGTGTGTGTGTGTGTGTGTGTGTGTGTGTGTGTGTATTTTCGTAACACATGCTAGCGCTCAGTGCTTTCACCCTCCTGTGCGTGTTTGGATCCCTTTCGTATGAGCGAGAGATACAACGATTCTGATAAAGATATCCACAATGCGACCGGACATGGCGAGCGGCAAACATTCATTAGCGGTGCGGACATGGCGTCGCGCTCCGACGCGCGTGCCTCGAACTCGGTGCTATTTTTGGCGCGAGTCTGCCACAGATCTGACCCGCTCCGCTAATTATCGCTTTGTGTGCGCGCGCGCAGCGCCGGCGGCGTCTCCCCCTCCTCCCCCCGCCCCTCCTGTCTGGACGTCGAGACGGCGGGGGTGTGCTGTGGGCGGGTCGTTGAAGGCGTGTCTGCCTTTTGAAAATAATCAGGTGACGTCATCTTAGAGGAGCTGTTGAACGTTGAAAGGTGCGAATGATGTCACCACTGGTTTGTTATTGTGTCTGGTGCGGGGAAGTTGTGCAATATTAGTCTCTGACATTTGACGCAGTTGTGCGTGTGCGTGTTTACAAACACCTTTGTTATCCAAATGGACACAACCTTCAAACGGATCACGTTATTCTCGGTCACTGTGCTGATGCGAGGAAGGGCGGAGAGGGGGTTCGTCAGCACAGAATGTCATCACCTCACAATTTAAGCATTTGGTATCGATAAATGATTGAATGCAGACAGGACAGCCAGCTTAACTCCTCTCGCAAGATTAATTGAGAAATTACATTTTATTAATGAGGGTTTTGCCCCAGGAATATTTGCCCCAATAAGTTACCCTTCCACATGAGGGTTGATTTCCTTGTGATGTTATCTCTGTTTCACTGATGTCCTTCCAATGCCGTTTTTTTTTTTTCTCTTCCTAGGGCGGGAGATAGAACAGAAACGCTGCCTCACTTTGCATTCTAATGACCTCCACCGTATTCTGCACTTTTCTCCCTCTGCCAAGGGCATCACCAGCATTAACCCATGAAGCTTGGCTGGAATTGCCCGTTAACCTCCTTATGAGCGGCTGCGTGTGGTTCATCGTACACCTGCGCGTAGTAGCTAGGCTAACATCGTGTTCAGCCAAATGTCATACCAAAACTCTTTTGAGCCTAGACGTTGCTTAGTTATTCTAGTCCATCACTGACAAGGAGCCAACTTGCATTGGAACCTGTCTGGTCGGTCAATTGTCGCCCAGCCTTGGTGTTGCCTGCATATGTGCCACCTGTGAATGTTCGTTTTGCACTTGAACCTCGTTGGTTTGGAAATGGGGAAATAATGACGAGAGTATTTGCCTGCAGTTCACTTTGCTCACTGAAGCAAACAAATATTCGTGTGTGTGTGTGTGTGTGTGTGTGTGTGTGTGTGTGTGTGTGTGTGTGTGTGTGTGTGTGTGTGTGTGTGTGTGTGTGTGTGTGTGTGTGTTCAGCAGTCACACGACAAATGTTGAGAGGAGTGATGATGTTACATGTGTCGCTGGTGCTCTCTCACAAATGTGCAGCATTCTAATTTTTTTCTGCGTAGACCAACGACTTCAAATGACCCCAGAGGTAACAATCCAACGGGCAGAGTTCGGGGCTCCTTGCCGGCCACTCCACAGGCCCTCGACGTCCTATCCAATGAGCAGGGAATTGCCGGTTCGGCCACTCCCTTACGCGGATGCTGTAATGGGCAGGAGCGCCATGCTTCTGGAACCATGTTGGGAAATCCCCATCTGCATTCAAGACACTGGGGAATGCTTCCTCGTTGAGCATACGCAAGTTGGCGTCTCCTTTGACTGTGCTATCAAAAAAGAAGGGGCCGATGATGCGGTCTTTCCAAATGCCACACCACACCATCACATGAGTGGCACCTTGTTCCTTTGAAGCAGTAAACCAGTGACGGTTGTCTTGCGACCAGTAGCAGGTGTTCTGTCGGTTCACCTCACCATTTGCAAAAAAAAGCAGCCTAATCACTGAACAGAATGGTGGATTGGAAATCGGAACTTTGAGCACATTGTTTCGTAGCCCATTCAAAAAATTCCATCCATCGGTCCGGATCATCTTTGCTTAACTTCTGCAGGATTTGAAGTTCATAAGGATGCCATTTGTGTACTTGAAGAATGAGGTGAATACTGATCTTCCACACTCCTGTCTCGGCGGGCAACCGCTGAAGAGACTTTTTGGGGCTTTTTGTGAAATGAGCGATGATGGTAGTAGCTGTGTGGTCGTCGGTGGATGTCCTTGGATGTCCAATGTGTGGTTTATCTCCTATGGATCACGTTTCCCTAATTGTCTCCCTAATTGGATCCCATTTCTGTATTAGTCATAATGGTGGACACATTGGACACATTCTGTGAATACAAGCCATCTTCATCATTTTGCCCAATGATTCCAGACTTTGACACATCATTTGACAGATGTTCCAGACCAGACACACCCTGTGTAGATATGTACATATTGTTGTGGATTCAGGGGTCGGCGCTCCCCTTACCAAGGGGGGGGGGGGGGGGTTAATCCCCTTGTCTTTTAAGCTGGCCGTCCCCCAATCCTGGAAATTATGACGCTCCTCCCGGTCGGAATTAGCTAGGGTGATTGGTCAATGAAGTCCCAAATACCTACGTACTAACCCCGACCGTGAGCAGGGAAATAACTCCTGCTCGAACCACGGATAAGATGGAATATTGCCGAGCGGTTAGCAATCCACGATCCGAGCCGTTAACAAAGACTAACCCGATCCTGAGCGGTTTCCAAATCGTGCCACAGGTACTCAATTGGAAGAAAAGACGGAGGCGTTCGGATTAGGGGAAAACCAAGAAAGAACAAGGTACATTTATTAACAAACCAAAGAGAAGAGGAAAGGGAAAGAATGTACAAGAAGATGAAGAGCAAAAGGACACAGGGCAAGCTTATCTATACAGTCTTACTTACAACCCCAGACAAACAGACAGACTTACATGAGATGGTAGGGGAGGAAGGTCCAGGCAGATGGGTCCAGGCAGGTAGGCTCCGGGTCCGCGGGCCAAGAACGGCAGGCAGCTTCGCGTTTCGTTGGCGCGTGACCGGATCTTACATATGCGAGAGGCTGGAATGGCGCGTACGTATAGCGTTCCGAACGCTCTCTCTATCCCGATCAATCAAGGTCCGTATCAAACAGCAGTTCGTATCAAACGATGGTTCCCTGCGCAGTTCGCTGAAACAAGCGCGCCTCCGCACTGTCCTCTGGATAACGTTACAATCAGACGTCTCCGCGCAGTTCCTTCAATAGCAACGGTCCCCTGCGCAGTTCGTTAACAATGGAGCAATGTGGTCCATATGATGCATCAGTGCACTCTAAATGGCTCTCAGAGCCTACCTGCGGCCTCACCTGGCCGACAGACTACCAGTGGCGGAGTGCCCATTTAACCATTCTTACTAACAGGCCACACGCCCAGCCATTCCACTTCACTCATGCATCAAACCAAGCAGTACTCTGCTACTTTCGCACCACAGATGTCAATATCCAACCACAATTTACCTACTCCCTCTACCTACTCTTAAACTACCCTGCGCGGGTATTCGTGAAGGGGTCCATCCTTCCCCCATCCACTCCTTCGCACCATACACTCCACTCCACATATTCCACAATACTCACTCCACACCATTCATTCCATACTCCATTTACTCCAGATCATCTATTCCATCCAACCATTCTCCCTTGCCACCATGCAAGCCAAACACTCAATGCACAATCACACACATCCTCGATACTCTGCTCAATACACTTTCACTTCTCCAAACCATTGCCTCAGGCACTCAGATTCTCCCACGCTCACACACACATCCTTCATGAGCATTGCCTCTCAATTCCTCATTTCAATATGCTCACCAGCAAGACTCTCATACCAATTCCTCATTCAATAAACCACACCACAAACACACTGCATCATTTAATCTACCTGGTTTTCCCTCTAAGTTAGTGCTTCCCTGTCATCCCTTATACTATGCACATCCCTCGTCATTATAATCCAACTACCCTGCTCTACGTCCCCACTACAGGTATAATGTCGCTACTTAAATCTAAAGTCACCTATGGTCATTTCTAGATTCCTTAACCATTTATCCTGACCCTCCCGGGCTAGTTTCCACTGCCACCCCATAAAACTACTGCTCATGTGCCCAAAGGTACGATGTGAGGGATGGTAGATCTACCATCCCTCTACACCATATACCATTTGCCATCAATTTCCCTATCACTACCAAATGTCCATTAAACTTGAGCCTCTCGGTGCGTCATTACATTTTCATCACAGCTCGGCTTCGCAAAACCAAGCAATGCATACTGGTGGTCTGTCTCCTGTAGGTTGGGTCCGTCCGGCATTCAGATTCAGGGGAGGAGGTTTTGTCGGGCCAAGGCTCCAAGCACCATCCCTACGCAGGGCCTTTCACTCCCATGCGCGGTTGCCCAGCCCTGCCCGGCCGGAGCGCCGCCACCACAAGGGGGCGCCGCTCCGAACCCTCCTCCTTCCCCTCGAACCGGGCCGATCGCTTTGCCTGGCAAAGCGCGGAATCGACCGTACAGGGCGGAGCCCGGCGCGGATCGCGCACGGCGGTTCTTGAGAAACCGCCGCGGCTACGACCTCTGCCGGTCCCCGCAGCACACAAAGCCCGTCACGGACCAAGAGCTCGCGTCGGCTATACTTCGGCCTGAACGCTGTCCCGGTCAACGTCGATGCTCCCCTCGCATGCTCACATTCACACGCGATTCTTCCCATACTCACACATCCAGGCGTCTCCATGCACTCCATGTATTCCTCGCACACTTTTGCCGCACTCTCTCTCCGTGCACTCTCTTCTCTCACACACCCCATCCTCACACACTCCATTGTTACACACCTCTCTCGCGCACACCCTGGCGCACCCTCCCTCGGTACGTACTCCGTACCACTCATGGGGGTGCACTCTTGCACATACCCACTCAGCGCACACCTACCCATGGGTGTGCAATCCCCTATCGCACACCCAATCACGCGCTCCACAACCAACTCAGGTGTGCATTCTCGCACACACTCCTCAACCATCTCACACTCTTGGTCACACTCACTCCCACTTCCACACTCTGTTGTGCACTCACCCTCACTTTCACACTCTGTCGTGCATTCGCTTTCACCCTCTGTCGTGCATTCGCTTTCACCCTTTGTAACACACTCGCGCTCTGGCACCGTTCGCACGGTTGTGAAGCCAATCGTCAAATGTAACTGTCCTTACATTTTGTCACGCCACCTGTGATATAATCCTGTTATTGACTTCTTGCTGTGAAAGACAATCAGTGACATGGTTCTTTCAACAAAGACATCACCGAAGGGTAAAAGAAACTCACCAGATTGATATACTGAGTTCAGAAAGTAAACCCAGGTCAAGAATAAAAAAAATATTCCATATTAAATGCCAAGTCTGTATATATATATATATATTCCCGTATATATATATATTCCCGTCCATGGTACATGGAATCTTGTGGTGAGGTTGTTGCCCTGAAACAACTTGCTTTCGTCTCCTGGAAAGCAAATCCAACGGAAGGAAATCTCATTTCCTTTCACAAAGCCCGAAACAAGTGTGTGTCCACCCTCAGGAGAGCCAGGAAACAATATCTCACCATTCTCAAGACCGAACTCTCTTATCTGTCTCCCTCTTCCAAATCCTGGTGGTGTCTGGTCAAATCTGTTTCTGGTGTTTGTTCCCCCTCCATCCCCTCCCTCACCTCAAACGGCTTAACGGCTGACTCCGCACGTGAAAAAGCTGAATGCCTCAACTCTGTGTTTGCCTCTAAATCTTGTGTCCCAAACCCATCCCTCTCTGTATCCACCGTACCCAGTCGTACCCAGCTGCTCCTGGACTCTGTGTCCTTTCCTCCTGACAAGGTGGAAAAATTTCTGTCAACCCTCGACTCTGATTCTGCAACTGGTCCTGACGGCATCAGCCCACGGGTCCTAAAATCATGTTCTTCTGCTCTTTCACTCCCTCTTTCTGTTCTCTTCACCCTCTCTTTTGCTCAACGTCATCTGCCATCTGCTTGGAAATCAGCCAACATCACCGGTTTGCACAAAAAAGGTGCAAAAACAGATCCCAGCAACTACAGACCAATCAGCCTTCTCCCAATTATCAGCAAAGTCATGGAATCCATCATTGCTTCAGATATTAAATCTTTCCTCTTCTCCAATGGCTTGATCTCTGATCATCAATTTGGTTTCAGACCTGGTCACTCTACTCTGGACATGCTGCTTCTGCTTTCTCAACAATGGATGGAGGTCCTCAACACCAAACAGGAAATTAGAGCTGTCTCCCTTGACATTTCACGTGCCTTCGATACGGTCTGGCACCCTGCTCTGCTCACCAAACTCTCCTCCTTTGGTATCCATGGAAATCTCCACACATGGCTGGCGGACTTCCTCTCTGGTCGTAGTCAACGTGTGGCCCTGAATGGGTTTCTCTCATCTCCTCTTCCTGTTCAGGCTGGAGTTCCCCAAGGTAGTGTTCTGGGCCCTGTGCTTTTTCTGGTCTTCATCAATGATCTCTCTGACTCTCTTGAAAATCCTCTCTATCTCTTTGCTGACGACTCTACTCTCTGTCGCTCCATTCCTCATCCCTCAGATCGGCAGTCTGCAGCCTCCTCACTCTCTGCAGACCTGGACAAAATCACAGACTGGTCAAACAAGTGGAACATGTCTTTCAATCCTGACAAATCTCACACTCTTACAATGTCTCTCCGAAAGGACCGACTGGACAACCCTCCCATCTACTTTCTCAACAATCCTCTCCAAGAAGTTCTGTCGCTCAAGCTTTTGGGTCTCACTATCTGCCATGATCTTTCTTGGGAAAACCACATTTCCAAGCTGGCCTCCAAAGCCAGTCGCCGACTGGGCATCCTCCGTCGTGCGAAGTCCTTCCTTGGCACACCTGAGCTCCTCACCACATACAAGGCTTTCATCCGCAGCTCAATGGAATACTGTTCTCCCCTCTGGGCTGGTGCTCCTGCCTCACACCTTGCTCGGCTTCACGCTGTTGAGGCCAAAGCTTTCAGAATCATTGGAATCTCCTGCGATGTATTCAACACCGAGGGCCTTTCACTCACTCACCGCAGGCAGGTTGGTGGTCTTTCTGTCTTCTACCGACTCCTCTCCGGCCTTGCTCCCCCAGCTGTGCTCTGTCCCCCCAATATTCCTTCAGGTCGCACAAGATCTGCCTGCAACCCTCTTATGGTTAAACTGCCAAAGTCTAGGCTCTCTGCTCACCTTCACTCTTTCATTCCCCTTTTCTCCCGCCTCTGGAACAAACTCCCCCACTCCCTTCAATCCCACTCCTCCCTCCAGGTCTTTAAAACAGCTGTTCACCACCATCTCTTATCTTCCCCCATCGAAAACCTTGATCTTTTCTACCCCCGGTAATTCACCCCAGAGTCCTTGCAGTGTTCATATGTTTTATTCCTCTCCCACCTCCCCCCAAGGCCTCCCGATGTCCCTGCTCTCAAATGTTGTGTTTGTGTCCTTCCCCCTCTTCCCCCTCTCTTTTGTGTCCTTATCAGTCACTATGCGACCTTCATATCATCAGTGGAGAACCGCCAGCAAGGTGTCCCATACAGCTGCTGCTGCACCTTGCTGGGAGCGATAAGCACCGCCTGCCACACGGTAACGTTATCTCTGGTATCCACTCATCATATGGAGTCGACCATCATATATATATATATATACAGTATATATATATATATACACACAGACTTGGCATTTAATATGGAATATTTTTTTTGTGGGGGTGAACTTGCTTTTCAAGGTGACTTAGAACCAAAAGTTCATTGGAATTATGTTGAAATTATTCTAGATTTTGTTAATGTGACCTTTAAAAGAAACAAAAACCACACTTGACATTTCGAAGCAAATAAATTGATCCTTGAAAGTGATGTAAACTGATATCGAACTCAATTCACGGACAGTACTGTGTTAAACTTCTGTACGTTTTCCAGAAGTATCTCTTTATTTTGCACATTAGCCAAAAAATTTTTTAACAAAAACAAAAGCTGAATTATGACTGGGATTACGGATAGTAAAATTACAGTTCAGTCCTTCGTGTAACCCCCACGAGCATTCAGGAGAGCACGTACTCGTCGAGGCATGCTGTTCACGAGATTTGCCAAGGTTTGGACAGGAATCGCTTGCCATGCAGTGACAATAGCCTGCTGCAATTCATGCACAGAGGTAGGCTGCTGGTCCAAGTTGTCGATTTGACGCGTTAATTCTGCCCACAAGTTCTCTATCGGATTCATATCCGGGGACATGGCAGGCCACTTCCTATGCTCTACACCACGGTCAGCAAGAAAGTCTTGGATCATGCGAGCACGATGAGGCCGTGCATTGTCATCTTGGAAGACAAAGTTTCCTCGAAAGGCTGCACGAGCAAATGGAAGCAATGTTTCTTCCAGAATGACCCTGTACTTGAACTGGTTCAGGTTTCCATTCAGAACAACCAGGTCAGTTTTGCCCCCTGCATGAAAAGCAGCCCAAACGGTCACCCCACCACCTCCAGCTTGGACTCTTGTCACTATACAATCTTCGTTGTGGGCTTCATGCACTTGTCTGTGCACTCGGACGTGGCCATCTTGACGATGGACCAGAAATCTAGACTCGTCACTGAAGGTCACGTGATTCCAGTGTCCTGGCTGCCATTGATGGTGCTCTCTGGCCCACTGCAATCGGCGCTGGCTGTGTTGTCTGGTCAGGCGTGGCTTTCTCAGGGGACGCCTGGCACGATCGCCTGCTTGAACCAGTCGTTGGTTGACTAGCCTTCTGGATACAGGCACATTTGTCAGTTGCTGCCACTCATCCCTAAGCCGATTAGCTGACTTGGTACGGCTATTGCAGACTAACCGGTGCAGCTGGCGATCATCCCTCCTTGTGGTTCTGCGGGGACGTCCTGGCCTCAGTGTTGGAGTAGGGACACCCCTCTGAGCATTTCGTTTCAGGATCTTTGACACCTGACCTTGAGTGATGCCATACTGCCGAGCAATAGCACGCTGTTTCATGCCGTAATTTCGTAAAGCCACCACTCCATGACAAACAGCATTGTCGAGTTGACTGACCATCTCCAGAGGAAGCGGCAATAACTTTTGGAGACGTGCAGCAGTTGTTTTCCACTAATACAGAACGCAACAACCCTTGTATACCCGACTGTCAAGCCAATCATCAAATGCACCTGTCCGTACATTTTGCCACGCCACCTGTGATATAATCCTGTTGTTGACTTCTTGCTGCGACAGACAATCAGTGACATGGTTCTTTTAACAAATAAATCACCAAAGTGTAAAAGAAACTCACCAGATTGATATACTGAGTTAAGAAAGTAAACCCAAGTCAAGAAAAAAAAAAATATTCCATATTAAATGCCAAGTCTGTATATATATATAAAACACAGTTGTGTGTGTGTGTGTGTGTGTGTGTGTGTGTGTGTGTGTGTGTGTGTGTGTGTGTGTGTGTGTGTGTGTGTGTGTGTGTGTGTGTGTGTGTGTGTGTGTGTGTGTGTGTGTGTGTGTGTGTGTGTGTGTGTGTGTGTGTGAGAGAG
This sequence comes from Myxine glutinosa, assembly GCF_964187855.1. Taxonomy (NCBI): domain Eukaryota; kingdom Metazoa; phylum Chordata; class Myxini; order Myxiniformes; family Myxinidae; genus Myxine; species Myxine glutinosa. Next base: position 41,516,167 of record NC_136261.1, read on the forward strand.
AGAGAGAGAGATGTTACCAATAGACTCCTAAACGGAGAGGCTCACGTGCTTGATATTTGGCATAGACATGGCCATTGAGCCTGGGAAGAACATGGCCTCCCTCAAAATATTTGACGAGATCCATATTTTTTATTCATATTTACCTCAGCGCATTTCAGCGAGGAATATTATACACGGAATCTGAGCCGGTGGCAGAGCAGCGCGCTGATTCGCTCAGAGCGATCACGTGATGTTCCATCCCCGCCGCCAGACCATTGAACATAAAACACAGTTTGTGTGTGTGTAATGTTACCGATAGACTCCTAAACGGGGAGGCTCACGTACTTGATATTTAGCACAGACATGGCCATTGAACCTGGGAAGGACGTGGCCAACCTAAAAATATTTGACGAGATCCATATTTTTTATTCATATTTACCTCAGCGTATTTCAGCGAGGAATATTATACACGGAATCTGAGCTGGTGGCAGAGCAGCGCGCTGATTCGCTCAGAGCGATCACGTGATGTTCCATCCCCGCCGCCAGACCATTGAACATAAAACACAGTTTGTGTGTGTGTAATGTTACCGATAGACTCCTAAACGGAGAGGCTCACGTACTTGATATTTGGCCTCCTCCCTCCCCTCCCTCCCCTCCCCCCTCCCCCTCCCTCCCCCTCCCTCCCCCTCCCTCCCCCTCCTCTCCCCTCCCCCTCTTCCTCCCCCTCCCCTTCCCCCACCTCCCTCCTCCCCTCCCTCCCCTCCCCCTCCCCTCCCCTCCCCTCCTCTCCCCTCCCTCCTCTTCCTCCCCCTCCCCTCCCCCTCACCTCCCCCTCCCTCTCCCCTTCCCCCACCTCCCCCCTCCCCTCCCTCCCCTCCCCCTCCTCTCCCCTCCCCTCCCCCTCCTCTCCCCTCGCCCTCCCTCCCCTCCCCCTCCCTCCCCCTCTTCTCCCCTCCCCCTCTTCTCCCCTCCCCCCTCTTCTCCCCTCCCCCCTCTTCCTCCCCCTCCCCCTCCTCCTCCCCTTCCCCCACCTCCCCCTACCCTTCCCTCCCCCTCCCCCTCCCCTTCCCTCGCCCTCCCCCTCCCCTTCCCTCCCCCTCCCCCTCCCTCCCCTTCCCCCTCCCCTCTCTCCCTCCCCTCCCCCTCCCCTCCCCTCTACTTCCCCCTCCCCCCGTTTCCCTCCCCTCCCCCGCCCGGCAATGCCGGGTACTTCTGCTTGTATATATATATATATGTTTTTTTTGTTGTTTTTTTTAAATATATATATATATCTTTTTTGGGGGGGGGGAGGCTGGCCCCAAAAGTGAAAAACTGCGGATTCTCACGAGTGTGAACTGAGAATCTCAATTGTGTTTAGAAATCACTGAAGCCACAAATGTGTTCACACGGGGAGAAAGATCAACGTCGTAAGGGTGCAAACGCTAAATCTCAATTGTATCAAGATATTACCGAACTAGTGAATGTTTCCACATGCGGTAAATGCTGAAACTGAATGCTAAACCCATGAATATGTTTGCATGTGGAGTGAGGGCAGTGTCGTATGGGTGGAAACTCAAAATCGTTATTGAATTGAGAAATTTATGAAGCCTCCCACCCCCTTTCCCCCTCACTCTCCCAACTTAGGACACCAGCTGGGTCCCCAAGAGGTTCCACAGAAAATTTGGCGTGGCTGGCTCCAAAACTGAGGGAGTAGTCTGGGGACAGACAGACAGACAGACAGACAGTCCTGCTTTATTATACTAGGGCATGCCCGCACTATATATTGTTACGCAACCGTGATTAACACCACAGTTACGGATGGCCGATTTGCGAGACTTTACACTCCCGAGGCGAAAACTCAATGGCGGATTCAAGCTCAACACAAAGTTAAACGCGCGGAATGGCGGACACGGCGAAGCTCCCCCCCCCCCCGCCGCCTTATCTATTAAAATCAAACACCCAGGAAACTGCGTTCAGATATATACAGAAAATAATATAAGGATTTATTATTTATAAGTAAAAACAGTGAAAAAGCCCGCGCCGGTAATACTAATAAATCGAATAAGCCTAAATTGGGATCCCAGACACAACAGATATCAAACACGATACGAGGGAGGTGCATACGAAAATAACACGTCTTTTTGGTTTATGCACAGTGTATTCGCGGGTACGGCCTTATCTCGTCCTTGTCGTCTTGGTGACCGCCGTCCAACACCCGGCTCCTTTCGGCCCCGATGTACCCACGAGGCCTCGCTCCAAGTTCCACAAGCCCCGATCGCACACCACGAGGTCCCTCGCTCCAAGTTCCACAAGGCCTCGCTCCAAGCACCACGCGTCCGACGCAGGCCAGCGGCTCCACACGAGGTCGATCTCCACAAGGTCCGTGCACCAAAGGTTCAACGTAAGCTGCACAAAGCAAGCGAACTCCACTTGGCTCGACTCTCTTTTGGGAGTGCTGGCAGCCAAGTGCCAACTGTTCGGTGCCAACTGCCAACTCCGACGAACTCTCCTGCTGTGTGCCAACTGCCAACGAACTGCGACGAACGAACCTCGAACTGCAACGAACTGCTGCGAACTGCCGTGTGCTCTGTGTGCCACGAAATGGCGTCCGACCGTCGCTAATATCTCTGCCCGATGACGTCACATTGGCGCACTCCTCAGCCAATAATAGCCTCCCAACTCGCCGGCTCGCCGGCGCGCCCAGGTCACGCCCTCTGCGGCATCCCACTCCTGACATCTCCCATCCCCGACCCCGCGGTCCTTGTGTTATAACACGTGCCAGGCGAGGTTTGTAGGCCTTGGAGGTGTAAACGGTGGCGGCCAATTGTGGCGGTGTTTTTGGCCTGGTTTCCTGTCCATTTATTCCGAAGTCATTGTCAGGGAAAGGAATTATTTAATGTTGCGCTAAGGACCTAACTAATGTTTATGTGGTTTGCAGTGCCATAATGGACAAAGGTTTGACTACTAGGTGAGACTCACAGGGGCGTTACCTTTAATCCCTCACTATTTAACACTCGAACCTCCAGGTAGGTCCACAATCATACATCTTCCCCCGACAAACGCCTAAACATCAAGAACTTATTACATGTAGAGTCCCTGTCACGACAGCCGAATACCTACCTATTCAGATCTACCTAGCTCTAGATGTTGCTCTACCAAATTCATAACACAGCCCCCCCCCCCTGGAACCGTAGCTCCTGCAAGGTTCACCGCAGGCGCTACCATTCCAGCCTTAACACTTACTGTCACACACACTTAATTAACCTATGAAATAAATCAGGAAGGGCTGTGGGAAGTGAGTCGGACTACCTACCTACACTTCCTTAACATGCTGAACCCCTTAACCATCATGCAAGTATGTACATTTTCTTCGTTGTTCCTGTGGAGGGAGGAAACAAACAACACACAACACTAACTTAACCACAAAACTTAACCATCTTTCCAAAACTCAAAACTCTAACCTTTGTACATACCCCGGTCTACAGACCGCGTCCCCCCGGTGGATGCCACAAGACACAACCTTACCTGCGGGGCCATCCCCAATGCATCCCCCTAAATTTCCACGGGCCCTGTCCAGATGTTACAGGTGAGTGACACGGCTCGGTGGATTTCGCCCACATTCATGCAACACAGACCCCTTAACCACTCATTCTCATTCCATAGGTCATCAAGGCATTTCAAAAATCAACAAAGCACTTATTTCAATACACCCCCTGCAGGACCATGGCATTGATGTCATTCACGTGTGTGTGCATTCCTCAACTAGGCAGCGGGGAGGTACCGCACAAAAAGATGGTGGGGGCGCATCAGGCTGTGGTGCCCGCAGTCCCAAAAACAAGTCAACCGACTTACAAGTTCATTGCCCCCCCCCCCCCCCTTTACCTCTTGGCCCCGTGACAGCCCAACAGCCCCTTTCCGCCGTTACCTCGCCGGTGAGGGTCTCCACACACCCCAGGCTCCTTTGCCTCCTGCTTTCGCGCAGCAACACGGGTCACCGGGGGACTTCCTCACCCCGCGGCGCCCAACCAGACCCTCCACCGACGAGCTCCAATTTCCAGTTACCACCGGCTGCCAGGGGTAATTGCCGCAGAGGGGGGCCCGCAGGCATCGCTCCTCAGAGCTTGCTCTGTACCTGCGGACACACACACCTTCCCCACCCACAAGACCCCAAAACACACTTCCTCCCCCGCTGCCATTCAATTCTCCACACAACTCAGCACAATTCAGTACAATTCTTGGTGTAAAAGGTGTTACAAGGCTTGCCATGGCCTGCCACATGTGAAATCCCCCAGTTCACATTTAAACCATCACACATTTCCAAAAGCACATTTCCAAAAGCACAAGTATCGCCCCTCATTATCTCCAATAATCATCACTCACTCTCCAGGTTCCACTCTCACGACCACATCAAAACACCTAACCACAATACAAAAACATACGCCACCCACAAGACACTGTGGCTCCCATTCCATCCCCTCACCGGCCATGTCATCACTCTCACCCGCCTCCCAACTCCAATTTACATGTCCCCAATTTCCAAAGCAAGTCCTGAAGCCTGGGACAGTACTCCTCAAAACACTCACCTCAAGTGCAGGTAGTTGCAGGTTGGTCAGGTTCAAGAGTGTCATCCACCACACCTAATTTCCCCCTCACCCTTCCAATCCACTCCGGAGCCTCCCGACCCATGTAGGAGCTCAATCTATCCCCGTGAACTATCTGTGGAAGGGTATGCGGGCCCATCTGAATTTTGAACACCACATCAGTCACCTGCCGAAGCACCACCCCAGGGCCCTTCCAAGGTGAAGTGAGTTTTGGGCACACCCCCTTCCTTCTCCGGGGCCAGTAGAGCCAAACAAGGTCTCCAGGAAGGAAACGAGGTGTGTGAGCCCGAGCGTCATACCGCGTTTTCATCTGCGAAGAAGCCAAGCCAATTTGCTTCCTCGCAAACTCATGAGCCTTTTCCATGCTCGCTTTCAAATTGGTTGCATAGCTCTCCACAGTTGGCTCACCCGGTTCCCCTGGTGACGGTCCCATCAACAAATCTGTGGGGACTCGCATCTCCCTACCGAACATCAACAAGGCGGGGGTGCACCGAGTGGTCGCATGCTGGGCGGTCCGGTATGCCATCAATATAAAGGGAAGGTGCTCGTCCCAATCCTGTTGGTTTTCAGATGTAAAGAGGGCCAATTGTGTCAACAGTGTCCGGTTGAACCTCTCTACCATCCCATCCGATTGAGGCCTAAGGGGAGTCGTCCGGGTCTTATGAATTTGGAGGAGCTCGCACACCGACCGCAGGAGGGCAGATTCAAAGTTCCGGCCCTGGTCAGTGTGTAGCTCCCTTGGGACGCCAAATCGGGAGAAGAATCCCTCAACTAGAACTTGAGCTACCAGCCGGGCTTCCTGGTTGGGCAATGGGTAGGCCTCTGGCCACTTGGTGAAGTAATCCATTGCCACCATAATGTACCGATTCCCTCGGCGGGTGGCTGGCAGGGGCCCCACCACATCTACTGCCACCCGCTCGAGCGGTGCCCCGACATTGTACACCTGGAGCGGGGCCTTGCGCGCACGTGGGGGTCCCTTCTTACCGCGGCAGAGGTCGCAGGATCTCACCCAATTTTGAATGTCTCTGCCCGAATTCACCCAGTAGAACCTCTGCCGTAATTTGGACAAAGTCTTGGCCACGCCCAAATGTCCCATTGTCCTAGTCCCATGCACGTGCCCCATAACCACTTCCTTCAATTTGTTGGGTACAATTATCAACCAGGAAGCTACATCACCCATTGGTGTCACCCACTTTCTGAACAAATAGCCCTCTTTCAACCCCAACATCTGCCACTGTGCCCAATAGGCCTTTACCTGGGCTCCGTGTGGAGCAATCTCCTCCCAAGAGGGTCTTTTGTCCTCCTCTAGCCAATGAAAAAGGGGCCCCAAAACAGGATCCTCCCTTTGACTCTCTTGCCAATTCACATCGCCCAATTCCTGTGGGGGTTGTGGCAAAGTTCGCCTGGTCACTTTTGCTGCATATAGGCATGCATCAATTTGGCCCTGCCCAATTGGATCCTTGGCTTCTTGTCTATCACAAAATTTACACTGTGCCTCCCAACAGGGGCGCCGAGAGAGAGCGTCTGCATTGGCATGTGCTTTGCCAGGCCGATGTTGCACAGTGAAATTATACTGCTGCAGCCTCTCAAGCCACCTTGCAATTTGTCCCTCCGGCTCTTTGAACCGAAGGAGCCATTGCAAGGAGGCATGATCCACTCGGATCACAAACTCCCTCCCATAAAGGTAAGGGTGAAAGTGTCCAACTGCAGACAGCAAGGCCAATAGTTCTTTGCGGGTAACGCAATAATTTCGTTCGGGCCTCGAAAGTGCCCGACTGTAATACGCAATAGCCCTCTCGACTCCCTGTTGCATTTGTGACAACACAGCTCCCAATCCCTCCTGGCTCGCATCTGTGGCCAGGACGTAATTGCCATCCTCTGTCGGGTCTGCCAAAACTGGGGCCTCCACCAGACGTTGTTTTAAGTGACTGAATGCCTCGATGCAGCTCTCTGACCATACAAATTTGGCTCCTTTCTCTGTCAATTTGTGCAAAGGTCTTGCAATTTCCGCGAAATTTGCCACAAATCTCCTGTAGTAAGAGCAGAGGCCCAAAAATCCTCGGACCTCCCTTACATTTTTAGGGGCGGGCCACTCTTTTACAGATTTTACCTTTCCAGGGTCAGTGGCCACGCCGCTCTCACTGATCACGTGACCCAGGTAAGTCACTTCCCTCCTGAAAATTTCACACTTGCTCGGATTTAATTTCAACCCGGCACCCCTTAATCTCCCAAATACGTCTGACAAATTTTCGACAGCCTGTTCAAATGTGGGAGCGTGGACCAATACATCATCCAAATAGACGAGGCAAGTCTGCCACGGTAAGCCAATTAAAACACGTTCCATCAGACGCTCAAACGTGGCAGGGGCATTGCACAATCCAAAGGGCATGACGACAAACTGCCAGAGACCTTTTCCTGTGGTGAACGCCGTTTTCTCCCTCGCCTCTTTATCCATTTCCACCTGCCAATAACCACTCTTTAAATCCAACGTGGAGAACCATGTTGAGCCTGAAACGGCATCGAGGGTGTCATCGATCCCTTGGCAGGGGATACGAGTCCTTGAGTGTCACATGATTGAGCTGGCGGTAGGCCACACAGAACCGAGTGGTTCCATCCTTCTTCTTCACCAGCACAATGGGTGACACCCAAGGACTCACCGAGGGCTCGATAAATCCGGCTCTTTCCATTTTGCTCACCTGTTCCTCTGCCTCCTCTTTCTTAGCGAAAGGGAGCCGCCTCGGCGGTTGGCGAACAGGCCGAGCCTCGCCAGTACTAATTTTGTGCCTGACGAGACTCGTGCGTCCAACATCCTCGGGGGAGAGAGAAAAAACACCCAAGTTCTTACCAACCAAATTGTGCAACGTCTCTACCTGCTCCGATGTTAGGCCCTCTTCAGAGCGTGTCATCATGTCCCGCACTCCCTCTGACCAATCACATTTCCCCAAATTTTGCCCTCCTTCCGGCTGTACTGGCAAGCATGTGGATCCACCTCCTCCGGTGACCTCTACTACACTACTGCATTTGGCTACGATGGCTCCGCCCCTTATAGTGCGGGGGCTGTCGGACAAGTTGAGCAGCCTGACTGCCAGCATAGGCCCACGGGTGTCTACGAGGGCCTTCAACTGGCTACGGGGGCAACGGCACCAATATTGGGACGCGGAGTGGTGAGGATGGAGTTGGGTGGCCTGGAGGTCAGCGTGGTTGTGTGGGTGGCGGGGGTGTGCGATCAGTGTCTGTTGGGACTGAGTTTCCTGGTGGAACATGACTGCCAATTAGACCTTGGGCGTGGTCATATGTGGTTGGGCACCGAGAGGCTGCAGTTAATGGGACTGGGGGATGACGAGGAGGTGCAGGGGACGTGGCTGGAGGTGCCGCGCACTGTAACCGTGCCTCCCAGGTCCGAGAGAGTCGTGATGGCAGAGTTAGCAGCAGGTGCTCAACCCATTGGCCAGCTGGGGCTAGTGGAGTCGTGGTCCTCGCAGGGGACGGAGGAATTAATGGTGGGTCGTCCTTCTACCCTATCAATTTTGTCCCAGCCTCCAACACTCTGGTCTAGCACACCCGAATTGATAATGGTGTCACTGGCTCCAGTGTCCACCACAGCCTCACAAAATTCTCCCTCAATTTTGCATCTAACCCTTAGATTACCTGTGCCAATTTGTCCGCAATTCACTACTTCCACCAAAGGAGGGCGCTTCTCCACACACTTGCCAGCCGAGCATGGCCCCGTATGCTCGGCTCGTTCTAGTTTCCCGCACACTCTACCGCTATTGGCCCAGGCGGAGGTGGTGGTCCTCTGTCTGGCACCTGTGGACCTACTGGGGGCCCCCTCCTTTCTGGACTGCGAAGCCTGTCAGGAGGTGGGGGCCCATATGGTTGCCGACAATTCCTCTGACTGTGCCCTCTTCTCCCACATCTAAAACAAGTCCCCAAGAACGGACCCCTCTGGTAGCCAGGCGGAGCCCCCCTTTCTCCCGGCCCAGCCCGATAAAAATCAGGCCGTCCCGATGGCCAACCTGGACCACCCTGTCGTGACTCGCTCCCTGCAAATTGTCCCCCCATCAAATTTGTCAGCTGGCGGCTGATTCCCCTTAACATTCGCCCGATGTCATCCTCTGGCTTTTCCTGATCCCGCACCTCGGCCTGCCGTACCGTCACAGGTGCCCTCTCCGATGCGCGGTTCGACCTTCTCAAAAAGGTCAGTCTCGCCGCGCATTCCGCTGCCCGGTGCACCGTGGGTGGGTCCTGTAACTCCACCAACGTCCGGACCTCAGGATCAGGGAGAGCCGCCATAAATTTTTCTATCGCCAGCTTGTCCCACGCCTGTGCTGGTAGGTCCCTATATGCTATCCTCACAGATTGGTATATATCCTGGGCCAGCTCCTGCAACGTCTCATTAGGCTTTTGCCTGCGATGCAGCAGCTGTGCCCTGACCAGGTCGCACCTTGCGCCTGTCCCGTACCTGTTATTCAAGGCCTCACAAATGGCCTTGCTGGTCAATATTCCCTCTGGGACTACGTTTAACACGTCGGCGGCTGACCCCCGCAGTGTCGCCACCAGATTCCCCATGCGCTCCCGCTCTCCCCAACCATTGAGCTGAGACACGCACTCAAATTGTGTCAGGAAAGCCTCGAGGCTCCCTGATCCGTCAAAATGTACGAGGGGGATTGTTTTTCCAGAGACTCTATTCCCCGATTCCTCTCTGTCCAAATCCAGTCCGGGGCCAAAACACCCCCCCAACTGGGTATTCCGTTTCGGAGCCTCTGGTGTCCAAATGTGGCTCGTGGTGAGGGTCTCCTGGGTCACCTTAATCTGGTCCTGAAGATGTTTAACCGACCTACTCACCTCTTCCTTCAGGCTCTCTTGAACCCGGCCAACCTCCTTCTTGATGGTATTGTCCCAGATCTCCAGTCGCTCCTGCATAAAATCACTCACCCTTTCATTATCCATTAGTGGCCCCCACAGGCCTTTCTCAATTAACCCTTGCTCCTGCTCTTTTATGCGGGTTTCCAACCCCCTCACCTCCTCGGCCAATTTGCCCCCCTGTCGGTTGAGCAGTCCCCATTCCTCACTCTGCTGTAGCATTCTGGCATCCACCCGGCCCCGATAGCCTTCCAGGTCCCCATTTGCTTTATCAATTCGACCCTCCAACGCTTCCCCCCTCCGGACAGCCTGGGTCACGCCCTCCTCTATTTTTGATATTAATTCTGTCCGTATCGATTCACTTGCCACCCCTATGGCTTTTTCCATCTCCCCCCCCCCCCCCCCCTAGTTTCTACTTTATCCTCCAATTCCCCCAGTCTGCCCGTAATTTGGTTTTGCACACTCCCTTCTATGCCATCAATTCGTTTCCCCAGCTGTTGTGCCATTTCCCCAATTTTTCCTTCCAATTTTTCATTCCTCTCTTTCATTTGTTCATTCATTCGTTCATTCACTTTTCCCTCCAATCCCTCAATTTTGCTGTCCATCCCTTCGATCTGTTCTTTCAAACCCTCCTTCAATCTATCCATTTGCCCCTCCATGTTTTTTGTTTGGGCATTAATTCTATTCTCCAATTGCTCGTTCTGAGCATTCATTTCCCCTTTCAATCCATTAATTTGGTCACTCATGTCCTTCATTCCTTCCCTCCATTCATTCCCCTGGGACTCCATTTTATTTTCCATCCCTTCAATTTTATTTTCCAACCCACTTTTCATTTCTCCCATATCATTACTCATTTTATTTTCCAGCCCGTCAATTTTATCATTTATTCCCCGACTGGCTCGCTCACTGTTCTTTTCCATTCCTTCAATTTTTCGAAGCAATTGACCCAACATCTGGTCGGTTGTCGGGGCCGTTCCTACTGCTCCCGACTCCCCGGTGGGGGAGGGGGATAAGTTGGTGCTCGGGACGAGGGAGGTTCCAAGGCTCACCTCTACATCTAATTCCCCTATTTCCGGCTCACTCCCGACGCTGACGGAGGCCTCGCTGCGTACTTCCATCTCATCAATTTCCGACATCCGCTTTCCGGAAGATTGTTTCCCGCGCGCGTATTTATTTTAATAATTCCTGAAACAATTTAAATTTGACGAAGACGCGATATCGCGCTCCGTTTGCCCGATTGATTATTAAATTTCTCCGCCTCGACTAGAAAAATCTTGCGTTCGAACGTCGGGCGCAATGTACGCCCGACCGTGTCGATGTCTCGCCGCGGACAAAAAAATTTGTCCGACGGGTTCAAATCCTACACTCCTGACACCACTTGTTACGCAACCGTGATTAACACCACAGTTACGGATGGCCGATTTGCGAGACTTTACACTCCCGAGGCGAAAACTCAATGGCGGATTCAAGCTCAACACAAAGTTAAACGCGCGGAATGGCGGACACGGCGAAGCTCCCCCCCCCCCCCGCCCCCCCCCCCCCCCCCCCCCCCCGCCGCCTTATCTATTAAAATCAAACACCCAGGAAACTGCGTTCAGATATATACAGAAAATAATATAAGGATTTATTATTTATAAGTAAAGACAGTGAAAAAGCCCGCGCCGGTAATACTAATAAATCGAATAAGCCTAAATTGGGATCCCAGACACAACAGATATCAAACACGATACGAGGGAGGTGAATACGAAAATAACACGTCTTTTTGGTTTATGCACAGTGTATTCGCGGGTACGGCCTTATCTCGTCCTTGTCGTCTTGGTGACCGCCGTCCAACACCCGGCTCCTTTCGGCCCCGATGTACCCACGAGGCCTCGCTCCAAGTTCCACAAGCCCCGATCGCACACCACGAGGTCCCTCGCTCCAAGTTCCACAAGGCCTCGCTCCAAGCACCACGCGTCCGACGCAGGCCAGCGGCTCCACACGAGGTCGATCTCCACAAGGTCCGTGCACCAAAGGTTCAACGTAAGCTGCACAAAGCAAGCGAACTCCACTTGGCTCGACTCTCTTTTGGGAGTGCTGGCAGCCAAGTGCCAACTGTTCGGTGCCAACTGCCAACTCCGACGAACTCTCCTGCTGTGTGCCAACTGCCAACGAACTGCGACGAACGAACCTCGAACTGCAACGAACTGCTGCGAACTGCCGTGTGCTCTGTGTGCCACGAAATGGCGTCCGACCGTCGCTAATATCTCTGCCCGATGACGTCACATTGGCGCACTCCTCAGCCAATAATAGCCTCCCAACTCGCCGGCGCGCCCAGGTCACGCCCTCTGCGGCATCCCACTCCTGACATCTCCCGTCCCCGACCCCGCGGTCCTTGTGTTATAACACGTGCCAGGCGAGGTTTGTAGGCCTTGGAGGTGTAAACGGTGGCGGCCAATTGTGGCGGTGTTTTTGGCCTGGTTTCCTGTCCATTTATTCCGAAGTCATTGTCAGGGAAAGGAATTATTTAATGTTGCGCTAAGGACCTAACTAATGTTTATGTGGTTTGCAGTGCCATAATGGACAAAGGTTTGACTACTAGGTGAGACTCACAGGGGCGTTACCTTTAATCCCTCACTATTTAACACTCGAACCTCCAGGTAGGTCCACAATCATACATCTTCCCCCGACAAACGCCTAAACATCAAGAACTTATTACATGTAGAGTCCCTGTCACGACAGCCGAATACCTACCTATTCAGATCTACCTAGCTCTAGATGTTGCTCTACCAAATTCATAACAATATATATCTAAAATTATATCCCCCCCCCTCTATTTACATGAAATGGTTTGGTCCATTCGCAAAGCCAAAGCGAACGGCTTGCGAGTACGGTGGCAATCCCCCCCCTCTATTTACATGAAATGGTTTGGTCCATTCGCAAAGCCAAAGCGAACGGCTTGCGAGTACGGTGACAATCCCCCCCCCCTCTATTTACATGAAATGGTTTGGTCCAAAGCGAAAGGCTTGCGAGTACGGTGACAATCCCCCCCCCTCTATTTACATGAAATGGTTTGGTCCAAAGCGAACGGCTTGCGAGTACGGTGACAATCCCCCCCCTCTATTTACATGAAATGGTTTGGTCCAAAGCGAACGGCTTGCGGAGTTTGGTAAAGAAATCGCCATAGCTCGGTAACTACTTGTCCGATTAATATGAAACCTTGAAAAGGCACATCCTCGGGTCCCCAGCAATATACCTGGCAAGTTTCAAGTATATCGGACCCGTGGTTGTCGAGAAACAGCGGTCACAGACAAACGACACACAGACATACACACAGACATACAGAGATTACTGGAATTATAGATAGATACATGTTTTTTTTTGTTCATACCCGATAAAAGCCACATGGTGTTAAACGCCATGTGTGCATCACTACCGCATTTCCAATTGTGGATGGTTTCCACGGGCCATTATACTCTAGTCTATTTTAAAGACCAAGGATTTTAAATTTCACAAGTAAAGGACAGTGGAGCCGTCGACCATGGTTTTATTTTGTCACCCAAATGCAATCCCACCTCCTGGTTGATGTGCAGCAAGGCAGAGACAATGTGCTCGTGTGGCAGATAGCCATTGTTGCTTGCAGTCTGTGCAGCTTTGACTGTTATGAGATGTGATATATGCCTTGCTGCTCCATCAAGCTTGAGGGTTTAACACATTTATATACACAAATAACAAGATCAAATCATGGTTCTCACCCATAATTGGAGGGAATAACCAATCGGCTCTCACCAAATCAATGACCCCAGGTGGCTAAGGACTTCCATAAACTAACCTCCGTGCTCTTCCAGCCAAAGATAGCTGCACAAAGTAACCAAAGAAAGCTGTACAGTACAAGGGAATTCATTTTGCTGTTTCAAACCCTACATGGGTTCCTCTACAGGTGCAGACATTCCCAAGTCGTACATGCATGAGAATCCGAATGCTACACATCCCATCAGCCGCTGGAACGGTTTTATCACTTGTTGTCAAATAATCAGCGACAGAATACACAAAAACACACACCAACAAGTCTCCCAAGCATTTACGACATGCAATGCCAATAGCATAGCCAGTTTCCTGATTCTATTCCTGATGAACCAATGAAATGGTAGACCGTGGGGTGGGCCTGAGGTCAAATCTGCCACCTGCCCGATACCAAACTTGAGAGAAGGATTGTCCTTGGAGACCGTGCACTATCTGCTAGAATGTTGAACTGGTCTTTACTCTGGTTTTCAGCATACAAACAATAATATCAAGAATCTGTCGTGACAGCCAGTTCATCCGTCTATTCGAGCCAGCTGTGGTTTTTTATGACCTATTAAGGTCTGGCACCAATTCCCAGTGCCCATGGATTTACTCGTGCTGTAGTTATGATGCCAATAACGAACTGTCTACCAGGCCAACACATGGATGGTGAAACAGGTTTAATAAATAATATTAATAAAACGGAGAGGACAGGGAATAAAGAGAGAAAGAGCACATATTTAAATAAATGTGCAGGACTATAAATTCCCCTGCGCTCATTATAATTTGATTGGCTTAATGCGCTTATCTTATCTTTCCACGTAACAAATAGCTACAACTGGTAAAAATTACAAGACAAAGATGTGGAACCTTTTCCCATGTGATGGCTTGCACAAGGTCCATGAATCCGTTCATGGAGATGGCTGGTGTGTGGCGGGAACGAGAGGGAGAGAAGGATGCCCTTTGATGCACCCATGTCCGACTCCTTCACAGGGCTTTTTCAATCCACTCGCTCAAGCTCCGTTGTGCTCTCACATCCACCTCTCCTCCAAGGTCTCGCTCACAGCCAACTCTCCCTCGCACTCCACTCCAGCACGTCTGACTGAATCTCAATCCTTCCTCGGAACTTAGACCAACATCACTTCCAGATGATTTTGTGACTGTTTGCATGCTTGGTGACCACAAGCACGTCTCCCTGGTTCGGAATCCCAAACATATTCAATCGGATTTCAATACAGATATCGTATGTAGGCCTGTCCACATGGGTCATGTTGTTGTCCTGAAGTGTAGCAATCACATGTGCACAGTGTGGATGGAAATTGTCATCCATAAAGGTTAAGATTTTGCTGTCAGTCCAGAGTGCTGACTCAAGGTGCAGTGATACAGCTTCTGTGTCTGATACCAGTCACTGCTAATTTCCTCTTCAAATATAGACAAGATCAGTTCTCAAGCTAACTTAAATGCTACCCCAAACCATCTTGCTACCCCCACCAAACCGATTGTGCTGCCTTGTGATATAATTACCAAATTACTCTGCAGTTCATCACCAGACTGTCCAAGATTGGTGTTGAATAAAGAGATCGAAGGTTGGTGAGGGGTTTAGTTCCAGGTCAGACATTAGTGATGAAAGTTTATGGTGAAGAATCGGAACCACAGTGCATTATGATCAAGGTACGTGTCAAAATTGTTCCTTGCCTGTTGTGCCTGTTGTTTGTGTCCCTTACGACCTCCAAATCATGCGTTTGTGTCCTTTATGACAGTTTGCTGTTTGGAATGGTTTTAAATTTTGTTTGACTGCCAGACAGGTCGAGAAAGTAGAAAAACTATCTCACTCCGCTCTGTGCATGCACGTCCGCAACAAAATGTGAGCCAAAGTACTGCTAAACTACAGGTTCTTGTTTTCATTTGCGTTCAAAATATAGCATTCAATTGAAATCGAGTTGTTCCTCGTTCATAAACTGACGTTCATAGACAGACAGACAGACAGACAGAAGTGAACCAATTGCTTAACCTTGCTTTTTGTTTTGTGGGCGCAGGGTAAATAAAGAGGTTCTTGAGTTGGTGCAAGAGGGGAGGTGTTTGATTGAGACGATCAGAGAGAGACCAAAAAACTAGGCTGATCACATTTTGAGAAAAGATGAGTTGTTGAGAAAGGGTAGGATGGATGGCCTAGAGCTACGCGTGACACTCATAAAATGGGTCGTGCAGATATGTGCATTGATTCTATGGACGATATGATTTGCACGCAATTTTCTAGGGTCGCTCGGTTCCCTATTTTCTTCCTGAAATACTTTCCTCATAATTTCCGCTCTGTTATTGAAAATAATGTTGTTGTTTTTTATCTGGTGAAAACCTTTTGTATAATTTTTTGTGTATGTGCAGAAATACATGTAGGTCGGAACGCTCGCGTTTAGCTTTCCTTCAGTAGTGACTGTCATACTTCAGTAGTAGTGAATTGTCATAAACCACTTATCATGCACCAAGAGAATATCATTGGAAGGCAGCTTACACAACAATTCAACTCATTCATTTCTTCAAAGTGAGGGAGCAACAATGCACGGTTGTGGTGGCAATTGTCTGCACATAATAACAACGCTGTGTAAACGAAGTTATTGTGCCTATGGAGTTTTATTTAGCGAGGCAGCAAGCGGTGGGACATCTGCCACCCCCGAAGCCAGGAAGGGATGTTTATGTGAAAACGTCGCCGTTGGTGTTGAAAAGGCAGCTGTCCCGGAATATTTGACTTCATTCCCAGCAGTGCTGCTTTTATTGCTCTGCTTCAGAAAAATAGGTCCTTGTATAATATTTCCACTCGTTATCCTCCGGATCAAAATTGCTTGTTTATTTGATTCTGCTGTTGAAAATGCAGGCCTTTGTTTATTACTATTTTTCTTTTAACTTCTAAAGTCGCCGTCTTCCTTTTCTGCCTTGGGTTTTTTTGGGTTTTTTTGCGTGGTCTTACGCATCTCAAGGAAACCACAAAGAAACTGGGGTCACACGAGTCAGTTTGGCCCATGGTGTCGATGCGACATGCGCTCTCTTAATACTTAATTAAGTCTTAATTAAGTCTCAAGACTTAATACAAGTTCCTTTAAAAGGAAATTGTTGTTGTTGTTGTTGTTGTTGTATAGCCCTGAACAATTCTCTCGAACAATCCCGTGGTACGGAGACAGCTGATCGATCTCGCAGGAGCGACTCAGAGATCCCCCGCATCCAGGATGTTGTACCCCACTTTCACAAAGTCATACCCAGGGGGCTAAACCAGTTTTTTTTTGGAAAAACAGACACGGCGTGCTGTAAAAGGTTGGCTGACAAAAATCATATCTATATGTATCTAGGAACAAAATGTATATGGACAACCTTGCCAACAAGCTACTGGAAATCTGTAGAAAGCCTCTAAAAAACATGACCCTATACGTGAATACGGTGCCTTTAGCAGCGATCAGCCATTATGGTTTATCCATGTTCCTTCAGCAATGATGAAGGAAAAACTTAATTCTAACAAACCAAATATATCATATCATAAATAAATGATTACTCCTTGAACCATTTACATCTCAATATCAAGGCATATTTTGGGACAAAACATTAAAGAATTGTTTAAAATGCACGCTCAATCCTGAATTTAATTATTTTGTTTGTGAACGTAACGTTAGAAGACGCATTTCTGTGGTGCTGTTATCACTTTCTGATTCACTGCTGCTGTCAAAGGTGGCTGTGTTGTGGGCACGGCTGCACTTCTTTTTCGATCCCTGACAGCGGCAGCCTATATAACAGGCAATGTTCTTCTTCCCACGTGAGCAGTTTGTGTTGCAGCCCTTGGTGCAGCCACAGGAGATCGTCTGCATCATCTGCTGTGGTCATGTCGAGTGTTTGGATTGCACTGGTACCAGCTTTCCATCATCCACGGCCCACACATAGTCCTCACATGGTTCGACACTCGGCTTGCAAATGTGAGCACTCTTGTCGATTGCAGTCTTGACGCCGCACGTTTGAGATGTTGTTGGAATGCGTTATCTGTGGGCAGTAGCAGCTTCAGCAGAGTTGACTTGTTGTTTAGGTATTTGTGAACTCGGATCTTTCCAAGGTCTGAGCCCTCGAAGTTATCACCCTTGTTGGTGTATACAGCGACCACAAGCTCCTTTGCCTGGTTGATTACATCTGCTGTGATCCGAGCGGGACCTTGATCTTCGTCTGCAAAGTCTTCCAATGCCGAGATGTTGGTTGTCTTGCTTCTGTTTAGCCACACCTTCTTCCCAGTAAAATAGGGGTAGCTGATGATGTCTCGTCCACTCAGACTGTGAATGAACGGCAGTCCTCTGCTGCTTGCAGGTCCCAGTGCCGCAGCAATCTCATGGATTGGTAGATAGCTCTCTCGTGCAGTTTGAACCCACAGTTCAGGCAAATCTTTCATCAGCGTTGCAGCGTAGTACATGCACATAATGATATCTGTGTCATTTGCGTGGATGATCATTCGTTCCACCTCCTCGTTCTGGACACTGCACATGGAGTGCAGTATAACCCTGGTATCGGCCTCTTGTTGAGTGGACTCCAAAGCAGTGACGTCTGTGACTGCACCCTCTGTAATCAGCACACTCTTCATTTCTTCATTAAAGTCACCACCCAGGTACAATCAGGTTGAACCTATGGTTGGAGCAAGCTGCTCCTCCTGGCACCATGTCTCACACAGGAAGCTCAAAAGTCCAGCTTTGTTGGCAGACATGGAGAGGAACTCCTGTGGGCCAGGGGCTCTGTACTGCTCACCGATTTCAAACTGCCTTAGTGGTCATGACCGGGTGTACCTATGCTGCTGCTCTGAAGACTTCAGGCAACACAAATTGACATAATGTTAGCTTTCACAATAAACATCTATAAATTATATATTTAAAAATCCATATACCCAGGGGGCCAAATGGATCTAACAGACACGGTGTGCTGTAAAAGGTTTTTAAAATGTTATATAAATATATGGTTTTCCGAACACTATTTAATGACGCCCAATATTATGGCTTGCAGGTGGTACAGGCTGTCATAATTACTTAGTTATGGTCTATTTGGGTTGCTAGAACTAACTTTTCCATTCGTGGGACATAGATAAACCATATGGCTGATCGCTGCTAAAGGTGCCGTATTCACGTATCGGGTCATGTTGTTTAGAGGCTTCCTACAGATTTCTAGTATCTTATTGGCAAGGTTGTCCATATACATTTTGTTCCTAGATATATAGAGATATGATTTTTGGCAGCCATTCTTTTACAGCACGCCGTGTCTGTTAAACCCATTTGGCCCCCTGGGTATCAGCGCCACAACATCGAGAAAGAGATAGAGAGAAGAGGGAAAGGGCCGGTCCATAGGGACCAATGGTCTCTCTAACCAAGACCGCACTGCCCCGACAAATCTGGGCAGCAGGGAAGAATGGAGAAGTTTTGACCCCTGACTTGTGTTGGAGGGTACAACCACCGTGAAGAAGCGTTCCCGATCGTTGTTTCAATTCAAGTTGTTGTTGTAGCTGTCATGGTAGCTGTGGATGTTGTTGTTTGTTCTCCTTCTGTGTACCTATTGCTTTGAGCAGTATATCATTTTGTGCGCTCCTTCTGTGTCCTTATGAATGGTTCATGCTGTCGTAGAATAATATATGCTCCTGTTGGAATCCGCTGTGTAAAGCTCCCACTCCCACTTCTTCTTCTTCTTCAATCGAGGAAAGCGGAGCTTTTCAAACAGGCATCTTTATGATTACACAAATATTTGTTTCAAGTAAATCGATTATTAGCTTTCCAACCAAGGAAATTTATTTCTACCGATACCATTGATATTATTCTACGACAGCAGGAACCGTTACATTAAAGCTTGAGGTCCTGCTTCTTCTTCGTGTGATGAACGGACAGACTCTTCTCCTTTTAGTAATAGATTATCCCACTTGACAGCAGTATACCTTAGTCAGTCGTGTGTGCTTGATCTGTCTGTTCCTAGTTTTGATTCCCAATTAGGTCAAGTTTATAAATTAAAGAGCCCTCTGGTGCACATCTTGGAGCACTCTACTTCATCATAGTCACTCATTCAGACCCTCCTTCTAGAACCATCATGGTCACATGAGCATCATATAAATGGTGATCATTTTTAGCCACAGGTTAAAGATTATATGTTTTAGTTTAGATGCAATTACAAAGATTTAATTTTAGTTTGTCATTGGCATCTAACTGGGTTTTGTAATTTGATGAATAAATTACTTGACAACAAAATATTGGTGGGGAAGGGAGAATGTACAAATAAATAATTGAGCTAGCTTTGGATAATTGTGACAGTTCATAGCGCTGCAGCAAAATGATTCACTGAGATGACCTTTTTTGTTGGGAGAGAGGAGTGGAACACCGAGAGGAATTGAGGATTCAAACCTCAATCCCTTGTGTCTTGGTTTTGCAAGCGAATTGTTTCATTTGTAAAATACATATACCATACACATTACACATACACTACATGACCAAAAGTATGCGGACACCCCAACACCAAATATCTCATTCCAAAATCATCGGCATTAATATGGAGTTGGTCCCCCCTTTGCTACTGGAACAGCCTCCACTCTTCTGGAAAGGCTTTCCACTAGATGTTGGAACATTGCTACGGGGATTTGCTTCCATTCAGCCACAAGCATTAGTGAGGTCGGGCACTGATGTTGGGCGATTAGGTCTGGCTCGCAGTCGGCGTTCCAATTCATCCCAAAGGTGTTTGATGGGGTTGAGGTCAAGGCTCTGTGCAGGCCAGTCAAGTTCTTCCACACCGATCTCGACAAACCATTTCTGTATGGACTTCACTTTGTGCACAGGGGCATTGTCATGCTGAAACAGGAAAGGGCCTTCCCCAAACTGTTGCCACAAAGTTGGAAGCACACAATCGTCTAGAATGTCATTGTATGCTGTTGCATTCATAGTTCCCTTCACTGGAACTAAGGGGCCGAGCCCGAACCATGAAAAACAACCCCAGACCATTATTCATCCTCCACCAAACTTTACATTTGGCATCATGCATTCGGGCAGGTAGCATTCTCCTGGCATCCGCCAAACCCAGATTAGTCAGTCAGACTGCCAGATGGTGAAGCATGATTCATCACACCAGAGAACGCATTTCCACTGCCCCAGAGTCCAATAGCGGTGAGGTTTACACCACTCCAGCCGACGATTGGCATTGTGCATGGTGATCTTAGGCTTGTGTGTGTGGCTCCTCAGCCATGGAAACCCATTTCATGAAGCTCCCGACGAACAGTCGTTGTGCTTACATTGCTTCCAGAGGCAGTTTGGAACTCAGTAGTGAGTGATGCAACTGAGGACAGACGTTTTTATGCGCTATGTGCTTCAGCACTTGGCGGTCCCGTTTTGTGAGCTTGTGTGGCCTACCACTTCGTGGCTGAAGTGTTGTTGCTCCTAGACATTTCCACTTCACAATAACAGCACTTACAGTTGACCGGGGCAGCTCTAGCAGGGCAGAAATTTAACGAACAGACTTGTTGGAACGGTGGCATCCTATGACGGTGCCACGTTGAATGTCGCTGAGCTCTTTAGTACGGCCCTTTCTACTGCCAATGTTTGTCTACGGAGATCTCCTGGCTGTGTGCTTGATTATATATACCTGTCAGCAATGGGTCTGGTTGAAACAGCCGAATCCACTATTGAGAATGGGTGTCCGCTTACTTTTGGTCATGTAGTGTACCTTCGATAATGCAATATTATTTGACGCAAACCTATTATAATGCAATGTTGTGTAAACTCATGTAGAAGGCCAAATTGTAAAAACAAAAAACAAAAAAAAAAAACACCTGTAAACGCAGCCATCGCTCAGAACATGTTTTGCACCAACCAATCTGCAAATAGCATGTTCAGTTTGTTATATGTGACTGCCATTATTGTGTTAATTTGAGCATTAATTCTTATTTTTGCAATGTAAACTCTGTAAAGTGACCATATTTATTTCAAGATGTCAGGAAAAAGGCAAGCAAGTGAAAGTACACAAAGTGCGAAAAACAAGTACAGATACATTCAAAGTACACCGCCTCCATGCCAAATAAATATATAACATCCTCCAGCATGCGACATTGCCTTTGGCACCCGGCGATACCACCGTGCAGCACATAGAGACGGTATTGGGAGGGAGAGGTGAACAATAATTGATAATTGCGTAAATAAAATCAATAAATAATAATTGTAAAATAATTTCTTAATAAATTGGCGAATAGCATACATCAACCACCAGTGTTTCATCTGAAGCTGTAACTTTTTGAAAGTTAATTAAATGTCATTAATGGAAAAAAAAAATTGATTAATTGACTAATCGATAAATAATTAATCGATTAAGTGATTTATCAATAAATCAAAAATATCCTTTATAACCACATCACTTGGTCACTGTCATGTCCGAATATCAGCTTCCCAGCTCAAAGGGTTCCCGAGATATTGCCCAGATGAGAAAAAAACTCATCTGGGCAATATCTCGACTGCAGAAGATATCTCTACTCAAAAAAAAAAAACCCCAAAAATATTTCCTTCCCAGGTCTTATTCGTTTATTTGTTGTTCTTTTTTGTTCGTTCGTTCTTCGTTCGCGATCACGCGATCACGTGGTTAGAAATGTATAATCTCTCCCCTGAACAACTATTTTCTCTCATATATTATAACACCCTTTTCTTCTTTTCCTACAAAAGGATGCTTTCGTCTTGCTCACCAAATCTATTCATTCCAAAAAATATATATAATACCATCTCTTACAGTTCCTCCTTTCTACATTCCCTAAACTATCCAAAACTCCACCCCTCCTTCAGTGTCCTCAAACGTATTTTTGACTCGAAGGTCTCAAACTCATTTTGCAAAAAATGTTCGTTTCCCATGAATCGTACACTTTTCAAAATCCAATCTCACCCCTCCCCTCCAAATCCTCCCCATCACCCATCCCTTTCAAATCTCCCCCCTTGCCCCTTCCCTCCCCTCCCTCCTAAACTACCCCCACACCCCTCCCCTCCGAGACTCTCCCTCGCTCCTCCCCTCCTAGACTCTCCTCTCACCCCTCCTCCTCAAAGCATCCTCCCTGCTTCTTCCCCCTTCCAACTTTCACCTTCATCTCCCCCAACCTTCTGCCTCGCTCTTCCCCCTCCTCAAATAACACCTCACTGTGCCTCACCCAATCTCCATCAAACCTTTTGTCCACCCCATTCTTCCCTTTCTCCAAGCTATTCTGAAATCTCTGACACACCTTCAACAGCTCTCCCTACCTCTTCCTCCTCTTCCACATCTTACCCTACCCCTCCCCCCCCTGTTCTGGACCTGATGCTCCCCCTTCCTCTTCATTAACGGTATGGACCTCAAACATCCGGGGCCTTCGCTCAAACTTGACTGATCTCTCCATACAGGTTGCTTCTGACAAACCAGATGTGATCTGCTTAACAGAAACTTTCCTCCTTCATGATGTCTCTGATGCCTTGGTATCTCCCAGGTTACTCCCTCCTCCGGTATGATAGACCTGAGCCTCGTCCTGGAGGTGGGGTTGCTATCTTTATAAAAAACTCTTCCTCACTCGCCCTCCACTGCCCTCTCCACCTCACCCCCAGGAATACCTTTGGCTACGGCTTCCCCTTCGCTCCCACCTTTTGTTCATATGTGTGTTGTACCGTCCACCAAACAGCGATGACTCAATCTACATCTCGCTGTCTGATAATATGGACCAACTTCTATCTACCCATCCCAACTCTCTCTTCCTCATATGTGGTGATTTCAATTGTCACCATGCCAGTTGGCTGGGTGTGGGTACCTCTCTCACCAGCCATGGCTCTTCAGCAAAGGACTTCTGCGACTCACTGGGACTGACACAATCTGTCAATTTCCCGACCCGGATCTCAGTCAACGGAGCATCTTCTCTTCTGGATTTGGTTATGACAAACTTCCCTGAAAATGTCTGCTGCTCTTCTTCTGCTCCAATCGGCTCATCTGATCATGTGCTTGTCAAAGTGGACATCTCTCTGACCATTCTCAGAGAGCCTCCTCAGCGTCGACGAGTCTGGCATTTCACTCAGGCCAACTGGCACTGTCTTCCAGCAGCCATCAATCATCTGGACTGGTCTCCCATCTCTACCGCCTCTGACATCAACTCATCCTGGGAATTCTTTCAAAGTAAATTGCTCTCTCTCATGCACAGATTTATCCCATCTCTTCTTCAGTTGTCATACCCTTCCTCCCGTCCATGGTACACGGAATCTTGTGGTGAGGCTGTTGCCCTGAAACAACTTGCTTTCGTCTCCTGGAAAGCAAATCCAACGGAAGGAAATCTTATTTCCTTTCACAAAGCCCGAAACAAGTGTGTGTCCACCCTCAGGAGAGCCAGGAAACAATATCTCACCGTTCTCAAGACCGAACTCTCTTATCTGTCTCCCTCTTCCAAATCCTGGTGGCGTCTGGTCAAATCTGTTTCTGGTGTTTGTTCCCCCTCCATCCCCTCCATCCCCTCCCTCACCTCAAATGGCTTAACGGCTGACTCCGCACGTGAAAAAGCTGAATGCCTCAACTCTGTGTTTGCCTCTAAATCTTGTGTCCCAAACCCATCCCTCTCTGTACCCACCGTACCCAGTTGTACCCAGCTGCTCCTGGACTCTGTGTCCTTTCCTCCTGACAAGGTGGAAAAGTTTTTGTCAACCCTCGACTCTGATTCTGCAACTGGTCCTGACGGCATCAGCCCACGGGTCCTAAAATCATGTGCTTCCGCTCTTTCACTCCCTCTTTCTGTTCTCTTCACCCTCTCTTTTGCTCAAGGTCATCTGCCATCTGCTTGGAAATCAGCCAATATCACCGCTTTGCACAAAAAAGGTGCAAAAACAGATCCCAGCAACTACAGACCAATCAGCCTTCTCCCAATTATCAGCAAATTCATGGAATCCATCATTGCTTCGGATATCAAATCCTTCCTCTTCTCCAATGGCTTGATCTCCGATCATCAATTTGGATTCAGACCAGGTCATTCTACTCTGGACATGCTGCTTCTGCTGTCCGAACAATGGATGGAGGTCCTCAATGCCAAACAGGAAATCAGAGCTGTCTCCCTCGACATATCACGTGCCTTCGATACGGTCTGGCACCCCGCTCTGCTCACCAAACTCTCCTCCTTTGGTATCCATGGAAATCTCCACACATGGCTGGCCGACTTCCTCTCTGGTCGTAGTCAACGTGTGGCCCTGAATGGGTTTCTCTCATCTCCTCTTCCTGTTCAGGCTGGAGTTCCCCAAGGTAGTGTTCTGGGCCCTGTGCTTTTTCTGGTCTTCATCAATGATCTCTCTGACTCTTGAAAATCCTCTCTATCTCTTTGCTGACGACTCTACTCTCTGTCGCTCCATTCCTCATCCCTCAGATCGGCAGTCTGCAGCCTCCTCACTCTCTGCAGACCTGGACAAAATCACAGACTGGGCAAACAAATGGAACATGTCTTTCAATCCTGATAAATCTCACACTCTTACGATGTCTCTCCGAAAAGACCGACTGTAAAACCCTCCCATCCACTTTCTGAATAATCCACTCCAAGAAGTTCTGTCACTCAAGCTTTTGGGTCTCACTATTTGCCATGATCTTTCCTGGGGAAACCACATTTCAAATCTGGCCGCCAAAGCCAGTCGCCGACTGGGCATCCTCCGTCGTGCGAAGTCCTTCCTTGGCACACCTGAGCTCCTCACCACATACAAGGCTTTCATCCGCAGCTCTATGGAATACTGCTCTCCCCTCTGGTCTGGTGCTCCTGCCTCACACCTAGCCCGTCTTCACGCTGTTGAAACCAAAGCGTTCAGAATCATTGGAATCTACCGCGATGAAGCTAACTCCAAGGGCCTTTCACTCACTCACCGCAGGCAGGTTGGTGGTCTTTCCGTCTTCTACCGACTCTTTGGCCTTGCCCCTCCAGCCCTCTCTGGGCTCTGTCCCCCAAATATTCCTACAGGTCGCACAAGATCTGCCTGCAACCCTCTTATGGTTAAACTGCCAAAATCAAGACTTTCTGCTCACCTTCACTCCTTCATTCCTCTGTTCTCCTGCCTCTGGAACAAACTCCCTCACTCTCTTCAATCCCACTCCACCCTCCAGGTCTTTAAAACAGCTGTTCACCACCATCTCTTATCCTCCCCCATCCAAAACCTTGATCTTTTCTACCCCCGCTAATTTCGGTCCCCTTGTGTTTTATACCTTTCCCCCCCACCCCCCTCCCCTTCCCACGCCTCCTGCCCCCAAGCCCTCTCCCTCCCACACTTCTCCCTGCTCTCAAATGTTGTGGTTGTGTGCTTCCCCTTCTCTCCCCATCTTGTCTTCCGCTCCCTCTTTTTGTATATTTTGTTTGTTTGGTTGATTTGTTTGTGAAATAAATGTTAGCTCTTTCACTAGCCTCGATTCAGTATACAAAAAAAAAAGAAAAAAAAAAGAAGTGATTATTAATAAAAATAAATAAATAATAATCATAGAATAATTAAATTTTTAATCAATTGGCTTATAGAATACCTAAACCAACAACGTTTCATCCCACTCCGCCAAGCCCTCTCCCTC
The DNA here is from genome assembly GCF_964187855.1 of Myxine glutinosa. NCBI lineage: Eukaryota > Metazoa > Chordata > Myxini > Myxiniformes > Myxinidae > Myxine > Myxine glutinosa. Next base: position 41,541,900 of record NC_136261.1, read on the forward strand.
CCACATATCTCCCGATGTCTCTGCTCTCAAATGTTGTGCTTATGTGATTCCCTCTCTCTCCCTGTGTCGTCTCCCGCTCCCTTTATCATATGTTTTATTTCTGTTTCTCTTTTTGTGATTAATGTTAGCTCTTACACGAGCCTCGATCTTGTATACAAAAAAAACAAAACTGTAACTTAAAAAAAAAAAAAAAGCCGTTCATCAAATAATTAAATAATGAATCGATTAATCGATAAATCAAAAATGCCCTTTACAGCCAAATCCCTTGGTCATTGTCATGTCCAAATATCAGCTTCCCAGCTCAAAAGGTGCCTGAGACATTGCCCAGATGAGAAAAGAAATAAATAAGTACTTAATTAATTGATAATAATTAATTGATTAATCAAAAAACAAAAAGTACTGTTTTTCCAAAGCACTTGTTCACTGGTGTGCCATAATTTCAGCTTCCTAGCTCAAAGGATGGCTGAGATATCGCCTGGACAAACAAGTAAACAAACAAGTACAGATGCATTCAAAGTACACCGCCCCCATGCCAAATAATTAAATATCCTCCAGCGCGGCATTGCCGCCATGCAGCTTTCGAGACTGTATTGGGAGGGAGAGGTGTCCAATAAATTGATTGATTAATTCCATAATTAAAATCAATAAAAAATTGTCATAAAATATTTTCTCAATCAATTGGCTAAAAGCATAACTAAACCACCAGTGCTTCATCCGAAGATGTAACTTTTAGAAATATAATAAAATAAGTCATTAATAAAAAAATTAAGTAATTAATTTATTAATCAATAAAGAATTAATCGATTAATTGATTAATCAATTAATCAAAAATATCCTTTACAGCCAAATCACTTGGTCATTGGCATGTCCAAATATCAGGTTCCTAACTCGAAAGGTGCCTGAGATATTGCCCAGAAGAGAAAGGAAATATATAAGTACTTAATTAATCGATAATAATTAAGTAACTAATCAATTAATTGATTCATCAAAAAACAAAAAATACCGTTTATGACAAAGTACTTACTATTGTGCCCAAATTTCAGCTTCCTATCTCAAATGATGGCTGAGAAATCGCCCGGACAAACAAACAAACAAGAAAACAAATAATCAACCGGAGTGAAAACTGAGTACTCCCTTTCAGCGTGCATCATTACCGGTCTCCCTTCATTGCCCGGCGATGAGATCATGCAGCGTCTGGGGATGGAATAGGAAAGGAGCAGTGCACAATTAATGGAAAAGTATTTCTGTACAGCAGAAATTAGAAGTGATTAAAGCTCTTTGAAGGTGGCAACTGCCAGAGTAATATTGGCCATGATTTAAATTTGAATACATCCACCATTAAAACAATACGTTCACCATGACAGTGTAGCGGTTCCCGCTGAATGTACACAATCGCCTTGCACCTGCCAGGACGCGGTCAGGGCGCGATCGCCACGCCGGGCTCGTCCGGACGGGCCCAGACGCGCCTCTCCTGGGCATGCCCGGACTCGCTGTTCCCGGGCACGCCCGAACCTCTCGGGCACGCCCGGTCTCGTCTTTCCCGGGCATGCCCGCTCTCGCCTTTCCAGGGCTCGCCCAGAGCGCCCGGGCACGCCCAGCCTCGACTTGCCAGGCCGCGTCCAGGACGCCCGGGCATGTCCAGACTCGCCTTTCCAGGGCTCGCCCAGAGCGTCCGGGCATGCCCGCTCTCGCCTTTCCAGGGCTCGCACAGAGCGCTCGGGCACGCCCAGCCTCGACTTGCCAGGCCGCGTCCAGGACGCCCGGGCATGTCCAGACTCGCCTTTCCAGGACTTGCCCTTGACACCCGGGCATGCCCGGTCTCGGTTTTCCCGGGCAAACGCCCGGGCATAAATGTGTATATATATTGCTGCCCGATAAACGGGCTTTTGAGAATACCTGAGCTGTTTTGTTTCAATAAAGCAACTCGGACGAATTCTGTCTTTGGTCGCGTCAATTCTTTCGACTCGCGTTGGAGCGCAGCTCCTTCACTGGTGACCTACCGACATGGACACGGCAGTGACTCTTAAACTGCCTACCTTCTGGGAGGTTCACGCGGCTGTTTGGTTCGCCCAGGCGGACTCCCAGTTCGCCCTGCGAGGCATCACCTCGGGCGACACCCGCTTCCACCACGTCGTGGCAGCGCTCGGTTCCGCCACCGCGGCCCGCGCCCTGAGCCTCCTCGAGCACCCGCCGGCTGCCGACAAGTATGACGCGCTGAAGACGCTCCTCCTCGACGCTTTCGCCCTCTCACCGGCGGCACGCGCACGGCGCCTGCTCGACCTGCCCGAGCTCGGCGACACGCGCCCGTCCGAGCGCATGGACTATATGCTCTCGTTGCTCGGTGAGTACTCTCCGGATTTTCTGTTCCGCGAGCTGTTCCTTCGCCAGCTGCCTCACCCGGTACGCCTCGCCCTGGCTGGCACGTCGATCACCGATCCCCGTGCCCTCGCCAGGGAAGCCGATAAGATCTCCTCGGCGGGCCAACACATCGGCGCGGCTACCTGGAGCCTGCCGCCATCCAAGGCGACGCCCACGATGCCCGAGCTCCCTGCGCAGTTGGAGGCCGAACTGCCGGTGCAACTGGCGGCCGCCACGCCGTGCCGACCGCTTCCGACACGACGGCCGGGGCCTCCACCTGACCAGGCGTGGTGTTATTACCACGCCAGGTTCGGACACAAGGCTCGGACGTGCCGACCCCCGTGCACTTTCGGCAAGTCGGGAAACGGCCGGGCCGGCGTTCATTCCCAGCCATGAGCGCCGGCCACTCGGGCAACTTGCTTTTTATTCGGGACAAAGTGTCCGGGCGGCGTTTCCTTTGTGACACCGGCGCCCAACTGAGCGTCATACCCGCCTCCGAGCAGGACAGGCGGGACGCCGTTTGCGGCCCCTCTTTGGTCGCTGCTAATGGCTCGGCCATACGCACTTTCGGCCCGCGCGACGTCACCCTCTGCTTCGGCAGCCAGCGCTTTCAGTGGACCTTTGTAACCGCCTGCGTCCCCATGGCTTTGCTGGGCGCCGACTTCCTCTGCGCGCACGGGCTGCTGGTCGACGTCAAACGTCGTCGCCTTGTCAACGCCGAGACCTTCAGCTCCCTGGCGTGCACGATGAGCAGCTCCGCACCGACCAAACTGGCGTGCGCCCTCCCGACGGCGAACGAGTTCGCTCGCCTGCTCGCGGAATTCCCGGCCCTCACGCGGCCGACGTTTTCGGCCGTCGCAGTGCGGCATGGGATCGAGCACCACATACCCACTACGGGCCCGCCGGTCTACGCCAGGGCCCGCCGCCTCGACCCGGCCAAGCTCGCCGTGGCAAAGGCCGAGTTCGACGCGTTGGAGCACCTCGGCATCGTGCGGCGCTCCAATAGCACATGGGCCTCACCACTGCACATCGTGCCAAAGCCGGGGGGCGGATGGCGCCCGTGTGGCGACTACCGCCGCCTCAACGACGCTACCACCCCCGACAGGTACCCGATCCCACACATCCAGGACTTTTCCGCCCGTTTGGTGGGACGGGTCATATTTTCCAAAATTGACCTGATACGGGGATACCACCAGGTACCTGTCCGGGCGGCCGACGTCCCGAAGACGGCCGTCATCACGCCGTTCGGCCTGTTCGAATTTTTGAGGATGCCGTTTGGCCTCAAGAACGCGGCCCAGGCGTTCCAGCGCTTAATGGACGGCGTGCTGCGCGACCTGCCATTTCTTTTCGTCTATCTGGACGACATCCTCGTCGCCAGCACGTCCCGCGCCGAGCACCTCCTCCACCTCCGAACACTGTTCGGTCGCCTCAGCGAGCACGGCTTAATTGTCAACCCGGCCAAATGCCACTTCGGCACGACGACCGTTGACTTTTTGGGCCACCGCATCACCAAGACCGGGGCCGTGCCGCTGCCGACCAAGGTCGAGGCCATCACCACGTTCCTGCGTCCCCGTTCCATCAAGGCCCTACAAGAGTTCCTCGGCATGGTGAATTTTTATCACCGATTCGTGCCCAGCGCTGCTCAGCTCATGCGGCCCCTTTACGAGGCCCTCCGGGGCAAGCCGGCCAAGCATGACATTGTTTGGTCCGCGGCCATGGACGCGGCCTTCGCGAGCGCAAATCGGGCCCTCGCCGACGCAACGCTGCTGGCTCACCCGGTGCTCAACGCGCCCATCGCCCTCACTACGGACGCCTCCAACTACGCGGTGGGCGCCGTCCATGAACAATGGGTGGACGGGGTTTGGCAGCCACTCGCTTTTTTCAGCCGGCAGCTCCGGCCGAACGAGTTAAAATACAGCACGTTCGACCGCGAGCTGCTCGGTCTATTCCTGGCCGTTCGCCATTTCCGACACCTCCTGGAGGGCCGCCCGTTCACGGCTTTCATCGACCACAAGCCGTTGGTCTACGCAATGGCCAAAGTCACGGAGCCGTGGTCGGCCTGCCAGCAGCGCCACCTCTCCGCTGTGTCGGAATTCACCACGGACATCCGGCACGTCGCCGGCAAAGACGACGCCGTGGCCGACTGTCTTTCTCGGGCCAGCGCGAACGCGGTCCACCTCGGCGTGGACTTCGCGCACATGGCGGCCGACCAGACCACCGACACCTCGGTGCAGGCCCTCCGGGCGGCGGACACGGGCCTCCGCCTGGCCGACATCCCCTTCGCGGGCACCGTCCTGCTCTGCGACGTCTCCCAGGGCCAGCCTCGCCCCATCGTGCCCGTTTCCTGGCAGCGCCGCATCTTCGCCTCCATCCACGGCCTTTCTCACCCGGGCCGGAAAGCTTCTCAGAAGCTGGTGTCGGCGCGTTTCGTCTGGCACGGCCTTCGACGGAACGTCCGCGACTGGGCCAATGCCTGCACGGTCTGCCAGCGGGCCAAGGTCCACCGCCACACCCAGGCCCCGCTAGCACCTTTCACCGTGCCTGCACGGCGTTTCGACCACGTCCACGTGGACCTGGTGGGTCCCCTGCCCCCATCGCGGGGGTTCACCCACCGGCTCACCATGGTGGACAGGACCACCAGGTGGCCGGAGGCCGTGCCCCTCACCTCCACCACCACCGCCGACGTGGTGCAGGCGTTCATCGCCACCTGGGTCGCGGGCTTCGGCGCACCGGCGGACATCTCGTCCGACCGCGGCCCACAGTTCACGTCCGAACTTTGGGGCGCGGTCGCCCGCTCGTTGGGGTCACGCTGCACCGCACCACGGCCTACCACCCCAAGCCAACGGGTTGTGCGAGCGGTTTCACCGCTCCATGAAGGCCGCACTCATGGCCGGCCTTCAGGACGACGGTTGGACCGACCGGCTGCCGTGGGTCCTTTTGGGCCTCCGCACGGCCCCCAAGGAGGACCTCCGGGCGTCCGCTGCCGAGCTCGTCTACGGCCAGCTGCTCCGCGTCCCGGGCGAGTTCGTGCCCGACGCTACCAGTCCCTGGTCCGCCGCACACCAGCGCTCGGACCTCCAGGAGGCCGCCCGCCGATTTGTCCCCGTGCCAACGTCCCGCCACGGTGGCCCCCAGTCCTACGTCCCCCCGGCGCTTCGCACAGCGGAGTACGTCTTTGTGCATCATGACGCGCACCGGGGGCCACTCCGGCCGCCGTACGACGGGCCCTTCCGGGTCTTGCGACGGGGCGACAAGTCCTTCGTCGTCGACGTCGGCGGCCGGTCGGACCGGATCTCTGTGGACCGCCTCAAACCGGCGCAAGTGGACGTCGACCGACCACCACGGTTGGCCCTTCCTCCGCGGCGAGGCCGCCCCCCGTCTACAGTTCCCCCCGCTCGACCACCCACCACCGGATCGGACCCCCCCACGACCCTTCAGGGGTCGCTTCGGCCGGGTCATCCGGACCCCCCTTAAATTGACCCTGCCGGTGCAGGTCGATTCTGGAGGGGCGTGTGTAGCGGTTCCCGCTGAATGTACACAATCGCCTTGCACCTGCCAGGACGCGGCCAGGGCGCGATCGCCATGCCAGGCTCGTCCGGACGGGCCCAGACGCGCCTCTCCTGGGCATGCCCGGACTCGCTGTTCCCGGGCACGCCCGGACCTCCCGGGCACGCCCGGTCTCGTCTTTCCCGGGCATGCCCACTCTCGCCTTTCCAGGGCTCGCCCAGAGCGCCCGGGCACGCCCAGCCTCGACTTGCCAGGCCGCGTCCAGGACGCCCGGGCATGTCCAGACTCGCCTTTCCAGGGCTCGCCCAGAGCGTCCGGGCATGCCCGCTCTCACCTTTCCAGGGCTCGCCCAGAGCGCTCGGGCACGCCCAGCCTCGACTTGCCAGGCCGCGTCCAGGACGCCCGGGCATGTCCAGACTCGCCTTTCCAGGACTCGCCCTTGACACCCGGGCATGCCCGGTCTCGGTTTTCCCGGGCAAACGCCCGGGCATAAATGTGTATATATATTGCTGCCCGATAAACGGGCTTTTGAGAATACCTGAGCTGTTTTGTTTCAATAGAGCAACTCGGACGAATTCCGTCTTTGGTCGCGTCAATTCTTTCGACTCGTGTTGGAGCGCAGCTCCTTCAACAGCACGCTCTCGTCACTCTTGTCTCCTGGACTTCGCTACTCTCCTCTCGCTCAATTTTGCGCCACCTTGGAACAAATCCCTATTTCTTACATTTTGTGACCATATCGTTTTGTGCAACGACCGACAGGAACGCCTCCTTCGTGCTAAACAAGGTCCAAGTGTGTAGGTTTCTTGTGTGTGGGAAATAAATAATTGTATTTTAAACGGAATTTCTGTCCTTTTCTCCCTCATGCGAAATGCTGGCGACGCATCACAACTCGAAGCTTGTAATCAAATCTTGTACACAGAATTTCAAAATGCTAAACGCAAACCGCTTTGTGCCCTCATGGCATATCCGTCTGAACTCTTCCAAAAGACACCTTCGGTACTCTTATAGCAACGCTGAAGGCGTTGCTTGCCAACGAGGTTGAGTGGTTGAAGTGCGCACACAAGCAATTGGCAATGGCAATGCGAGTGCTATTAGCTTGCACTCCCCTACTCCCTGCCCCCCATCTGCACAACCCATTTGGGTCCCTTCCGCTTGGGAAATGACATTGGTGTTCAGCTGTGGAGGTTCATTGGACACGCTCATGTTCAAAAGCATTTGCCAAGTGAAGTTTGTGTTGCGAACCAGAGTTAGTGACTTTCTCACAGGAGGTTTTTCCTACTTTACATGAGTCCGAGATTCATCATGATGCTCGTATGTATGCATCACATGGAGGACACAGATGTGAGTCAATATTACTGAACTTTAACATGGATTGCAAGCACATTAATAGACAGTGGATAAACACATCAAATACATCAAGGTCTTTCTAACCACACACTGACTGGCTCACTGATATAAATATTTAGTACTTTATAGGTGGCCCAGAAAGTTGAAATTTGGCATACCGATGCAACTCGAAGCCACAATTCCAGGCAAAAACTATAACGAGCAATCAAAGATTGAAACCCCTCGCCAGGACTTTGTTTTGTGTGCTTTAATAGTATGTATTTTATCGACGTACTCGCATTCTAATTGTACATACTTTATCGAGGTACTCGGTTTAAAAAAGAGATCGTGTAATCAGGCTCCCACCAGGGAGCATTTGGGCCTATGTCGGCACACTCTATGTGGACAGACAGACAAATGGACCTGAATGCCATACCCACTCCTGTGGCGAAGGTCATAACAAAACTGTCTGTAAATGTCCGTAAACTAAAATATCCGGAAACAAAAGTCCTCCTGCCTCGGCTGGGAGAGAGAGGAGTAGCTTGGGCTTCACATAACTAACAAACTCGTACTGCTCACTCATTCACTCACGTACTGGTCGTAGTCAACGTGTGGCCCTGAATGGGTTTCTGTCATCTCCTCTTCCTGTTCAGGCTGGAGTTCCCCAAGGTAGTGTTCTGGGCCCTGTGCTTTTTCTGGTCTTCATCAATGATGATATCTCAATCTCTCTGACTCTCTTGAAAATCCTCTCTATCTCTTTGCTGACGACTCTACTCTCTGTCGCTCCATTCCTCATCCCTCAGATCGGCAGTCTGCAGCCTCCTCACTCTCTGCAGACCTGGACAAAATCACAGACTGGGCAAATAAATGGAACATGTCTTTCAATCCTGATAAATCTCACACTCTTAAGATGTCTCTCCGAAAAGACCGACTGGACAACCCTCCCATCCACTTTCTGAATAATCCTCTCCAAGAAGTTCTGTCACTCAAGCTTTTGGGTCTCACTATTTGCCATGATCTTTCCTGGGAAAACCACATTTCAAATCTGGCCTCCAAAGCCAGTCGCCGGCTGGGCATCCTCCGTCGTGCGAAGTCCTTCCTTGGCACACCTGAGCTCCTCACCACATACAAGGCTTTCATCCGCAGCTCTATGCAATACTGCTCTGCCCTCTGGTCTGGTGCTCCTGCCTCACACACTAGCTCGTCTTCACGCTGTTGAAACCAAAGCGTTCAGAATCATTGGAATCTCCCGCGATGAAGCTAACTCCAAGGGCCTTTCACTCACTCACCGCAGGCAGGTTGGTGGTCTTTCCGTCTTCTACCGACTCCTCTCTGGCCTTTCCCCCCCCCCCCCCCCCCATCTCTCTCTGGGCTCTGTCCCCCAAATATTCCTACAGGTCGCACAAGATCTGCCTGCAACCCTCTTATGGTTAAACTGCCAAAATCAAGACTTTCTGTTCACCTTCACTCCTTCAGTCCTCTTTTCTCCCGCCTCTGGAACAAACTCCCTCACTCTCTTCAATCCCACTCCACCCTCCAGGTCTTTAAAACAGCTGTTCACCACCATCTCTTATCCTCCCCCATCCAAAACCTTGATCTTTTCTACCCCCGCTAATTTCGGTCCCCTTGTGTTTTATACCTCTCCACCCCCGCCCCCCTTCCCACGCCCCCTCCCCCCAAGCCCTCTCCCTCCCACACTTCTCCCTGCTCTCAAATGTTGTGGTTGTGTGTTGTGGTGTGCCCCTTCTCTCCCCATCTTGTCTTCCGCTCCCTCTTTTTGTATATTTTATTTGTCTGGTTGATTTGTTTGTGAAATAAATGTTAGCTCTTTCACGAGCCTCGATTCAGTATACAAAAAAACAAAAAAAACATTCTTCATTCTTCATCAATTTTCATTAAATCATTTATTTATTTATTTTTTATTAAATTATTCAAATCATTTAATTGATTTATTTTTCTGTTTTCAGAATGCAAATACAATCCACTCGTATGGTATGTATGGGATTTGAACTCATGTTTCCTAGATTATGGGCCAGAGATTTAGACGGAAGCACTAAAACTAACAAGTTTCTCGTCTCAGCATTTATATTCTCTGATGCGTTGATTTTTTAAGAACATTTAGTGGATTGAGGAGTTTCCTTGTTTTGATTTCTAGTTTTTTGATTTCCGCTTGTGACCACTTTATTATTCCGCAGCTATATTGGAACACTGGTACTGCGAGCTGGTTTATGGCTTTGATTTTGTTTCTTGGGGAGAGGTATGTTTTTCAGGATCAGCTTCGTTCTACGTAGGTGTTCTTTGGCGATTGTTTTGCGCATTTGTTTGTGACATATTTGGTGGCCCTCTTCTACTCCGAGGTATTTGTACATGATGCGTCGTTTTCTAGCGCTGCGTTTTCTAGCCCCCCAAACTCTGCCGGTGCATGTATAGTAGATGTCACCTTTCCTATTTCTTTGGATGTTTGTCTCTTGGTTGTTTGGGTGTATCGATGTTCTTGTTCATTGATGAGGTTAATTAGTGGGTCCAGAGCCAGACAAAACAGAAAGGGGGAAAGACTGTGTACCTGGAAGATTCCACACTGCGTGTGTATGAGCTGCGGTGAGACTGCCTGCCGGTGAGAGAGTGAAAGACCCTCAGACTCAGCTTCATCGCGGGAGATACCAGTGATCCTAAAAGCCTTAGTTTCCACAGTGTGAAGCTGAGCTACGTGTGAGGCAGGAGCACCAGCCCGGAGGTGGGAGCAGTACTCCGTCAAGCTGCGGATGAAATCAAATTAAGAATGAGTGAGCAGTACGTGTTTGTTAGTTATGTGCAGTCTATGCTCCATCCCTGTCCTGGCTGAAGGAGTGATGTGCCACCAGTAAAGTCCAAGCTACCTACGCCCCTCTTCCAGCCGATGTAGGAAGGCTACACCAACTCACTTTTGTTTGTTTATGGATATTTTATTTCATGAACATTTACAGACAGTTTTGTTATTACCCTCGCCACAGCAGAGGGTATTGCATTTCGGTCCATTTGGCTGTCTGTTTGTCTGCACAGAATTTGCCAACATAGGGCCAACTGCCACCTGGTGGTAGTGTGTGTGTGTGTGTGTGTGTGTGTGTGTGTGTGTGTGTGTGTGTGTGTGTGTGTGTGTGTGTGTGTGTGTGTGCGTGCACGCATGCACGCACAATTTTTGATTTGTGTTGCATTTGTTCCATGATCCTTAGACCTGTAATAAAAAAAATTAGGATGTCATGGGTCATGGTTTTGACTGAAACCATTTGAAAAGGAAAAATATTTTTCACTGCCCTCTGGTGCATACAGTCACGTGAAAACGTAAGTACACCCCATGTAAAGTTTTGACTTTTTCAACATATTTCAGCTGTTTGATCTTCATTTCAACAATATTGATAGATAAAGGTGATATAATATAACAAATATCATGAAACATTTACATTTTGTAGTCCATTGTATAATTTAAATAAACATAAATGCGAATTTCGCATGTGGAAAAAGTAAGTACACCCCTACATTTATCACGACTTCAAATACCTAAAATTAGAATCAGGTGCACCAGCTCAAGTGCAAATGATTATAACATCGTTAGAGAGGATCTTGGAGGAACCTGTCTTATTTAAACCTCAGACATTTAGTTTGGTTTGCTTTTTGTTGTTGAAGTGTTCGGCATCACCATGCCTCGATCAAAAGAGCTCTCTCAGGCCTTCAGAAAGAAGGTTATAGATGCCTACGTGTCTGGGAAGGGAATTAAAAAGATCTCCAAACAATTTGAAATCAATCATTCGACTGTCCAGAAGATCATCTACAAGTGGAGAAGATTCCAAACAACTGCCAACTTGTTCAGGCCAGGCCGCCCCAGCAAGTTCGGCCCGAGAGCAGACCGCAAGATGCTGAAAGAAGTCTCTAAGAACCCCAGAATGTCATCACGGCACCTACAGGAAGCTCTTGCCACTCTTGATGTCAAAGTGCACGAGTCTACCATTAGAAAGAGGCTGCACAAATTTGATCTGCATGGGAGGTGTGCCAGGAGGAAACCTTTGCTGTCCAGAAAGAACATCAGGGCAAGACTAAAGTTTGCCAATGAACACCTAGGCAAACACCAGTACTTCTGGAACAATGTGCTCTGGACAGATGAGTCAAAGGTAGAGCTATTTGGCCACAGTACCAGAAGACATGTTTGGTGAAAACCAAAGACAGCATTTGACCACAAGAACCTGATACCAACTGTAAAGCATGGTTGTGGAAATATTATAGTTTGCGGCAGCTTTGCTGCATCAGGGCCTGGGCAGCTCACCCATCAACGAATCCACTATGAATTCTTCATTGTACCAGAGGGTGCTTAAGGATAATGTAAGGCCATCTGTCGGAAAGTTGAAGCTCAACCGAAGGTGGACCTTGCAACATGACAATGACCATAAACATACCAGTAAATCCACCAAGGAATGGCTGAAAAGAAAGAAATGGAGGGTTTTGGAATGGCCAAGTCAAAGCCCAGATCTAAATCCCATTGAGATGTTGTGGGTGGATTTGAAACGAGCTGTGCATGCAAGAAACCCCTCAAACCTCGCACAGCTGAAAGAATTCTGCATGGAGGAGTGGGCAAAAATTTCTCCCAGTCGATGTCAGAGACTGGTAGACAGTTATAAGAAACGCCTACTTGAGGTTGTTTCTGCCAAAGGGGGCAATACCACCGATTAGAGTGTGCTTACTTTTTCCACATGTGAAATTTGCATTTATGTTTATTTAAATTATACAATGGACTAAAAATGTGAATAAACCACCTTTAGAGGCCATTTTTTCCCCGCAAGCGGGGGTTGGCCTTTTTCGGGAACTGTGGTTGTTGTTGTTTTTCGGTCCCCTTTTTGAAGCAATGTTTTACGGCCGGATGCCCTTCCTGACGCCAACCCTTTTTGCCGCCTTTAACGACAAGCAGGGAATTACCAGTGAACTGGTACTCAATTAGCCGACCTCGGAAGGATGACAGGCTGAGTCAACCCCCCTGGCGTTAATTCAGCGATTGACCGGGATTCGAACCCAGGATCCTAGGATCCTAAGCCGGCACCCTAGCCGCTAGCCCAACACCAGGGAAATGTTTCATGTTTCATGTTGTTTGAATGTTTCATGATATTTGTTATATTATATCACCTTTATCTGTCAATATTGTTGAAATGAAGATCAAATAGCTGTATGTTTAAATATGTTGAAAAAGTCAAAACTTTACATGGGGTGTACTTACTTTTTCACGTGACTGTACTTTCATTAATGTCTATCCCTCCCATCACCAATTATAGCAAGTTGTTTGGTAAATATTGTCGTGTGACTGCTCTCAGTTAAGACCGAGAGTAAGCCACGGATGGAAACGAGCATTAATGAAGGCGTTCAGCTCAAATTGATGGCAGATGATACGCGAGGAGGAAGAAGAATACCGACTCACCTGTACGAGCCCCGCGCAGGTGTCTTCACCCTGCAAATTAAATCAAACCGAGGCAGATGTAAAATGTACAAAAATAACTGATTTATTAGCGGAACCCGAGAACAATGAAACGCGCTGGTTAAATAAATGTCCTAAAGTGGAGCGCTCCCACACCAGACGTCTAAAACAAACAAGGAAATATATAAATGAAAAGAAAGGGGTCGTGCGTGTGTGTGTGTGGGCTGATCTCAACTCGGCTGAGGTGTATCAGGGATCGTCAGGCCCCAAGCGCAGTCCGGACGCGGCTCCGGTGTTGGCGGGAGGAAGGCCGACCGGTCATTAGCGCAAACCAGGCCTCGACGTGCCCTTGCTCGCGTGCTTCTAGGCCAGCGTATGCTGCAGAGTGGCAAGCCTCACTTGTACGCTCATCGCTCGCACGTGAACACAGGAGAGGAGAATCGTTAGCGTTCCACCATCTCTCCACCGTCTGTCGTCGCCCAATAAGCAAGGGTCCAAACGAGAAGAAGTCCAACACAAGAAGGCAGTCCAAACGAGAGGGAACCAGAACAAGAAGGGGATCCAACGCAAGAAGGCCAAAATGTCGGCCAGCCAGTTGTTTTATCGGCCGTCTCGTGACGTCAGCTCTCTCACTGCCAATCAGTCCATCGCCTCTCCACCTCTCGAATGTTCTTCCCCGGTCAGTCCTTTACCATTGGCCGAGCGCTTCGCGCTCTCCTCCTCACGTCATCGGTCAGTGGCCAATCAGTATGTCACTTCTTGCTCTCTTCCTTCCACCAATCTGAGGGAAGCTTCTTGCCCCTACCTTGACCAATCACGAGTCCTTCTGGGCGTGGCCCTCAGCCTGCCTGAGTGATGAGTACTTGCCCCCAGCCTGCCTATGCCATTTGGTGTTGTAGCTGGCTGCGGCTCCATCGGCAGTGCCCCAAACTGGCTTCCGGTGAGTTTTGTTTTGGGGGGGAGGTGGGTGCTGGGAGGATTAAATGAGTGTGTGTGCGCTAATGGGCCTAGCTACTCTACGTGTCTGTGTGAGTTTCCATACGGGACAATGGATACAATGCATTCAGAAAGTATTCAGACCCCTTCACTTTTTTCACATTTTGTTATTTGCAGCCTTATGCTGAAATCGTTTAAATTCATTTTTTCCCTCATCAATCTACACTCAATACCCCATAATGATAAAGAGAAAACAGGATTTTAGAAAGTTTTGCAAATTTATTAAAAAGAAAAAACTGAAATATCACATTGACATAAGTATTCAGACCCTTAACTCAGTACTTAGTTGAAGCACCTTTGGCAGCGATTACAGCCTCGAGTCTTCTTGGGTATGACGCGACAAGCTTTGCACACCTGGATTTGGGGATTTTCTGCCATTCTTCTCTGCAGATCCTCTCAAGCTCTGTCAGGTTGGATGGGGACCATCGGTGGACAGCTATTTTCAGGTCTCTCCAGAGATCTGCACAATCTCCACAATCTGCGCGGACACCATTCATCTGCACCTCTGTAAATGTTTGTGTAATTTGGACATTGTTTTGCTCCTGTGGACTGTTTGTCTTTACCTTGTTGAGCTGCTTTGGGCCATGTTTGCAGCTGTTGTTGATATTTGCAAGTGGCATGGTGCATGAGCTTGGTTTGCAACTTTGTTTAGTGTTGGAACACAATACCTACATGCTCCATGATTGTACGGCCTTCACCAGGAACTGCGACAACGAACTGCGGACATGGCTTAGAATTCCGATTGATTCTTCATTACACAACACTAATTACCACATCAACAACAACATCACGCTTTGTTGTTTGAGTAAGCAGCTTTACAGGTTGAAGGGTAAGATACTAAATTGAGTGATCACGACCCTTCAACCTTCAGTTGATTGTCTAATTCTGTAGAATTAGGACACCAAGGGATCACTACTCGAGCGAGCTGATGTATTCCACAACTAGCCCGTTGTCGCGTGTTCCTTGTATACTCTGTGGGTGTCGCGGGATCTGCAGCGCCGTGGGAGGTTTGAAAATCGCAAACGAATCGACTTTGGAAGGGTTTCCATTTCCTTTTTCCAATATCTGTGCGGTGCCTGGAGAAAGTGTTAACGCCATCTGGCCTTTCCATTCGCAGTCAAAGCTTTTTGTGCACTAAGTGGTCACGAGAGGCAGCCGTGTCCATCCTTTATGCACAGGTGGCGCTTGTACGTGCAAGCTCTCTTCACAGGTTGTTGATTTTGAGTAACTGTTTCTACCTCGGGGATAGCTTAATATTTCTGAAAAAGCGATCCTGATATTTTGAGTGATTTTTTCACCAAGTACACCTCGGAGGAAATCCCTGAAAACTTGGTGGATGAGTTGGATACGTGACAGGAGCAAGCCGATTAGATTTTGGTTCAGGTGCGGATGAAGATCTGGCCTATCGATGGGATACAAAACGTAAACTGGGCATCGTGGCGGAGGTATGTGCTCTACCGAGTGCTGATCTAGCTGTCAACTTAATTCTTCTCACAATGTCTTCAAAATAGCTCCTCAAATTAATTCCATTTCTCCTCGATCTCTTCCATCCTCCTCGTTTTGCATCCAATTGCCTATCTACACCCTTCCCACCCTCCCCCCTCCCCCCCTTCCAATATCCACCCCTGTTGTTACCTCCGCCACCAAAGGTGGATGGAGGTTATGTTTTCACCTCTGTCTGTCTGTTTGTAAACAAAATATCTCAAAAAGTTGTGGACGGATTCGGACGAAATTTAGCAGAGATGTAGCGTATGTGACAAGGAAGAATCGATTCAATTCTGGTGAGGATCCGGATCCGGCTAGTAGATTATTTTTAAGTGATTCTTCACCATCGAGTGATATGGCCAACCTGGTGGAGGTTTGCTCTCTACTGAGTGCCGTTCTAGTCTTTGTTCTGTGCCTTCTGCTTTGTGCTTAAACTTTGCCATGGTCCTTGACCGATATCTTGTTATATTTTTAAGGAGCACTTGGGGAATTCTAGATTTGGCTTTTCAAATCGAAAGTCTGTGTTCCTTTTTCTTCTTTGAGTAACGCTTTTTGCTGCATCTTTTCCTTGTGGAAGCTGAGACTCCCCGACATGCTGCGACGAGTTGAACCGAATTTTGCTGATTGTCTCGCATTACCTGCCGAGCATGCGATTAACGTAGTCCATGAAGGAATCCGTCACCAAACGTGGTGTAATGCACCTAAGGAAAAAGAAGTTGCTGGATACAGGTTTCGGCCATTAACTCAGGTGGGCATGCCAAGTACAAACAATTATTACATCGTGACGTCAGCGTTTATACCCCTGAGGTTCTGCCTTCAATCTACCGTCGTATCTCGGAGCACCTAGACGCCACCTTACTTCCCTCTGGCTAGCACAGACGTGGTGGGAGTGATATGACGTGCCAATGTAAGCCGTGTCAAAATACAGGCATCATGTTGACGGGCCTTTCTTCTTGGCAAACTGGCCCACCCGTCTTGCGTTGATTTGAGCACCTCCAGGCCATTTCCAATTTGCCTCTGAGAGGGGAGAAAAAAAAAGAAAAAACAGCATCAAGGCGTTGTGTAAACATTTACCGTGGAAATGGAAAATGCAGCCGTGGCGGGTTCGATTCAGTTTCCATGTGTTCCATGGTTCCACAAGGTGCGAGCAAAGCCAGCACTTGGCTGGGTAGAGGCCTTCTACAGGCCAGATTGCTCCCGTAGCCAAGGCAACCATCACCGTCGGCGCGGGAAATAAACAGCACATGGACGAATGTGCGTATGCACGTGTGTGGTTGATCAGAAAGCCAAAATACCGCTTTGGTGGTGGTGCTTTTGTCATTTTGAATTACAGGTTTCATTAATTGCTGCTTATGGAGATAGGGGGGCAGTGAAGTCTGGTGCAGGCTACAGCTAGTCTGCTTCGAGAAATCATCGCAAGACCGGATATTTCCACTGGCCAAGTAGTGCGGGTAATTGCAAAAGCTCAAATCGATAAGTAGGCGCACACGAAGGATCGAGAGTGAAAGGGTGGAAACGGCAGGAGCCGTGGCCTGGGTACGGAGATTCGTTGCTAGTACGACATCGGTACCAAGAGTCCAGGAGGCTGGATTTGTGTAATCCACGATGAGAATAGGGTGTGGAGAGCTCCACTTTTTCGTTTGCATGCGATGTAATGTCCATTGGCAGCCGGAGTGCGTTGGGCCCGCTCGTATTTAGAGATGGGTGCCAACCCTAACACAAGCGAACCACCGTGTAATTGTGTAATTGTGTAATTGTGCCTGGGAATTGCCCCGTCGCTCAGTCATCTCGGTCCCAAACACGATGTGCATGGCGAGGTATCTCACCCCCGTGGTATTACAGCAATCGCAGTGTTCTATCAGGCTGCACTATCTATTCACTTGCTTTCTAAATAAACCATTTACACTGGAAAGTTTGTGTTTCAAGAACAAAACAAAAGCTGCCACTCTCCAGCTGAAGAATGTCATGTTAATTGCTGTTTGGGCTGACATGTAGTGATGGAAGTTTTTTTTTTTTTTCCGCATTACCGCATTGCCGCATTACCGCATTACCGCATTTCCGCATTACCGCATTTCCGCATTAAGTTGTTTCCATTTGTAGTTTGACACTGCCCCTCAATGTGATATTACACCATATTGCATGTGGTGTAGAGCATAAGCTGCTGTGAAATTTTATGACCTACTCATCTTATCTTATTATATATATTATTATTTATTATTATTATTTATCTTCTATATATATAAAACAAAGTTTTTGTTTGTTTGTTTGTTTGTTTGTTTGTTTGTTTGTCTGCGCAAGCTAATCTCCTGAACGGTGAAAGATAGGAGGAAACATCTAATACAAAAATTGTCGGGACGGGCCCTGGGAAGGTTATTGGCTAGGTGGCGAGGCCGGTCAATTCCGCTTCGGCCGGGCTGGGCCCATTTCGCAATTAAAAGCTGAGGTGAATTATAGCACCGTAGTCAATCTTCTACGGCCGCGAGTAAAAGCTGAATTATAGTAGTAAATGCATTCAAAAAACCCCAAAAATGTCGGGACGGGCCCTGGGAAGGTTATAGGCTAGGTGGTGAGGCCGGTCGAAGCCCACCTCGGCCGGGCTGGGCCCATTTCACAATTAAAAGCTGAGCTGAACTATGTTCACAAGATCAACATAGGCCAAAGGTCACCAACTTTGTCAAATTTCTAAACCCCTCAGTTTTCATCTGATTGACTTGAAATTTCGAGAGGATTTGCATATCACCTTACTGTAACCAACCACCAATTATATTTTAGGTCAACATAGGCCAAAAAATCAACATAGGCCACATTTCTAAAATCCTCAATTTTCATCCGATTGACTTGAAATTTGAAGAGAACTTGCATATCTGGTCACTGAATTCAACCACCAAGTATTTTTGAGGTCAACATAGGCCAAAAGGTCAACATAGGCCAAAAGGTCAACATAGGCCAAAAAGTCAACATAGGCCACATTTCTAAAATTCCCCAATTTTCATCCGATTGACTTGAAATTTGAAGAGGATTTGCATATCTGGTCACTGAATTCAACCCCCTACTATTTTTGAGGTCACCATACACCGTGGCCTGGCTTAAGCCTGGTGTTGGCTTAGTGGTTAGGGTGCCGGCTTGGGATCCTAGGATCCTGGGTTCGAATCCTGGCCGATCGCTGAATTAACGCCAGGGGGGTTGACTCAGCCTGCCATCCTTCCGAGGTCGGCAAATTGAGTACCAGTTCACTGGTAGTTCCCTGTGTGTCGCAAGAGTCGACTAACAGGGTTGGTGGCAGGAAGGGCATCCGGCCGTAAAACATTGCTTCAAAAAGGGGACCATGGTGCCCGAAAAAGGCCAACCCCTGCTTTGCAGGGAAAAATGGCCTCTAAAGGTGGTTCTTCATACACCAAGAGGTCAATTTTCATCCCATTGACTTGAAATTTTAAGAGGATTTGCATATCTGGACACTGAATTCAACCACCAAGTATTGTTGAGGTCAACATCGGCCAAAAGGGCAACATAGGCCAAATTTCTGAAATCCACAATTTTCATCTGATTGACTTGAAATTTTAAGAGGATTTGCATGCCTCATCACTGAATTCAAACATCAATTGTTTTTGAGGTCATCATGGGCCAACAACTTCTTTTAGGGATTTCACAAGTATCGTGCTATGCAGGACATATTTCTTGTTTGTTTTTTTCAACCTCAAGCTCCTACCATGTGCTTTAATTTTGGAAATCCTTGGAGCTGCCGCACTGCAAATGGAGACCAAATTTAATATTGGGATTGTTAAATATGGAATTTAAGGTTTAGACACTAATTCCCACATTGCTAGCAGAATAAACGCCATTCGTGATCATCCGGTCATTAGTTAGCCTTCTCGCCTGATACAGGTATACCTTCAGCCCATAGTGGATCTGGTTCCATCGGGGAACATGCCATCCTTCAGCTGGGGTCTGCATTTAATTGTTTGCTCTCAAATCATTTAATTTCCTTGTGCCCTCTTGCACTGGTTGGTTATTACTGTTCACCAGAATGATTGTTCTTTCAATATTTTGGTTTTTCTACAGGAAATAGTCCTCATTGTGGACAAATTATAAAGCTGGATATTATTTGCACAAGCCTAACATTTGCAAAAACCTCACCCCGCTGGGACACCATGAGCAGGTCACAGTTGTTGCATTTTGCAAGATATGTGGCATCATTGAGAAGGTTGATGACGTTAAGTGGTGCTTCCTTGTTGGACACATGAGATTGCTGGTTATCACACAATACCACATGGTAGTATCCTTTTGGTGATGTACTCTGGGCTGTCAGGAGGGCCTAGACCCCTAAGATGTGCATGCTTGCCTCCATGCTGTCTAGCCTGGATTTGAATCCCAACCCAGCTATAAACTGTCATCCCAGTATTTCACAGGCAGGATGAGGTCTCAGTTTGTGGTGCCGTCCCTCGGATGAACGTTAAACTGGGCATCCCTTCTGCCGGCATTAGTTGGTGGACATTAAAGATCCCATGGCGTCCTTTCAATCGGGAAGAGTATGCGAGCTATTGTCAGCGCCTTGGCCAAAATCCAAATTGCTGTCTTGACTTCCTGAGTTGGAGTGGTGACCCTACCAAGGTTGTATGTGTAGCCTCGTAACTGCTTTGGCAGCACCATTGCTCTGCATACGGCATAGTACCTGATGATTATGATGATGTACCCTGTGGAGCCGCTTGTTCCAGAAAAATGCCAAGAACATTCTTAAAATGAAGTGAAGCTTCTCGATGGATCCCCTCCGGAATTTTCCGATTGCGGACTTGTAGAAGACCCCACTTCCACTCAAACATCTTCTCATTTCTGGAGCTTAATTGAAACATGTGATCTTCTCGAGGGAGATAGACCTTTTCAATCATCTGATGCCCTATTCAGTGCCACCGCTTATGCTGTCCTGATAACTTCCATTTAATCTTCTTTGCTGACGTCAACAAGTTTGTGGACGATGAAGGGCGACAATGATACTGTGCCGAACGTGATATTTTAAGGAAATAAAAACTGATAGCACTAATGTGATCATTTTGGAGGACAGTTATTTTTATTTTTTTGTCATGAGACGACCTTCGTAACCTTAAAAGTTTACATTCCAGATAGCCACATGGGACGTGGTAATTTGGAGTACACCGAGTTTATAAAATGCAAGATGAATAACTTGGAACAAAAAGTTGGGTTGGCCTCTTTGGTTTTCCCATCTGACATTTACCTCGTGGTGTTTGGAACCCAAGTTCAAATCCCGTGTATGTTGTTGATCTCTCCATTCTCTACTGTTATCGTTTGTGGTCAACGTTGAAGCACATTGATATGTCGAGTGCGTCATTGCCATGCATCCGATGCGTGTGATCACCACGAGCCTTGGACAATATGTAGACCAGATTATTGATGTTCATCCAATCATTATCTCGATTTGTTGGGCGAGATATTCATCCGTGATGAAAGATGCATCTTGCGGGGAAATGGGAAAACATTTTCGCCTGACTTTTGTCATTTGTATTTACTTCACGTTCCCACCAAGGATGTTGCACTTTGGGGATGTTTGCAAACTCTTCAATTAATCCAGATGGCGCGTGAAGAAACTGCCACATGATGTTTCACAAGACTTATACATACGCAGTTATTTGGATGCAAATGCTTGGCCATAAGTCAATGAATTGCTTCCAGGCCCATCATATGTTTTTGCCGCTGCCAGCGTGGAATTAACAAAAAAAAAGTTTGTGTTTCCCCCCTGGTGCCAACAGTTATTTCGTGCTATGGTCTTGTGATTTCAGTTTTGTGCTTTACGGAATGTTTTGGGAGTACGGCGGCTTTAAAACTACAGAACATTGGGAAAACTGCGTTTGGGTTTGCTCCGGGAATTTGGACGAAACTGATTTAAAATCCACACGATGTGAGTTTTCTCAAAACACGTCATTGTTGTAACAACCAAAATGTTTGCTTTTTGTTGTTATCCTGAAGTCCCTATTGAATGATGGGTCTGCAACTTCACTCTGATCATGTCTCTCTAACATTTTTTGTAAAATGTGAGCGGAATTAAAACTTAAACTCTTCAACCGTCAACTTTGGGACTTTCATCGACTTGATCTTGGTGAATGAGAAATTATCAGTTTTGTTCCATTACTCCTGTCAAACAAAGGAATCTTCTAAGATTTATTTGCCGGTTCATTTCCACACACATGAACAATGTTATACAAGTGTTTACAGCTCTAGCTTAGCGAACCTCTCATTCCTTATTTAAAGCCAATTAGGCTCGAAATTGGGTTGAAAGGCATGTATGGAAAGAAAGAGCTCAATTAGAATCCAACACCACAAGAGTTCAATGGAAACAAGCTCAACTTCTATCATACTAAAATATGCAATTTGGTGTCTGTCTGGCTGTTATGTTGACGGCGATACATTCGGTTGCTACTTTTCCCATCATAACCAAATTTGATAGGAGGACTAGGGGTCACACAATGGAGGTTGGAGTGACTTCATTTGTCCCCCGCCCCAAGGGGGTTTTCCTGCCAAGGGGATTGCATGTTGAGTTGTATATCTGTATTAAGATCGCTTATCATGGCATTTTTCCACAGCGGCTTTTCATAACAAACGTAACAAGAAAGAGCAATCAGAGATTGTAGACCCTCGCCAGGATGTGTTTTCAGTGGTTTTTAAGACTTTTGTGTTAAAACAAATATGGCGGCCGAACCACGTGACCGATGACGTCATCAGTATTATTTTTCTCCACCAATTTATCCCAAGATTGTGCTCAATAAATTTCATCCTGATCGGATGAAGTTTTGTACTTGTCGAAGTATGACGTCGTAATGGAGGCACCTATGACATCATCAGTAACATATTTTATTACCCATGGAGAGTTCTTTACAATGAACCAAGTCTCAATTTTGTCTATGCAGCGCTTTCGGAGATATAGAGATGCAAAGTTTTTAGTGTTTTCCAAGATGGCGGCAGAACCACGTGATGTATGACATCATCATTATTTATTTTTACTCCACCAGTTTATGCCGTCATGTCGCTCAAGAAATTGCATCTTGATTGGATGAAGTTTTGTACTTATCGAATTATGACGTCATAATGGAGGCCTTGTGACGCGAGAGTTAAAAATTGAGCACAGTCTATTCCAGGGCAAGACAAATATGTGTGTAAAGTTTGGCGAATCTATGTGCAATAGTGTAGACGTAGTACTGCGCACAAACAGACAGACAAACAGATGAAAAATCGGTCAGAGACCGAGGACTTTCCGGAATTTACTTATTTATCGGCCATTTAGGACAACTATGGCTGTAGAATCACGTGACCGATGACGTCATCATTAACATATTTTATTCCCCATGGAGAGTTCTTTACAATGAGCCATGTCTCAATTTTCTCTATTCAGCACTTTCGGAGATATAGAGGTGCAAAGTTTTTCGGTTTTTCCAAGATGGCGGCGGAACCACGTGACC
Organism: Myxine glutinosa; assembly: GCF_964187855.1. NCBI lineage: Eukaryota > Metazoa > Chordata > Myxini > Myxiniformes > Myxinidae > Myxine > Myxine glutinosa. The sequence goes on from NC_136261.1 coordinate 41,564,466, forward strand.
GATGACGTCATCATTAACACATTTTATTCCCCATGGAGAGTTCTTTACAATGAGCCATGTCTCAATTTTTTCTATTCAGCACTTTCGGAGATATGGAGGTGCAAAGTTTTTCGGTTTTTCCAAGATGGCGGCCGAACCACGTGACCGATGACATCATCATTAACATATTTTATTCCCCATGAAGAGTTCTTTACAATGAGCAATGTCTCAATTTTTTCTATTCAGCACTTTCGGAGATGTGGAGGTGCAAAGTTTTTCGATTTTTCCAAGATGGCGGCCGAACCACGTGACGGATGACGTCATCATTTGGAAACAGTATATTAGAGGGCAAGACAAATACGTGTGCAAAGTTTGGCGCTTCTACGTGCAACGGTGTAGACGTAGTGCTGCAAACAGACAAACAGATGAAAAATCGGTCAGAGACCGAGGACCTGCCGGAATGTACTTTTTTATCGGCCATTTAGGACAAATATGGCGGCTGAACCACGTGACCGATGACATCATCATTAACATATTTTATTCCCCATGGAGAGTTCTTTACAATGAGCAATGTCTCAATTTTTTCTATTCAGCACTTTCGGAGATGTGGAGGTGCAAAGTTTTTCGGTTTTTCCAAGATGGCGGCCGAACCACCTGACCGATGACGTCATCATTAACATATTTTATACCTGTTACTATGATAACTTGTGAACCAGTGATGGGATTCTGACCAAATTTGGTACACTTATGTAGAATGATGTGGAGATGAACTAATTCGATTTTGGGCTCAAGGGGTCAAAGGTCAAAAGTCAAAGTCTGTAATATGTCTATAACGTGAGAACGGCTGAAGTGATCTAATTCAAACTTAGTGCACATATGTATAATGATGTAAAGATTAACTCATTAAATTTTGGGAAATCTACAAGTCTACAGTCTACAAGTCTACAGTCTAAGAGTCGGCCATCTTTGATCATATCGCGAAACAAAATTATGTGCATATGTATACTGTCATGTGTTCTCGTTCTGCCAATTATGAACAAATTCAGGCCATACATCTCTGAGATATGGTTGCAGATGCACTGAGAGACGGACGAGACAAAATCTATAGGTCCCCGTTCCATAAGTCAAACAGGGGCTAATAATAACGCTCATGATAATAGTGTAATATTAATGTTATTACAAACCAATATTAATACTAATAATATCCACCCTCCCCAAGGGATTTTCCTCCTTGGACAAACGCAGTGTTAACGTGAACAAATAGCTTTACTTTTGGGGTTTTGTGGGAGCAACAGCCCCTACCAGATGTAAAAAATATTATAAACCACAAACAAGTATTTTTACCTTTTTAAACAGTTGCTATTGCTGTTTAATATTAAACTGAAAGAAATTTAGAGGAATAACGACATCCGTGAAGGAATCTATGCTTATCACACCCAGCACAGACAAACGGATCTGAGCACAGACCTACTGTAATCTATATACCCCACAGATTGCTTAACCTCAATATGGGGCCATTCAAAAATTATGTCGAGTTGTGCAAGGGTGTTATGTTTGTTTGGCTAAAGATGGTCGAAGAAGAAATGCGGGCAAGGGGGTTAACAAGGGGAGATGCAAAAAATAGGGCAAAATGGAGAAGATTGTCATGGGGACCGCAAGGCTAACCCCCGCTCTTGCAGGGAAAATGGCCTTAAAATGCCTGTTGTTGTTGTTGTTGCGCAAGGGTGTTACCCATGTTCTATCCTCTAAATGCCGAGCATCTCGTGAGGAAGCAGCAATACCATTTTTATTATTCAGTATAAATCGGCCAGGATCTGAATTGAACCACCGACTTCCCAGACTCGGAACGGATCCTCTATCAAAAATGCCACGCAAAATGCCACAAAGTCTGGACTTTTGAATGTATTTTTTTTTTTTGGAATGTGTTAAGATTATTTTGACATTTGTCTATACTAGTATACCTGCTCACTACATGAGCGGTAGGGGGCCATGCTATTATCCTTATTATTATTGCCAATTATTATTACTATTACTTATGTTAGATCAGGTCTTTGAAAATATCAGACCTCACCACTCTAAATTTCTGATAAAATGTACTTCTGTAGGGGTGTCAGGGGTGGGGATTGCAGGGGGGGGGGGGGGGCGGAGAGGGGCAACATCGCAAGTCACAAATCCTCTTGGGGAGTGGTGATATTGATTCGTAATATCATTAATATTGTGCTATTATCATAAGTGTTGTTTTTACTTATGTAATGAGAAACGGCTTTTTTTAATGGAAAAACTCTTTGGAAGAACGCCACGGAAGCGGCAGGAATGGTCGTGTTATTAACCCTCATGGGGTATATAGACTACAGTAGATCTACTTTCTTCAATGTGATCAGCATTGAGATTTGGATTCCTCCAAATTTCTTTGAATTTAGTATTAAACAGCATTAGTGACTGTTTAAAAGGTAATCATACGTGTTTGTGGTTTATAATATTTTTTACTTCTGGTAGAGGCCATTGGCCCATTACTCTCACGAAAAAGGCACGATAAACTATTTATAAACGTTAATACGGAGTTTGTTCAAGGAGGAAAAACCGCTTGGGGAGTTGGAATATTATTAGTATTAATATTGTTTTGAAATAACATTAATATTACGCTATTAACATTCGTTTTGTTATTAGAAGCGGCCTTGGGAAAAACGCCACGATAAAGCTATCTTAACACAGATATACACCTCAACATGCAACTCCATTGGCAGGGAAAACCCCTTTGGGAGTGGAGCATATGAATTTGCTACAACCTTCATTGTGTGACCCTTAGTCCTCCTGCCAAGTTTGGTTTTGATTGGATAAGTAACGACCGTTTGTATCACGGTCAAAAATCGTCAGACAGACAGACACCAAATTGTGTATTTTGGTATGATAATATGTGTGTTCAGAGATTCCAATCCTGTAAGCCTGGTGTTGGCTTAACGGTTAAGGTGGCTGGCTTGAGATCTTAGGGTCTTGAGTTTGAGCCCCTATCGAGCCATTGAAATAACACCAGGTAGGTTAACCCAGCCTGTCATTCTTCTGAGGTCAGAAAAATGAGTACCAGCCTACTGGTAATGGGGGCACAGCACAGTTCCATCAGTGGCACAGCTGCGTTTCCAGAAATTATATAACCAGCAGCCATAGGTTGCAAAAGAAACAGCACCAACCCTACCTGTTGCATCTCTTCAGCCAAATGACTTATTATCACCGTATGTGTATACCTGTCCGACAGCTTGCGTTTTCTCAGCTTTTACTCTTCCTTAAATCTCTCAAGACGTTCTCCTTTGTGCGTGCCGTACTATTTGTTTTTATCATTGTTCTGTCAGGCAAGTTTTCCTCCCAAACTGTAGTCCTCCAAAATTTCAAAGAATTTATTTTATCCTTTCCACGAGTGTGACAGCAGTATCTCTTGATGTGATTTGTTATACTCGTTTCTTTGATTCTGAACTTCAAGCTTTCTCGTTTTGAAGTTCAAACCTTCAAGTTAGAGTCAATAAAAACGGCAGAACTTTTGTTCCACTCCAAGTGGTTCTCATAACTCTCAAATTGGGTTCAGTTGTATATTTGCTGTAACTCCTTGTTTTTTGCTTCTTGTTTAGTTTGTTGCTCAAAGCAATGAAGGTAAAATAGATTTTCACCCCCTCCTTCCAACCCTCCTCTCCCACATGACTTATGCTTAATAGATTTATGTCTCTTAACTCAAGTAATTGTCCAAACATCTTTGTTGTTGGCCCACATATGTTTCATTATCATTGTACAAAGCTTTACATCCACTGCTGTTTATCCACAAAATCACTCGGCTGCCTTTGATTTGCTTCCCTTCACCACCTGAATTTACTTTCAGGATTACATGGTGAGTTGCATTACCCTTTCTGTATGCAAGTTATCTCTAATGAGAGGAGGGTCTGTTGGCATCAAATAATAACTGTACATTTTGGGTTACTTATGAGGCTGGAAAGGAACAAAGTTAGGTTGAGATGTTGTTGGTGCTGCGAAGAATATGAATGAATGAATGATCGTTTTAAGGCCATTTTCCCCGCTAGAGCGGGGGTTAGCCTTGCGGGCCCCATGACAATCATGGTTCCCTGTTTGAGGCGATGTTTTTTTTTTATGGCCGGATGCCCTTCCTGACGCCAACCCTTGGTCACGCTCTTACGATGCGCATGGATACAGTGTACCTATTCTAAACTGGGGTACACACCGGGATCATTCATCCCAGCAAGCTGGTACTCAATTTGCCGACCTCGGAAGGATGACAGGTTGAGTCAACCCACCTGGTGTTAATTCAGCGATCGACCGGGATTCGATCCTAGGATCCCAAGCCGGCACCCTAACCGCTAAGCCAACACCAGGCTTGTTGGTGCTGCGAAGGACAGGAAGTAAACACCTGGTAGTAAACACCTGATGGATCTTCTTTTTCATGAAAGTAGAAAAGACTGCAGAAGGTTTTCTCATGACTTCTGCCACCAAAGGTGGACAGCGGATATGTTTTCACCCCTGTTTCTGTCTGTCTGTCTGCGAGCAGAATATTTTTTTAAAGTTGTGGACGGATTCGGACGAAATCTGATGGACAGGTTGGGTATGGGACAAGGACAAATTGATTCAATTTTGGTGAAGATCCGGATCCGGATACTAGAATTTTAAAAGTGATTTTTGGCCGTTGAGAGATAGGGCCAAAAACTATATAGAGCATGATATTTCAAAACGTTGTGGATGGATTCAGACAAAACTTGGTCGATGAGTTGGGTAGATGACAAGAACAAGCTGATTCGATTTTGGTTCAGGTCTGAACGCAGATCTGGCCTATCGGTGGGATACAAAACGTAAACTGTTCAGCCTGGAGGAGGTACGTGCTCTCCCGAGTGCCATTCCAGTTGGGTATGAAATGCTGGTGTGTAGGTGATGTTGCTTTTTCCTTAACAGAAAATCATCTCCAGACAGTATTACGTGGAGTGTTTCGGAGGTAAGAGAAAGAGTAGGATAAATGAGTTGAGGTGCCACCAAATGTTGGAACCAGCAAGGAGTTGCTGGTGTGTCGCTCAATGATAGCAGGAAGGTCATGAAGGACAAGGCCTGAACAAGGCTGTAGAAAATCAACACATCGCTGATGGGCAAGCAGCCGACCCTCAGCCCAACCTTCGGGTGGAAGATTAGACTGATAACCCAAGGCCTTGTTGTACGTAACATTAAGGAGAAACGAATGGGGTGCAGGAGACTATGGCTGGAATATTTAATTGGATTCCATATTGCAATGGAGGAAGGACTTGCACATCACCGTTATCTACTTGACGTTAAGGATGGAGGTGGCAGAGGAAGAATGCATAATTGGCACATGGTCGGGTCATGACTAGATTTGAAGAGTGGAACTCTCGTCAGTGTTAAACCAAAAATTGTAACCTGGGGATTTAAAGGGGTTAGGCAAATCTGCATGAGGTGGTGTTGGAGAGAGACTACCTGTGCAATTGCTGGTGAAAGCATCAAGATCTTTGTGGTGGTAACATGGGGGTAAAAGGCATCCCACTGACGGTGAATCAGCAGGTAGTTGCAATAAGCAAAAGAATCAGAGAAGAGGGGAGGAAACCCCAAAAGTAAGTTGATTGGGTTCGGTAGAGTTAATGCGGGGTGAGGGAATGTCACGCGTAGAGATGGCAGCATGAACCTGAGATGATTGTGGACTGCCAGCATGAGATGGTATTCATCCAAATCCTTAAGGGAGAACAATTTAAAGAGCTTGCACATTGCATGATGTTGTTTTGTTTTGTTGGGACCGCGTGGACGGGAAAATGGTCGGAGGACATCTAATTCTGCACGAAGGTGATCCCAGCCTGACCCGGGAGTTTATTTAATAACGGAGCTTGTGTTGAACCTTGACGTGCAACCATCGCCATAACACACAGCCAATCATCTGTAGATTACAACAATAACGTTTTAGTAATTATTCTTAGTTCCTCCCTCTTTGTCACCTCACTTGCCACCATCTTGATTCTCGGCACGTGCATTAAAGGGGGGAACGCGTGCTCATGTGATCGGATACTGACACTACGATGATGAATTCCCTCAAAAATCTACATGCATTGGCCTACCTTCTGTTAACAAAACTATCCGTCAAATTTGACCAATCCTCGAATTACGGGCATCTTCGGTGTCCTAGGGTGTTTGCCTTTCACTGAAGTCTTGTTGTTTAATCCTTCATCATTCATTGAACATTCATTTCGCAATGCCTCATCATTCATTGAACGCATGCGTGCGTGCTCTTCCATGATCTGTAGCACCTGTATTTTCAAAACAATTTAATAACAATAATAATTATATCTTGCAAAAAAGGCCAAGTTTGCATAAACGCAAGGGCACATTTGTAGCTTGGAAAATGGAATCTTGGAAACGGTCCTTATTTTATTGGCTTTTCAATTGGATTTTATTTACTATTCATGCCTTTTGTGGTGGGGCCAGTAGACCAGTGCCAGGGACCATAATGGTTTCCTGCGATTTTTGCCTCCATGCTCCGAGACTTCAAACCGAGCGCAGAGCGCCGCAAGATGTAACAAATGGCCGGTGGGTTCAAGAACTACCGTAGCCGTAGGAGGCGTGTGGCTCCTGCCCCCTTGGGTTGAACCGCGGTTACTGTGATTTTTCAGGAAGGATTTGAACATTGGCTTATCTCTCCTGACAGCTGCCACGGTTGTATTTCACGTGTCGGTTTGATCGCTTTTTATCATGACCCAGCAACATTTCACCGTGACTCCGGTCTTATCATCACTGCGCTGTGCTCTTCTTTCTTTACCCGATGACAGATGGGCTTGGATTGCTCACTCCAGGGTTGAAAGTTTGGCTGCGCTGTTCACATGCCCAACGATAACTTCTGCTCGCTTCAAATACCAATCGCTCCTGCCTTGTAGAACCAAAACGAGGCGAACAAACTCTTCTCTTTGTGTTGGACCTTTTGTTGCGGTCATTTCTTCTAGTACCACTTTAAAGGCCCCGATTACTCTCACAATTGATACATTCAGTCGCTACTTAACCCATCATAACCAAACTTGATAGGAGGACTAGGGGTCACACAATGGAGGTTGTAGCGACTTGATTTGTCCCCATCCCAAAGTTGGTTTTGCCTACCAAGGGGATTGCATATTGAGGTGTATATCTGTATTAAGATAGCTTATCGTGGCACATGGATTTTTGTTTTTGTTTTTGCTCAGAGTGCCAGTGATACCTCGCCAACTCTTTGGGAAAGACAAAATGGGATATTTAACGTCTAACAGCTAATGCTAGCAGATGGGACACCGAGCCTAGCGTCCCACCTGGGGGATGCTCCATGCGATGCAATGCCCTACCTGCAAAGCACCAATCTGGCAATATATGGCCAGGTAGGGAATCAAACTCACAACGACATAGCTGAACATTAGGTGAGCTACCTCTGCATCGTCCTTTCGGACCCTGGTCACATGTGCATGGACAAAGCAGCACCGTTTGTATAATATGGCAGCTGATTGACCTCATCTTCATTCAAATGATGGGGTTTTTTTGGACATTTGGCGCAAGCTAACTTCAATCTCCTTGAAGAGCTGATTGCTTTGAAGAAACTGTGTTTGCATTTCTTGTGCATTTATATAATTACTTTTTACATTCACCGCATCTGTTTATGAAGCAAAGGGGACATCAGAAGTTGGGTGCTGTAATTGCATAAGCTTTGGCTTTTTCACGTTTTCGGTGCTCGTCTGCCATCTTCTGGTTGACCTACTCATTTCATGGGGGGGTCGTGATGTTGCTTTGCCGAGGCACGTGCCATTATGGTTTTGGCGGGAGATCCCAATTTCTTCCCGAGGTGTCGTGTGGTTGCCACGGCCCGTCACCGCAGAAGCTACGGACATCCTTTTGTTCTTGGTGGGTTTTTATGGTTTCAAAGCGAGTTTTGTTTTGTTTCATTGCCCGGTTTGATAGACGAGCAAGCGTCCTTTGCCGGCTGAATGTGGCGTGAACAGGGCACCTTTGATGCGAAGGGACTTGAGATTTGCAATGACGTCATGCGCGATTCCTCTCCGGCAAGGTCTCCGTTTCGAGAAATGAGATCCGAGCCACGCCCACGCCCCGCCCACCACGCACCCTTCGCACGAATCAGCACTTTTGCCACGCCAAGTGCGCACATGGCGGCCGTGCCAACACCGTCCGTGCGTCTTCGTGCTGGCCGGCCGTGCCTCGGGGCACTGTTTTATAAAGGCTGACACAGTTAGGGCACGCATTGCCCGGGGAAGAATGGATGATTGTAGTCGGGACGCTAACGGAGGCTGTGCCGCTCGCCAGACATAACATGTATATTTTGCTTTGACAGCAAAAACACAACTGCACTTACAGCTTACATTGGATCGTCATTGCCTGGGCTTCTTAATACCTTTTTTGTTTTTATTTTTTACTTTCCTTTCGTCATCCGTTTCCTTCCGTTTGTCCTTTTTTGTTTTTGCACCGTTTCGTTTTCCTCTCTCTAATTGGTTATTGTTTGCGCATTAAACATGCTTCTGTACGCGCTTTATACAAAAAGGTAACTATTATTTCGAAGGCATTGCAGTGTGCTAACAAATCACAATACAGAGTTTGGATAGTGGAAAAACTGCATTCTTAAAGTTTGTAATTAAATTTCTACCCTCGATGCTTGGGCCTATGAAAGCTTCCTCGAGAGCTTTTGATGTTCAATTTGGTTTTCACTCTTGAACTCATTTCACCCCCAGAATCTGGACTCTGGATGGTGTATCAAAAGCCTTTTTTTCCTTGAAGTTCTCCGGAGTAAGCGTTTGCTGGTTGCCCAACGACCCGGACAAGGTGGGCCCACTCGCTCCGTCCAAACCCTGTCCGCTTGCCCGTCGAGCTTCCTTGTATGTTTGCATACAAAACTTGCACAGAATTAATGGAGTACAACTGGTTAAAACGATATTTTAAAATGAGAATTGCCATAATATCTGAAAACATTTCAGGAGGACGTTAAAGTGGAGATCTTGTCGCTTCCTAAATGCATTGTCATGTCAATGAGACACCCATTCATTGAGTGAATTATAGACTTCAATATATATGTATATTCGTTCAACTTTTGTTTAACAATGGCACAAAGGCAGTTCGTTTCCAAGGAAACAATACAGTTAACCTGCTGTTTTTACGATCCGGACGCGGATTTACAGTTTTCATGATTGCATCAGCAACACAGGGTTGTGAATGAGATTCCATAATCTAGGCCATATTTAGAGGTAGAAAAATTGGGATCTTTAAGAGGGGCGTGGGTTAGGGTTGGCAATTGGCAACAATGGAGCAAATGAAGGGAAGGTAGGAGGAGGATTGCCATGTGATCACATTTGCTTGACAGATCCTCGTGGCGGAAAAGGCTGGTGCGGTGCGATTGTACTCCTTGGTGGACGGGGGGCCTCTCCTATCACTGGAGAGCGAACGAACTACTTTGGCGACTGCAGACTGGAGTGGCGTGGCCAACCACTACGTGGGTGCAGCTGCCGGTGCCGAGTGGCTTGTTTGGGACCTGAATTTCTCCAGGTGTTTTAATCTGTCTAATACCCTTTGATATCATTGTTATAAACCATAATTATCGAATACCCCCTCCATCCTCCCCTATTGATCCTTTTGTCAAGCTGATTTATCATGACTTCAACGTTCTGATCTCATGTTCTTCTATTGCCCAGTTTGCCTCGACAACGCAAGCACGCGCATGTTGACGGAGCACACCAGTTCAAGTAAGGCCCATTTGAAATGTACCAAACTTGCTGTATGACAACACAGGAAAAAAAACAAGTATTTTAAGATAGAATAAGCAACATATTTCTACTCAAAGGCATCACAATATCATTTTAAACCCTGGTATTTCATCTCAGATATATATTTGAAAAGCAAAACATCTCAGAAAATTAGTCTTGTCCTTCCTATCGCATTATTGCTTCTCTTTGTTCTTTTATTTCCCCCCTTTAAACTTCCTTCAAGATGAGACAAACTATAAAATGAGTAGTATGTTGTCTTCTCTGAGAATTCAAGTGGAATCAGGTAAGGATTTGCCATGGTGGAGTCGGCCAAATCTGAACGAGGAAGTTTGAAGTGTCTTCTTCCTGGGATAGGCGATGTCAGACAGTGAAACAAAGTCGTTCAGGAGAGTGAACCAAAATGGAAGGTGGAAACCAAGCATCAGAATGACTTCCAACGTTTGCTAGATCGGGTGAAATGGCTGCAGCGCTGCCCGTCATTGAGCTGATGGACTGTTTAACACATGGTTGCATCATCAGAAAAGTCGTATAAAGGTTCATCCAAAGAGGTGTTTTTGTAAACCAGTTGCAGGATTGATCCCAAAATCTTGTTGTAGAGCCCAAAGGCCTGCAGCTGCTTGCCACTTGCAAGCACGGATGAAATTCAACACCAGGTAGACATCAAAATTGAGCCTGCATATCAGCACCGATTTGAAATAAAATAAAATAAACAAAGTACAGTCAAACCTGCCTTAGCAACCACCTTTACAGAACGACCACCTGCTCATAGCGGCCACTTAAATTTCCACTGCAGACAAAACGTGCGTTAAATAACCTGTACGGAATAATCACCTGTCTAACGCAATGAGCGACCTCCAGATTTGCTTCCCTTCGCAAACTCAAACCTGTACCCACAAGGGTTATTGATTCCATTGTAAATCAGTAAATTCAGTCATCTATCCAAGCACAGTTTTCACACAAAACACACCGACAGATCTCTTACAAATGTCGGCGATCCATACCAGAGTCCAGACCAGACTGGGTGATGTAATGGTGAGAGTATCCGCTCCATGTCTATGATCGATAACAGACTGGGTGGTGTAATGGTGAGAGTATCTGCTATGCCTTTGGGAGGTCGGTGGTTTGACCCCCGACCAAAGTCATGCAAACGACTTTAAAAATGGTGCGTGCTGCTCCCTTGGCTGATGCTCAGCATTTAATATGGTACACCATAGGGCATAGACAAACAATGCTAGGAAGACAATGGCAAACCACTCAGTATAACTGGTGAGAAAAGCGCCGCCATTGTTATGAAGTCGCTGGTACGTCACGTCCCTGAGACTCAGTGGCTGTGTTTTTCTCGTTTAATTGTGTTGTGTCTCGGTTGTATGTCTATGTGTGCAACGTGTGTGAGTGGCAGCTCCATTACGAGCCGTATATCATATTTAAAAAGAAATTGCGTTTTGGTGAACGGGACTTCCGATTTCCATGTTTCAGTGCATTTGCGCTTTCTCGTTCATCAATTATTTATGTGCACACACCTCTATTGTGTGCTCTGATCTTGATTGCGTTTTTCGGTGTGATAAACTATGAAAGTGCAGGTTTGCTCACTGTATACATTTAGGTATTTGTGCTTGAATATCGTCATTGTACTACAGAAAGATGGCGGCCGCAAACCTGTACAGAAAGACCACCTGTTTATAAAGGCCACGTTTTTAGTTTCCCTTGAGTAGTCGTTCTACACAGGTTGGACTGTACTTCCTCCAGGATACTCTCGTTATATAATATTATGAGATCCCTCACAAGGAACTTCAACGCAGGAGGAGGCCATTAGGCCCATCAATGCAGCACAATGGTTGCCAACCAATGGTTGTTTATCTGTGCTCTATCTTTATAAATGTTTTATCAAAGTTTTGCTTTATCAAACAAACCCTTCATTTTTAAGTCTTGGGAACGACATGGCTGGGGTCGGGTTTGAACCTTTGAGCTTTGGAAAATGTTTATTACATGGTGGACGCTCCAACCATTACGCCACCGAGTCTGGTCTCCATCTATAATAATGAAAGGGTGTGAGGGTGTGTGTTAGTCTGCTCCGTAACTCCTAAACCATGAAACCTTGCGGCCCCAAACTTTCCATGCATAGTAAGGGAACTCCAAGGGATTGCACGAATGAAACTAGATGGTATTCATAGAATATTTACCCTGCGCAGTCAACTTGGTGTGAGCCAACTCTTCTATTTTTGAACGTTTCTTTTTTTTTGATCCAATATGGCTGCCAGTCCATGTGAGCGATGACATCTTTTTTTTTTCTTTTTTCTTTTTTTTTTGTATACTGAATCGAGGCTCGTGAAAGAGCTAACATTTATTTCACAAACAAATCAACCAGACAAACAAAATATACAAAAAGAGGGAGCGGAAGACAAGATGGGGAGAGAAGGGGAAGCACACAACCACAACATTTGAGAGCAGGGAGAAGTGTGGGAGGGAGAGGGCTTGGGGGCAGGAGGTGTGGGAAGGGGAGGGGGGGGGGGAGAGGTATAAAACACAAGGGGACTGAAATTAGCGGGGGTAGAAAATATCAAGGTTTTGGATGGGGGAGGATAAGAGATGGTGGTGAACAGCTGTTTTAAAGACCTGGAGGGTGGAGTGGGATTGAAGAGAGTGAGGGAGTTTGTTCCAGAGGCGGGAGAAAAGAGGAATGAAGGAGTGAAGGTGAGCAGAAAGTCTTGATTTTGGCAGTTTAACCATAAGAGGGTTGCAGGCAGATCTTGTGCGACCTGTAGGAATATTTGGGGGACAGAGCCCAGAGAGGGCTGGGGGGGGGCAAGGCCCGAGAGGAGTCGGTAGAAGACGGAAAGACCACCAACCTGCCTGCGGTGAGTGAGTGAAAGGCCCTTGGAGTTAGCTTCATCGCGGGAGATTCCAATGATTCTAAACACTTTGGTTTCAACAGCGTGAAGACGGGCTAGGTGTGAGGCAGGAGCACCAGACCAGAGGGGAGAGCAGTATTCCATAGAGCTGCGGATGAAAGCCTTGTATGTGGTAAGGAGCTCAGGTGTGCCAAGGAAGGACTTCGCACGACGGAGGATGCCCAGTCGGCGACTGGCTTTGGAGGCCAGATTTGAAATGTGGTTTTCCCAGGAAAGATCATGGCAAATAGTGAGACCCAAAAGCTTGAGTGACAGAACTTCTTGGAGAGGATTATTCAGAAAGTGGATGGGAGGGTTTTCCAGTCGGTCTTTTCGGAGAGACATCGTAAGAGTGTGAGATTTATCAGGATTGAAAGACATGTTCCATTTGTTTGCCCAGTCTGTGATTTTGTCCAGGTCTGCAGAGAGTGAGGAGGCTGCAGACTGCCGATCTGAGGGATGAGGAATGGAGCGACAGAGAGTAGAGTCATCAGCAAAGTGATAGAGAGGATTTTCAAGAGAGTCAGAGAGATCATTGATGAAGACCAGAAAAAGCACAGGGCCCAGAACACTACTTTGGGGAACTCCAGCCTGAACAGGAAGACGAGATGAGAGAAACCCATTCAGGGCCACACGTTGACTACGACCAGAGAGGAAGTCCGCCAGCCATGCGTGGAGATTTCCATGGATACCAAAGGAGGAGAGTTTGGTGAGCAGAGCAGGGTGCCAGACCGTATCGAAGGCACGTGAAATGTCAAGGGAGACAGCTCTAATTTCCTGTTTGGCGTTGAGGACCTCCATCCATTGTTGAGAAAGCAGAAGCAGCATGTCCAGAGTAGAGTGACCAGGTCTGAAACCAAATTGATGATCAGAGATCAAGCCATTGGAGAAGAGGAAAGATTTCATATCTGAAGCAATGATGGATTCCATGACTTTGCTGATAATTGGGAGAAGGCTGATTGGTCTGTAGTTGCTGGGATCTGTTTTTGCACCTTTTTTGTGCAAAGCGGTGATGTTGGCTGATTTCCAAGCAGATGGCAGATGACCTTGAGCAAAAGAGAGGGTGAAGAGAACAGAAAGTGGGAGTAAAAGAGCGGAAGAACATGATTTTAGGACCCGTGGGCTGATGCCGTCAGGACCAGTTGCAGAATCAGAGTCGAGGGTTGACAGAAACTTTTCCACCTTGTCAGGAGGAAAGGACACAGAGTCCAGGAGCAGCTGGGTACGGTGGGTACAGAGAGGGATGGGTTTGGGACACAAGATTTAGAGGCAAACACAGAGTTGAGGCATTCAGCTTTTTCACGTGCGGAGTCAGCCGTTAAGCCATTTGATGTGAGGGAGGGGATGGAGGGGGAACAAACACCAGAAACAGATTTGACCAGACGCCACCAGGATTTGGAAGAGGGAGACCGATAAGAGAGTTCGGTCTTGAGAACGGTGAGATATTGTTTCCTGGCTCTCCTGAGGGTGGACACACACTTGTTTCGGGCTTTGTGAAAGGAAATGAGATTTCCTTCCGTTGGATTTGCTTTCCAGGAGACGAAAGCAAGTTGTTTCAGGGCAACAGCCTCACCACAAGATTCCGTGTACCATGGACGGGAGGAAGGGTATGACAACTGAAGACGAGATGGGATAAATCTGTGCATGAGAGAGAGCAATTTAGCAATTTACTTTGAAAGAATTCCCAGGATGAGTTGATGTCAGAGGCGGTAGAGATGGGAGACCAGTCCACATGATTGATGGCTGCTTGAAGACCGTGCCAGTTGGCCTGAGTGAAATGCCAGACTCGTCGACGCTGAGGAGGCTCTCTGAGAATGGTCAGAGAGATGTCCACTTTGACAAGCACATGATCAGATGAGCCGATTGGAGCAGAAGAAGAGCAGCAGACATTTTCAGGGAAGTTTGTCATAACCAAATCCAGAAGAGAAGACGCTCCGTTGACTGAGATCCGGGTTGGGAAATTGACAGATTGTGTCAGTCCCAGTGAGTCGCAGAAGTCCTTTGCTGAAGAGCCATGGCTGGTGAGAGAGGTACCCACACCCAGCCAACTGGCATGGTGACAATTGAAATCACCACATATGAGGAAGAGAGAGTTGGGATGGGTAGATAGAAGTTGGTCCATATTATCAGACAGCGAGATGTAGATGGAGTCATCGCTGTTTGGTGGACGGTACAACACACATATGAACAAAAGGTGGGAGCGAAGGGGAAGCCGTAGCCAAAGGTATTCCTGGGGGTGAGGTGGAGAGAGGGCAGTGGAGGGCGAGTGAGGAAGAGAGTTTTTTGTAAAGATAGCAACCCCACCTCCAGGACGAGGCTCAGGTCTATCATACCGGAGGAGGGAGTAACCTGGGAGAGATACCAAGGCATCAGAGACATCATGAAGGAGGAAAGTTTCTGTTAAGCAGATCACATCTGGTTTGTCAGAAGCAACCTGTATGGAGAGATCAGTCAAGTTTGAGCGAAGGCCCCGGATGTTTGAGGTCCATACCGTTAATGAAGAGGAAGGGGGAGCATCGTTTCCAGAACAGGGGGGGAGGGGTAGGGTAAGATGTGGAAGAGGAGGAAGAGGTAGGGAGAGCTGTTGAAGGTGTGTCAGAGATTTCAGAGATTTCAGAATAGCTTGGAGAAAGGGAAGAATGGGGCGGACAAAAGATTTGATGGAGATTGGGTGAGGCACAGTGAGGTGTTATTTGAGGAGGGGGAAGAGCGAGGCAGAAGGTTGGGGGAGATGAAGGTGAAAGTTGCAAGGGGGAAGAAGCAGGGAGGATGCTTTGAAGAGGAGGGGTGAGAGGGGAGTCTAGGAGGGGAGGAGTGAGGGAGAGTCTCGGAGGGGAGGGGTGTGGGGGGAGTTTAGGAGGGAGGGGAGGGAAGGGGCAAGGGGGGAGATTTGAAAGGGATAGGTGATGGGGAAGATTTGGAGGGGAGGGGTGAGATTGGATTTTGAAAAGTGTACGATTCATGGGAAACGAATATTTTTTGCAAAATGAGTTTGAGACCTTCGAGTCAAAAATACGTTTGAGGACACTGAAGGAGGGGTGGAGTTCTGGATAGTTTAGGGAATGTAGAAAGGAGGAACTGTAAGAGATGGTATTGTATATATTTTTTGGAATGAATAGATTTGGTGAGCAAGACGAAAGCATCCTTTTGTAGGAAAAGAAGAAAAGGGTGTTATAATATATGAGAGAAAATAGTTGTTCAGGGGAGAGATTATACATTTCTAACCACGTGATCGCGTGATCGCGAACGAAGAACGAACGAACAAATAAGAACAACAAATAAACGAATAAGACCTGGGAAGGAAAAAAATTTTGGGGTTTTTTTTTTTTTTTTTTGAGTAGAGATATTAAACAAGGAGGTATGGGGTGAACGACTGGGACGAAACAGAGAACAAAAATAATTGCAGCGCATTCGACGAATCGCTGAGAGAAAAACAGAACCACATGGTCGGAGACGGTACGGTAGCCTAAGCCTACGAGTACGAGGCCCCAGAATACTCGATACGCATTAACCGACGATTGTGTGAACATGTACAAAAAATTAGCACCGAAAATTTTCCAAAAGATACGCTGTAGGTACACACACCGAAAGATAGATACAGTCTCAAGAAAAACACAATTGAGAAAGATCATCAATTTCGGTGCTAATTCATAAATTTATCTATCTATAATTCCAGTAATCTCTGTATGTCTGTGTGTATGTCTGTGTGTCTGTGACCGCTGTTTCTCGACAACCACGGGTCCGATATACTTTAAACTTGCCAGGTATATTGCTGGGGACCTGAGGATGTGCCTTTTCAAGGTTTCATATTAATCGGAGAAGTAGTTACCGAGCTATGTCCAAAAAACGATTCAACCAATCAGAGAGCAGCGAGCTATCACGTGTGCCGAACGTGCCGAACAGACTCTGCCTCGGACGGCACATTTGAGAGCGTATTCATTTATTTCACGTTGGCAAACTATGTTGGCGTTAAACTATGTTTTAAAACTAATTAAAACTAATTTGCGATTCATCGTAACTGCGATATGCGACCTTCCGGACAGTCAAATGAGGACGTCACTTCCGGACTTACGGATAGTCATAGTGACGACGTACTGATGCTGAACGTGGCGAGCAGACGCTGTAAGGTACGATCGATTGTAGTACACGTTTATAATAACTCTGCCGATACAGGCCCGATTAACTGCAGCGCCATCCGAGCTGCGGCGTCGGGACGATACATTCATTGTACGGTCACATCACGCACTTACGGGCACGCCCATGGGCCCATGGGCACGCCCAGACATTTTTTTTTTTTTTTTTGGCAAGGAACGGGCACCCACGTACGGGCACGTCCTAGTATTCATAAATATCATATCATAATATCATATCATATCATATCATATCATATCATAAATTTATATTCTCTAAATCAGTGGTTCTTAACCTTTTTAAAGGCGCCGAACCCTAACGAAACCCACCGAACACTCGCTGAACCCCTCAAATTTGACAAAAAAATTATGAAGAATTGCATCTTAATGCGTTTTCTGTTCTTCTTTACGCGAGGCGATCTGGGAAATGCGTGGTTTTGTTTTGGCAAGGGCCACCCTCAAATCATTTTCGCATGCAAGCCTGCTCCTTTTCTTTGTTTTAATGTCCACCAGTTTCGAAAACGCATGCTCGCAGAGATACGTTGTAATGAATGGCGTGAGGATCTCAAGGGCAATTTTAGCGATGTGAGGATACCCTTCCATTTGGTGGCACCAAAACGTTGAGAGCGTTGTTGTTCCGAAGAGTTGTTGTTGAGTCTGGCTCTGCTGAAGTTCGATGAGGTCGTCGAGGTATTGGGCGTTGACATCTGCCGTTGCAGCGTCGAAAGTAAACGGCTGCCGCACCCATGCTGGGTATTGCTCTTGGTCGGGGAAGTAGCCGTCGAATGACTTTCCCAGCTCATCTAAGTGCGTGGCAATTGCTTGCTTCAGCTCCCCCGGTACAGCAGTGCCTCCAACTTCAGACTCATCTTCGATCCCGCTCACGCACTCGTCCAGTAGCGAAAAGTTCGCGAAGTTGTCGTTCTCTGTTCGCCACCTCCACAACGGTAACTTCTTTCGGAAAGTGCTCAGCTTTTCTTCTGATTTGATGACATTCACTCCACCGCCCTGCATCTGGAAATTGAGATGATTGAGTGCATCGAAGATGTCAGCCAAGTACGCCAAGGTGAGGATGAACTCTGACTCTGGGAAGTGCGTTGCATGGCAATGCTGGTGTTCTCGCAAAAACAGGGCTAATTCTACACGCAAGGCAAAAACACGGCTCACTACCTTCCCTCGTGATAACCATCGAACGTTAGAGTGGTAGAGAAGGACTTCGAATTCAGAGCCGATTTCATTGCACAGCTCTTTGAAGATGTGATGATTCAGAGCACGGCTTCGCACGTAATTCACAGTTTCAACGACGATTTTCAGAACATTGGCCAGTTTTGGAGGCAAGGTTTTTGATGCCAGCGCGTGTCTGTGCGGGACGCAGTGCGTGACGATGATGTGTGGTGCTTCGGCCTTCACCAGCGCTCCAAAACCGGAGTTGCATCCCAGCATGGCTGGAGCTCCGAACGAGCAAACTGCAGACACCATGTTCCACGAGAGGCCATTGCTTCTGAAGAAGTCGTCCACAAGCTTCTTCACGTCAGCTGCCTTCGTCGTTGTTGTGAGGGGCTTGCAGAACAGAAAGTCTTCCTTGATCTCGTCTCCTTTGACATAACGCACAAATAAGATGAGCTGGCTCAAAATCGAAACATCGGTGGTCTCGTCGAGTTGAAGGCTGAATTTCGTCGGGATCGCGACTAAATCTGCAACTACCTGGGCGAGGATGTCGTCACTCATGTCGTCGATTCTGCATCTGATGGTGTCATTTGAGAGTGGAACGAGAGACCAATTGTTTTCAGCAGCTTTTCCCAGCATGATGTTGGCCATCTTCAACGCAGCCGTTTTGATGAGTGTCTCGCCAATGGTGTGCCGTTTGCCCTGCTTTGCGATCAGGTACGCAACTTCATACGACGCGGTGAGGATTCGGTTTGTCAATTGGAACCAAGCCGAGAGTGGGCAAGGTAGTACTTGCGTCGAAGCGGACTCTCTTCCATTTGAATTCATCCAGCATTGCGTCTTTGTACTGCCCCTCGCCGTGCAGTTTTTTGAAGTGCTCCCGTAGTTTTGCTGGTGCTAGGCTGGAGTTGCTCAACTTGACATTGCAAAGCATGCATTGAGGACGCTGACTTCCGTCCCGTTCCGTCAAACACGTGAACCCGTACCGCACGTAATCCTCCGACCACTTCCTTTTTTTGCTCGACATACTGCAAAAAAAAAAAAAAAGTTATAAACTGATCTTAATTGAGTTCGCGCAAATAATTATATGACAAAAATTAAATAGGGAACATGCTTAAATATAATCAGTACCCCTCTGAAAACTGAGAAACTTTAACGAAGAAAACACAACTTATAGTTACGATGACGGGATTTATTATCTACTCAACTCTATGTCACCTCAAATCCCATTATAATATTACATAGAAAGCTGTGAATTGTTAGTTTTGATTGGCGACCAAAGGAGTTATATCACCTCCACCTAATTTTCTGAGTAATTCAATCATATTTTATAATCACCATCCACTTTTGACTTTAATATAACTCTGAACCCGCCCTGCATATCCACAAACATTTCCAACTTACTTTTCAATTAATCAGTAACTCCAAAGTAAGGCGTGACCAATGACGCACGGCACACGGCAAGCTAATCGAGGCTATTCACTGGAATTTCCGAACACCTGCAAAATCCAAAATCCAGTAAGTAAGTAAGTAAGCAAGTAAGCACCATCAACAGAATAATTAGCAAGTTGCTCATTGATTCAACTTACTACAGTCAGTGTGAAACAACTTATCTTAAACACAGACCAGAGAAACCATGAATGGGATGGGAATACAATTACTTATAACATTTCCATTCGTTAGTAACATACATAGCAAAATAATATTAATAATAAGCATAATTACACATAGATTCAAAATTGATACAAAACAAAAAAACAAATTGCAATGCGTTTCGGAGGACCTCCGCCGAACCCCTGAGACTGGCTCACTGAACCCCTGGGGTTCGGTCGAACCCAGGTTAAGAACCACGGCTCGAAATGCTTATTGCATATATCATGCTCAATACATTTCAAACTGATCAGACAAAGCATTGTCCCTGTCGAATTATTACGTCATAATTATGGCACCAATGATGTCATCGTTAACAACACCTATTCCCCATATGGAGTTATTTACAATGAGCCACGTTTCAATTTTTAAATGCTGACATGGCACACACTTTACTTTACTGAAATGCATACACAAATGTTATATTTTCGTCAAAAATCGTTGGAATTTCACCAAATCGGTTTTGGTCGTGTGTTAATATACCTCAGCGATTGACAAATCTGAAATCAGAATTTTATTTGAGGTCAAAATGACCCCGTGAGGTCGCTCTGTACTTTGCCTGCTCGTCATGTGCTGTGTGATAATGAATTCCATGCCCACTCTGGAAGACCCTTCTTCTTCACGCAATAACAACTTCTAGCTTCCAGACCATACATCCAATCATCTTGAAATTTTGCACACTTGTTACACTTCATTACCTCTACTATAATTTATAGTTTTACGTCAATCAATGAAGCAGTTCAAGGGTTATAAATTTTTTCATATTTTCGTTTAATTATTGATATCTGCCAAACCACGTCACCTATCCCAAATTCCAAAAGGTCATTTTAGTAGACTGATATGCTGCACACATCTGTGAAGTTTCCCCTTGATATGATCAAAAATGATGGAGAAGCTACGTTTTAAATGTTTATGCTTAAAAACGTCATAACTCCGAAACCATGTGATGCATGACGTCATCCTCACTGATTTTTTGTTCGTCATGGATAAGCAATTCTGCCTGCAAAGTTTGGCCTCGATCTGTTCAGTCATTTTGGAGAAAATTGGATTTTAGTGGTTTTTCAGGCTTTGCACTCAAAACAATATGGCGGCCGAACCACGTGACCTACGATGTCATTATAATTTTATTTCTGCATCAATTTATACCGAGAAGATGCTCAAGAAATTTCATCCTGATCGGATAAAGATTTTTACTTGTCGAATTATCACGTCATAACGGCGCCACCTATGACGTAATCATTCACATATGTTATTCTGCATGGAGAGTTCTTTGCAATGAGACCTGTCTCAATGATTTCTGTGCAGTGGTTTTTTGAGATATAGAGGTGCAAAGTTTTTTGGTTTTTCCAAGATGGCGCCCATACCACGTGACCTGTGACGTAATAATATTCACTAAAATATTCTACAGCAGGAATATTCCTGTATACAGGAGGAATATTCTACAGGAGGAATATTCCTATGGTGAAAATTTCATGTCACTCAGACCATCGGTTGCCGAGAAAATGAATTTTTTTTAATTCTGACACGGCACACACTTTACTTTCCTGAAATGCAGACACGCACATACGTCCGTACGTACCCGAATGTTTAACCCTGCCTTTCGCTTCACGAGCGCAGGGTAAAAATAATAACAACCAAAAAGCCTTATTAAATGGTGGTCCGCTATCTTGGTCAGCCCACTGGCACATTGCTGGGTTTTTAAGCCGCTATTTTGTTTCGGCCTATTCAAACGTGCCTTGCCTGAGAAACATGATTTGCTCTCATGAAATAATTAAATCATATAATCGAAATCTAGATCGGATTTGATGATTGGATCCTGTTCACTAAATAAGTTCACACCTAGCTCGGCTTCATGCTGTTGAAACCAAAGCTTTCAGAATCATTGGAATCTCCTGCGATGAAGCTGACTCCGAGGGCCTTTCACTCACTCACCGCAGGCAGGTTGGTGGTCTTTCTGTCTTCTAGCGACTCCTCTCCGGCCTTGCTCCCCCAGCTCTGTCTGTGCTCTGCCCCTCAAATATTCCTTCAGGTCGCACAAGACCTGCCTGCAACCCTCTTATGGTTAAACTGCCAAAATCTAGGCTCTCTGCTCACCTTCACTCTTTCATTCCCCTTTCTTCCCACCCCTGGAACAAACTCCCCCACTCCCTTCAATCCCACTCCTCCCTCCAGGTCTTTAAAACAGATAGATGTTCACCACCATCTCTTATCTTCCCCCATGCAAAACCTTGATCTTTTCTACCCCCGCTAATTCACCCCAGATACACTTTTTTGGAAATTCCAACTTCTTTCCTGGAAGTCCTTGCAGTGTCCATATGTTTTATACCTTTCCCACCTCCCCCCAAGACCTCTCTCTCCCACATTTCTCTCGATGTCCCTGCTCTCAAATGTTGTTTGTGTCCTTCCCCCTCTCTCCCCATCTTGTCTACCGCTCCCCTTATTTTTGTGTTTTGTGTCGGTTTGACTTTTTGTGTGATTAATGTTAGCTCTTTCACGAGCCTCGATGTTGTATCCAAAAAAAAAAGAAAAAAAAGAAAGTATCTAAACCTGGAGTGAAATCTGAAAAATTGAACACATTAGCGATGCTGATAACTCAGTGTATATCTTTCACTCAGCTTACCGCAAGGCTGTTCTTTCTCCTTCTCCACATTGAGACAATGAAAATAATTAACAGCAGGATCGACAGCAAGGCTTCCACAGTCATGCCTAAGTACTCCATGGGGAAATCTCCGAGTAAGGAAGGCAAGATAAATCAAATTAAAGATAGGATTAAAAAGACTGTGTCCCTCATCCTACTATGTCTACAGTCTATTTAATTTATTTCCTTCCTTTAAAAAGTAGAAAGTACACCGATGGACGAACGAAAGCCTCTTTGAAGGCAATTCTTTGGTGCTTTGGGGTTGTCGTGTTGATGAACTTTTGATGCGTGCTTATGCTTTACTGCAATGGCACTTCGAACAGGCCGCAGTGCCTCAATCCACTCACAAGCGTTTACATGGGAGATGAGATGGTGTGTGTGTGTGTGTGTGTGTGTGTGTGTGTGTGTGTGTGTGTGTGTGTGTGTGTGTGTGTGTGTGTGTGTGTGTGTGTGTGTGTGTGTGTGTGTGTGTGTGTGTGTGTGTGTTTATATATAGCGGGATTTGCTCCCGACCCAAGGTCCTGACCAATCCAAAAGTTTTTATATTGAGTGAATAAAATATTTTTATGCACTTTCTCTTTTTACAAAAAAAATAGCTGTCTGGACATTATACAAACTTGGTAATCTGTTCTGTCCTTACTAAAATAGCGTGATATGAGGGAGCGATTAAGGAAAACTGTGGAGTGAATCGTGCGAGTGAGTGGTGTGATGTCCCGTGGGGAGAGCAGTATTCCATCAAGCTGCTGATGAAAGCTTTATAAGTAGTGAGGAGCTCAGAAGTGCCAAGAAAGGATTTCGCATGATGGAGGATGCCCAGTCGGCGACTGGCTTTGGAGGCCAGCTTGGAGATGTGGTTTTCCCAATAAAGATCATGGCAGATAGTGAGACGCAAAAGGTTGAGTGACAGAACTTCTTCAAGTGGATTGTTGAGAAAGTATATGGGGGGGATATCCAGATGGTCTTTTGGGAGAGACATCGTGAGAGTGTGAGATTTGTCAGTCTTGAAAGACATGTTCCACTTGTTTGCCCAGTCTGTGATTTTGTCCGGGTCTGCATAGAGTGAGGAGGCTGCAGACTGCCGATCTGAGGGTTGAGATATGGAGCGGCAGAGAGTGGAGTCGTCAGCAAAAAGATAGAGAGGATTTTCCAGAGAGTTTGAGAGATCATTAATGAAGACAAGAAAAAGCACAGGGCCCAGAACACTGCCTTGGGGAACTCCACCCTGAACAGGAAGAGGAGATGAGAGAAATCCATTCAGGGCCACACGTTGACGACGACCGGAGTGGAAGTCTGCAAGCCATGCATGGAGATTTCCATGGATACCATAAGAGGAGAGTTTGGTGAGCAGAGCGGGGTGCCAGACCGTATCGAAGGCACATATGTCAAGGGAGACAGCTCTGACTTCCTGTTTGGCATTGAGGACCTCCATCCATTGTTGAGACAGCAGAAGCAGCAAGTCCAGAGTAGAGTGGCCTGGTCTGAATCCAAATTGATGATCAGAGATCAAGCCATTGGAAAAGACAAAGGATTTGATATCAGAAGCGATGATCGATTCCATAACCTTGCTGATGATTGGAAGCAGGCTGATTGGTCTGTAGTTGCAAGGATCTGTTTTTGCACCTTTTTGTGTAAAGCGGTGATGTTGGCTGATTTCCAAGCAGATGGCAGTTGACCTTGAGCAAAAGAGAGGGTGAAGAGAACAGAGAGAGGGTGTGAAAGAGCGGCAGAGCAGAATTTTAGGACCCGTGGCTGATGCCATCTTGTCCAGTTGCAGAATCAGAGTCGAGGATTGACAGAAACTTCTCCACCCTGTCGGGAGAAGGACACAGAGTCCAGGAGCAGCTGGGTACGACTGAGTAAGGTTAATAGTAGGCAACTGTTAATTAATACGAGGCAACAATCGGTTTGTTCAGCAAAGAAGGAGTCACGTGACCTCTCAAATGTGCTAATCGTTAATTATTCAAAAACCTAAAACAGTACAAGCAACCTACATATCTATTTAGAGGTAATTTTACTGCTCATCTAACGATATAACTCTCAAGGGTGAAAGAAGAGGTTTTGGGAAAAAGGTTAGCACCTTAGCTAACTTCTGCAAAAATTGTGTTGTGGGATGAGGGAGGGGAAGAGGTGAATTGGGAGTCTGGAGGGAGGGTGCATGGGGTGGGTGGAGGGAGTGGTGGTGGGGTGCGAGGTGGTTGGAGAAGGGAGGGGAAGGGGTGGGTTAGAAGTCCGGATGGAGGGGGCACGGGGTGGGAGGAGGAGGTGGTGAGGTGGGAGTCTGGAGGAAGGGGGTGTGGGAAAAGGTAGAGCGTGGGGTAGGAGAAGAGAGGCGAAGGGGTGGGGTGGGAGGCTGGAGGACAACAACGCCAGGTACCTTCACGAGATATTTCATAAATGGTTTCATGTAATTTCAGTTTTTGCTTGACTTTGCAAGGCTAAATAGTGTGAAAAATATGTTAGGGTGTTCCTTCGTGCATGTAATTCAATTAAAGGAATGAGCAATTTGCTCGATTTGTATAATTATCAGTTGTAGTTGTTGTTTTGAAGATTGCATATGTTGAGGTGATGTGTGTGACGAAACCCTGGTGTTGGCTTCATGGTTGAGGTGATTGGTTTAATTTCTTCGGGTCTTGAGTTTGAGCCCTAGTCATGCTGTTAAACAACATCAGGTGGGTTGATTCCACCTGTCATCCTTCCGAGATCGGCAAATTGCGGACCAGCTTTGTGTATTTATTGTAATCTCACATCTGAAAATGCACATTTGAAAACCTATGGTGGCACAAACGGACAGTGCACACCATCACATTTCACACAAAAGAGGAGATTTTAAAATCCGTTGGATGGAGCAGAAATCGTTATTTTGATCATGCAGCACGAGAGCTTAAACAAGAAAATAAGAATGTTTTCATCTGTGAGAATTGTTTTGTTGTGATAAATCAATCAGGCATTTCAAAATACATTGGTGTAAGTAGGGCTGACAGGGTAGCCTAGAGGTATGCACACTCACCTCTAAGCTGTCTAGCCTGGGTTGGAATCCCGACCCAGGTATAAACTGCCATCCTGATGTTTCACATGCAGGGTGATTCATCAATGGGTGTGCCGTCCCTCCGATGGACGTTAAATGCGCGTCCCATCTGCCGACATTCATTGGTGGACGTTAAAGTTCCCACGATGTCATTCATGAAGTGTAGGCGAGCTATCACCGGTATCCTGGACAAATTCCGAATTCCTGCCCTGACCAGCAGAGGGCGCCACACCAGTGGCACAGCCACACCCTCAGCCAATGACACTACGCCGCAGCCTCATGCCACATAGAAACTAAGAGGAAGTTGTTTATTTGCTTTATGCAATACCCATACCTCGTACAAGAGTTTAACAAGTTGACAATATGTTTTCCTGTTTTTGTTTAATCACCTGCCTTGATGCCGAAAGCCAAGATAATGCCTCGTTCACTCTTGTTTCACAGGTGGAGCCATGTTTGTGAGGGGCTGTTCGCCACAACTGGCTGCGTTGGAAAGCTTCAAGGAAGCCTATCCATCCACAACTTGGCACACGATCAGGCATGTGTGCCCTTCATGTTTAATCAGTACATGGCACCTGTACAGTGCATTGAGAAAGTATTCAGACCCCTTAACTTTTTTCACATTTTGTTTTGTTGCAGCCTTATGCTGAAATCGTTTAAATACATTTTTTCCCTCATCAATCTACACTCAATACCCCATAATGGCAAAGGGAAAACAGGATTTTAGAAAGTTTTGCAAATTTATTAAAAATATAAAAAACTGAAATATCACATTGACATAAGTATTCATACCCTTTGCTATGAAACTTGAAATTTAGCTCAGGTGCCTCCCATTTCTCTTGATCATCTTTGAGATGTTTCTACACCTTGAATGGAGTCCACCTGTGTAAATTCAATTGATTGGACATGATTTGGAAAGGCACACACCTGTCTACAGTCACGTGAAAAAGTAAGTACACCCCATGTAAAGTTTTGACTTTTTCAACATATTTCAACATACAGCTATTTGATCTTCATTTCAACAATATTGATAGATAAAGGTGATATAATATAACAAATATCATGAAACATTTACATTTTGTAGTCCATTGTATAATTTAAATAAACATAAATGCAAATTTCGCATGTGGAAAAAGTAAGTACACCCTTGGCTCTAATAGGTGGTATTGCCCCCTTTGGCAGAAACAACCTCAAGTAGGCGTTTCTTATAACTATCTACCAGTCTCTGACCTCGACTGGGAGAAATTTGTGTCCACTCCTCAATGCAGAATTCTTTCAGCTGTGCGATGTTTGAGGGGTTTCTTGCATGCACAGCTCGTTTCAAATCCCCCCACAACATCTCGATGGGATTTAGATCCGGGCTTTGACTTGGCCATTCCAGAACCCTCCATTTCTTTCTTTTCAGCCATTCCTTGGTGGATTTACTGGTATGTTTAGGGTCATTGTCATGTTGCAAGGTCCACCATCGGTTGAGCTTCAACTCTCTGACAGATGGCCTCACATTATCCTCAAGCACCCTCTGGTACAATGAAGAATTCATTGTGGATTATATGATGGTGAGCTGCCCAGGCCCTGATGCAGCAAAGCTGCCCCAAACCATAATATTTCCACCACCATGCTTTACAGTTGGTATCAGGTTCTTGTGGTCAAATGCTGTCTTTGGTTTTCGCCAAACATGTCTTCTGGTACTGTGGCCAAATAGCTCTACCTTTGACTCATCTGTCCAGAGCACATTTTTCCAGAAGTGCTGGTGTTTGCCGAGGTGTCCATTGGCAAACTTTAGTCTTGCCCTGATGTTCTTTCTGGACAGCAAAGGTTTCCTCCTGGCACACCTCCCGTGTAGATCAAATTTGTGCAGCCTCTTTCCAATGGTAGACTCGTGCACTTTGACATCAACAGTGGCAAGAGCTACCTGTAGGTCCCGTGATGACATTCTGGGGTTCTTGGAGACTTCTTTCAGCATCTTGCGGTCTGCTCTCGCGCTGAACTTGCTGGAGCGGCCTGGCCTGAACAAGTTTGCAGTTGTTTGGAATCTTCTCCACTTGTAGATGATCTTCCGGACAGTCGAATGATTGATTTCAAATTGTTTGGAGATCTTTTTAAATCCCTTCCCAGACTCGTAGGCATCTATAACCTTCTTTCTGAAGGCCTCAGAGTGCTCTTTTGATGTCGGCATGGTGACGCTGCACACTTCAACAACAAAGAGCAAACCAAACTAAATGTCTGAGGTTTAAATAAGCCAGGTTCATCCAAGATCCTCTCTAATGATGTTCTAATCATTTGTACCTGAGCTGGTGCACCTGATTCTAATTTTAGGTATTTGAAGTAGTGATAAATGTAGGGGTGTACTTACTTTTTCCACATGCAAAATTTGCATTTATGTTTATTTAAATTATACAATGGACTACAAAATGTAAATGTTTCATGATATTTGTTATATTATATCACCTTTATCTGTCAATATTGTTGAAATGAAGATCAAATAGCTGTATGTTGAAATATGTTGAAAAAGTCAAAACTTTACATGGGGTGTCCTTACTTTTTCACGTGACTGTAGACAGGTGTGTGCCTTTCCAAATCACGTCCAATCAATTGAATTTACACAGGTAGACTCCATTCAAGGTGTAGAAACATCTCAAAGATGATCAGGAGAAATGGAGGCACCTGAGCTAAATTTCAAGTGTCATAGCAAAGGGTATGAATACTTATGTAAATGTGACATTTCTGTTTTTTATTTTTAATAAATTTGCAAAAATTTCTAAAATCCTGTTTTCTCTTTGTCATTATGGGGTATTGAGTGCAGATTGATGAGGGAAAAAATGAATTTAAACGATTTCAGCATAAGGCTGCAACATAACAAAATGTGCAAAAAGTGAAGGGGTCTGAATACTTTCTCAATGCACTGTAAAAAGCGCAAAAAGGAAATCCAGACACATGATATTCGGCCTTAACGGCCATTGCCACTAGGCCCATCGCAGGTGTGTCACGTCCTCATCCTCATAATACAAACCAACACTTCCCTCCGAAAGAAGGAAAGACTAGGATGCACTTGTACGTCACAAGGACATGTCTGTAACGAGACATGTACTTATGTGTCACAAAATAAGAAAGAGGGTCCTGACATAGATGATAAGAGAGTTTGGGATGAAGAAGCAGTAAAAATTTAAAGGACAGTTGTTTGCCTGATCCTGTTTTATGATCAACAATGCATTTTATCAACTGGAAATTAATAGGGGTATGCATGGGTGAAACTCCTTCTTTATAGTTGATCACACTTGATCACACTTCCGGGTTCGGTTGCGAGAGGACGCTGGCGTTGCATATTCGCCGCTTCTCCGACTGGATGGATGTACAGGGTCTGCTTCTACCTTTCTGACCTGACATCTCACACCTGTCCTGCCTTTTCACACCCGCACGTGCCGCGTGTTCTCCGGCTGGATAACGGAATCTGCTTTTGATGGTACGGAATACGGAATTCGAAAGGCCCGCTCCCGTTGATTGTGGCCGTGGCCTTGTTTGCCGGTGGCCTTGTGGCCTTGTTTGCCGCTGTGGTCTTGATTAGCGGCTGCAGTCGTTTGCCGCTGCGTTTGCCGCTGCGTTTGCCGCTTTGCCTCCTCGACCTTGGCCTCGTACTCGTCCCTTCGCTCCTGCCTGGCATGGCTCTGAAGTACTCCGCCGCAAGGCTTCTTCTGCTCAATACCCGCTCCACCCCATCATGCATCTCTGCCATCAAATCAAATGGACTCCTCCGACGACCCAGGTACATTCACCGTGGCTCCGGTCGCAAGTTTGTTTATTTGCAATCAGGTCACTCCATCCCCGTCCTCTGGTCGGCTCAGCGCACTCTCACTCTTCGTCCCAGCGCACCTGGTCACAGCAACCCACACGATCGCACCTCTTGCCTACGAACCCTGGCTAAATCACCTGAATTCATCCCTGCTGTTCAAAACAACATCAAGCTCACCCTGTTCAACACCCGGTCCCTCAACAATAAATGCCTCATCCTGAACGAATACATCCTGGATAACAAACTGGACTTTCTCTGTCTCACCGAAACCTGGCAACAACCTCTGGACTACTACACACTCAACCTCACCACACCCAATGGATATTCCTACGTCAATAAACCACGCTCGGAGGGCCGAGGTGGTGGAATTGCCGTTATCCACCGTCAAGACATCAAGACCAACCTCATCTCCATCTCATCTGCTCCATCATTTGAACACCTGGCTTTAAAACTCTCTGGTCACACGCAGTCAGTCATGGCTGTCGTCTACCGCCCTCCCAAACCACACCCATCATTCCTGTCTGACTTCTCCTACTTTCTGACCCAGCTATGTTCCCTCTCCCCCTCAATCCTCCTCCTTGGTGATTTCAATATCCACATGGACTCCACTGACTCCACAATAACCACTGACTTCACTGATTTACTCACCTGCTTTAACCTCACTCAACATGTCGACTTTCCTACCCATATCCGTGGTCACATTTTGGACCTTGTCTGCTCCACTGGATTAAATTTGCACCATCTCTATGGCTCCGACCTCACCCTCTCTGACCACTTAGCCATCACTCTGACCATCAACATCCCCGCCCCAACACCAAGGCATTATCGCACAATCAACTTCCGTAAGCTAAACGCTCTTTCACCTACCTCATTCTCATCCACCCTCTCTGAAAAAATGTCCACTTCTCCCTTCATTGACCTCCACACCCCTTCCGACCTCACTGACTACTACAACCACACTCTCTCCTCCTGCCTTGACCAGCTTGCGCCTGTAAAAACCAAAACAGTTTCTTTCACCCATTCTGCTCCCTGGTTTACCCCTGAACTCCACCTGATGAAAACTCGTGCTCGCCAACTTGAAAGACTCCGCAATAAAACGGGTCTCACAGTTCACTCCCAAGCCTACAAGGACCACATACAACACTACAAAGATGCCCTCTCCCGCGCCCGCTCTGCCTACTACTCTCAAATTATCCACTCTGGCTCCGGAAACCCAAAAGCACTCTTCTCGACAATAAACAAACTCCTCCGCCCCCTGAACACCACCACCCAGTCATTCACAGTAGACAACTGCATCTCCTTCCTCTCTTTCTTCCAACGCAAAATTGACAACATCTACAACAGCTTGACCACCGCCGCACCCGCTCCCCCTCCAACCACCTGCCCCCCCTTGTCCTGCCATCCCCTGTCTCGGTTCTCCCCAATCTCTCCTACTGACCTCTCTGAACTCCTCATAGGAATGAAAACTGCCACCTGCACTCTTGACCCCATCCCCTCCAGCTTTGTCAAAGCCTCCCTCCCTGCTCTCTCTCCACTTATCATTGCAACAATAAACTCCTCCCTGTCTACAGGCATCGTCCCACCTTCCCTCAAAATTGCTGCTGTTACCCCCATTCTAAAAAAACCTGGTCTAAACCCTGACACCCTAAACAACTTCAGACCCATCTCCAACCTACCCTTTCTGTCAAAAGTTTTGGAACGCGCTGTAGCCACTCAACTCAAACATCATCTCTCTGCCAATAACTTGTATGAAACATTCCAATCCGGATTCCGCTCCAACCACAGTACTGAAACTGCTCTCCTCAAAATCACCAACGACCTTCTCCTCTCCTCTGACGCTGGCAACCTCAACATTCTCGTCCTCCTCGACCTCAGCGCTGCCTTTGACACCATCGATCACACTATCCTCCTCACCCGACTTGAATCCACCTTTAACGTCACCGGCACTGCCCTCTCTTGGATTAAATCATACCTCTCTGACAGATGCCAGTTCATCTCCATCAATAACTGCAAATCCCCCACTGCTCCCCTCCCCCAAGGTGTCCCCCAAGGTTCAGTTCTTGGCCCCCTCCTCTTCATCCTTTACCTGTCCCCGCTCGGTCACTTAATCCGCCGTCATGGTCTCCAATTCCACTGCTTCGCCGTTGACATCCAGCTTTTCATCTCCACCAAGTCCGTCTCCACCGACACCCACTCTATCCTGACAAACTGCATCACTGAAATAAAATCCTGGCTTCAAATCAACTTCCTCAAGCTTAACTGTGATAAATCTGAAATAATCATCATTGGCCCAAAAACGCTCACAAAATCCACCCATAACTTTGCCCTCAACATCGACGGTATCCCAGTATCCACCTCCCCTCACATCCGGAATCTTGGCGTCATCTTTGACCAAACCCTTTCCTTCGACAAATACACTAAACAGATCACAAAGTCAGCCTTCTTTCACCTGAAAAACATTGCCCGTCTCCGCTCATCCCTCTCCTCCACGGCTGCAGAAACCCTCATCCACGCCTTCATCACCTCCCGTCTGGACTACTGCAATAGCCTCCTCTATGGTTCACCCTCAAAAATCACCAATAAACTCCAATACATTCAGAACTCCGCTGCCCGTCTACTCACTCATTCCCGGACCCGTGACCACATCACCCCCGTCCTTTACAAGCTTCACTGGCTCCCCATCCCCCAGAGAATCCAGTACAAAATCCTCCTCTTGACATACAAAGCCCTCCATAACCTGGCCCCATCCTACCTGGCTGACCTCCTCTCCAGACACACTCCCACCCGCAACCTCCGCTCTGCTGGTACCAACCTCCTGACCCCCTCCATCCGGACCAAATTCAGATCCTGGGGGGACAGGGCCTTCTCCATCGCTGCTCCCACCCTCTGGAACTCACTACCTCACACCATCAGAGACTCCTCCTCACTCACCACATTCAAAACATCACTAAAGACCCACCTGTTCAACGCTGCATTCAACATTCAACCCACAGCATTTAACCCCTGACTATCTCTTCTCCTTCTCCCTCCTTTTGCTTTAAATATTTCCCTATTGATTCTTGTCTTGTCTTTTTGATTCTTGTCTTATATATATGCCGTATATCGCTGCTGTTTGTTTTCTTGATTCTTGTCTTTTTGCAATTGTTGTTTTCATGTATTGTTATGCATTATGTTTTCCACTCTGTCAAAGCGCCTTTGGGCTTCTGGAAAAGCGCTATACAAAATAAATGAATTATTATTATTATTATTATTATAGTATGGAAATCCCTTTTCTTTTTTGTGTCGACCCACACGGAGTTTCCTTATTTATTTGTCAGAAAGTGTGCCACGATTATAAGGAACTAGCAAAAATACCTGTCCCCAGTGACGGGAAAAGCTAGCTGTGTTTTTTTTTTGTTTGTTTTTTTTGTTTTTTTGGATACAAGGTCGAGGTTCGTGAAAGAGCCAAAATTAATCACACAAAAAGTCAAATCGACACATAAAACATACAATAAGGGGAGCGGTAGACAAGATGGGAGAGAGGGGGAAGGACACAAACACTACATTTGAGAGCAGGGACATCGAGAGATCTGTGGGAGCGAGAGGGCTTGGGGGGGAGTCGGAGAGGTATAAAACATATGGACACTGCAAGGACTTCCAGGAAAGAAGTTGGAATTTCAAAAAAGTGGATCAGGGGTGAATTAGCGGAGGAAGAAAAGATCAAGGTTTTGGATGGGGGAAGATAAGAGATGGTGGTGAACAGCTGTTTTAAATACCTGGAGGGTGGAGTGGGATTGAATAGAGTGAGGGAGTTTGTTCCAGTGGCGGGAGAAAAGAGGAATGAAGGAGTGAAGGTGAGCAGAGAGTCTTGATTTTGGCAGTTTGACCATAAGAGGGTTGCAGGCAGTTCTTGTGCGACCTGTAGGAATATATGCGGGACAGAGCCCAGAGAGAGCTGGGGGGGCAAGGCCAGAGAGGAGTCGGTATAAGACGGAAAGACCACCTACCTGCCTGCGGTGAGTGAGTGAGAGGCCCTTGGAGTTAGCTTCATCGCGGGAGATTCCAATGATTCTGAATGCTTTGGTTTCAACAGCGTTAAGCCGAGCTAGGTGTGAGGCAGGAGCACCAGCCCAGAGGGGTTAGTAGTATTCCATTGAGCTGCGGATGAAAGCCTTGTATGTGGTGAGGAGCTCAGGTGTGCCAAGGAAGGACTTCGCATGATGGAGGATGCCCAGTCGGCGACTGGCTTTGGAGGCCAGCTTGGAAATGTAGTTTTTCCCAGGAAAGATCATGGCAGATAGCGAGACCCAAAAGCTTGAGCGACAGATCTTCTTGGAGAGGATTGTTGAGAAAAAATTGTAACCACAGGTGGTGGTGATTGTAACCACAGAAGATGACAGTCAGGCTGTTGTCCAGGAAAATGCAATCCACCTGTAGTGCTCATCTTAACCAAAGGTGGTGCTATTTAAAC
This sequence comes from Myxine glutinosa, assembly GCF_964187855.1. Lineage (NCBI taxonomy): Eukaryota > Metazoa > Chordata > Myxini > Myxiniformes > Myxinidae > Myxine > Myxine glutinosa. The sequence continues at coordinate 41,597,941 of NC_136261.1, forward strand.
CAACAACAACAGCGAGGAAAGATATCCCATCATTTTCGCCAGAGGTTTTCCGGTGGCTGAAGGAGCTGATAACCGCACTCATACCTGGCTGATGCAATCTTTTACCTATGTGCCAAATTTGGTCCAAAACCATGCAGAGGTGTAGGGGTGTGTAAGTAACCCCCCCCCCCCCCACACACACACACACACACACACACACACACACACACACACACACACACACACACACACACACACACACACACACACACACAGATCGACATTCATAGCTATAGAAGATTGAGTGCTATTCCCATGTGCTGATTCGTTTCTTAACCCATATCATGCGGGTGGGGTGCAATGCAAACACATCATGACCAGGATTATGTGAATTACACCCATGGTGGTTTTATGAGGTATCTTTGTGGAACTTAGCCAGGTACAAAAGCTTGCCCGTGATCAGATGTCCGACAAGCAGGATAATTTCTCTCTATTTTGGTAAATGTTGAAATATCGTCCATTGTTGGATTTTTCCCATCGCCGCTCCTTCCGATGAGCTCACAGAAAATACCGAAATGTCGAAAAATAAAGATGCGATTCTGCTACACTAAAATACAAAACCTGATCAATGTTTGTTGGTCATGTTGAAGTTTGTGGCCAAATCAATACGCGACCAATAAATTTTAACAATGGACTTTGACGCAAAAGGAGGCCATTTGGCCCATCATGCCTGTGCTGCACCACAGCCCCATCAAATAAATCCATCAGGCTCTTGATTCACTTTCCCTGGAGGGAGGAATGGGGATGAGAAAAGAGTGGCAGGCGCAGGGACTAGAGTGTTGTAAATGCAAATAAAATCAATATTTTAAAACTTTTTTGTTTATGACGACTAGCATCTTTTCATTGTACACGTGGCATCGTGTGTGTTGACTAACCCTTGCTGGAGTGGGTGGTTACAATTGTTGTTTCCAACGGTTTTTTTTTTTTCGGGAACATTACCAATTTTAACCTCCCCCAGGGATTTTCCATTAAAGCTCAGCCGAAATGGTTTGTCATGTACGAAGTTAGCAATGACCGTCGCCACACCAAACGTGTTCTTACAGAATAACAGTTTATTATAAGACAACACAGGACGACAAAAATGGAGAATCCCGGGGCAAAAGATAGACGGACATGAAAACGGATAGCTAAATAAACAAGAAATATGTCGTGTATAGCACGATACTTGTGAAATCCATGAAATATGTTATTGAACTTTGGCCTGTGTTGACTTAAAAAATAGTTGGTGGTTGAATTCAGTGATCTGATATGCAAATCCTCTTCAAATTTCAAGTCAATCGGATGAAAATTGACGATTTCAGAAATTTGGCCTATGTTGACCTTTTCACCTTTAGACCTCAAAAATAATTGGTGGTTGAATCAAATGAATGGAAATCGTGTTCAAATTTCAGCTCAATTGGATGAAAATTGAGGATTTTAGAAACTTGGCCTCTGTTGACCTTTTCACCTTTCGACCTCAAAAATAATTGGTGGTTGAATCAAATGAATGGAAATCGTGTTCAAATTTCAGCTCAATCGGATGAAAATTGAGGATTTTAGAAATTTGGCCTATGTTGACCTTTTCACCTTTAGTCCTCAAAAATAATTGGTGGTTGAATCAAATGAATGGAAATCGTGTTCAAATTTCAGCTCAATCGGATGAAAATTGAGGATTTTAGAAATTTGGCCTATGTTGACCTTTTCACCTTTAGTCCTCAAAAATAATTGGTGGTTGAATCAAATGAATGGAAATCGTGTTCAAATTTCAGCTCAATCGGACGAAAATTGAGGATTTTAGAAATTAGACAAAGTTGTTGACCTTTTGACCTCAAAAACAATAGGCTTCTTCCTTATGACCAACTCTACCATTTGCTGAAGTTTTGTCAAGATTGGGTTTTAAATTGTGACCTGTAAGCGATTGACAAGCAAACAAACAAGAAAACGTCATGCAGAACACGATACTTGCGAAATCAACCCTCCCCCAAAAAATGTTGCCTTGGCGACATCAAATTGTCAATTTCATTAAGATTAAATTTGACGATCTTAATCAAAGCTTCTTGGGTCAATCGGATTAACATTGATAATTTTTTTAATGAAAATTGATGATATTAGATGTTTGACCTACAATTGACCTTTTACCTTTTGAGCTCAAAATGGTTGCTTTCCCAATTCAGGAATGCCCTGTGTAATTGCTGTTTAATTTTCAAGTCAATTGGATGAAAATTGATGATTTTTCAAATGAAAATTGATATTAGCAGTTTGACCTAGAGTTGACCTTTGACCTCTTGACCTCAAAAATAGTGGGTTTCCCAATTTAGTAACCCAATATGCAAATGCTGTTCAAATTTCAAGTCAATCGGATGAAAAATGATAATTTTAGAAATGTGTCCTCAAATAACCTTTGACCTGTGTTTGACTTCAACATCAATAGGCTTCTTGCCTATGATCCAACCCTACCATCTGGTGAAATTTCATGAAGATCGGTTTAAAATTGTGACCTGTATGTGATTGACAGACAGAATGTAATAAATGAAGTACACTCGCTATCCAATATTACGAAAACCCACTCCCACCCTTTATAAAAATACTTCTTGGAAAGGTATGTGCTATTCATTATTCATTTATCTTATGATAACAAAATTCTGTACCAACTAACTGAGAATAATCTTCACAGCAATGGTTGTTCAACTGAAATAAATAAATAAATTCCCAAAATATCACTTTTTTATTTGCATAGTTTTTTGTTACCATTTGGACAGGATTGCCCACAAGATAAGCCTGGCGTTTGCTTAAAGGTTAAGGTGGCTTGCTGAACACCTAGGGTCTTGAGTTTCCTGTCGTTTCGTTGAATTAACAACTGGCAGGTTGACTCAGCCTGTCATCCTTCTGAGGTCGGAAAAATGAGTACCAGCTCATTTTGGGACAGGTAAGGGACACTGGATCAGTGGCATGGCCGCACCCTCAGAAAATGATCCAGGCTGCATAGGAATAAAATTAAAAAGCCCAAAATGCATATTTTGACATCAATGTTTCAAACTTTTGCGGAGGAGTGCACGCCCCTTAATTGCGCTAGCAAGGGGTCGTTTTGCTCGTTACTTTCTTTTTTTCAAAAGTTCTGCAGTTTCACCCATGGGTATGTCAACCAGATGTTTTCTATCTTGAAAAAAATAACTTTAACCCTTTAGAAAAAATACAAATTGAGTCTCAGCTGCTAAATGCAATCGTTTAACTTGTCCATTTCATTTTCAGGGACCTCACAGAGACGCGTTGAGATGCGTAACTTGCGATTCATTATCATTGTTTGTCATTTTACCCCATTGCACCGACAATATGTTTTTTGTGTTTTGCCACTTGATATCACCAGAGAGAATGCCCTTGTCATTTGAAACACGAGCGATGTCTGACTTTACTCCCTTTCCATGCTGGTCCTGTAGTCCACGTCCCGCTCCCTCGGTATTGGTTTGTGTTTTGGGGTTGAAACGTCATAAATATCAAATTGAAGGTCGAGATGCAGATCTGGCATACATCGTACTTTGCATGCCAAACGTATCCCTTCTGATGACAATGTCCATCATAACACGACTTCCATTCTCCTCCAACCCGATCGCAGGGGCAGCCCGTCCTGACAGCGACCGTTCCGGCGATTTCTGGTCTCAGCTGGCACCGACTCCTTCCATTGTGTGCCTGCGGAGGGAACCGGCGCATATACATGTGGCTCGTGGAGCTGTGATGGACGCATTCAGCGCTCCGACGAGACCTCTCAAGATCTCGAGTTTACGGAGCGACGCATCAAGTTGATTCCACTTCTACAGCCTCCCTCACTTCAGTTGATATCCTCATGCCCACCAAATCGTATTTTCTTTTCTGGAATAGCGCGTAAACCTTGAAATGTCCACCAATGCACGTAAACCTTGACATGTCCACCAAAACACGTAAACCTTGAAATGTCCACCAAAGCACGTAAACCTTGAAATGTCCACCAAAACACGTAAACCTTGAAATGTCCACCAAAACACGTAAACATTGAAATGTCCACCAAAACACGTAAACCTTGAAATGTCCACCAAAACACGTAAACCTTGAAATGTCCAACAAAACACGTAAACCTTGAAATGTCCACCAAAACACGTAAACCTTGAAATGTCCACCAAAACACGTAAACCTTGAAATGTCCACCAAAACACGTAAACCTTGAAATGTCCACCAAAACACGTAAACCTTGAAATGTCCACCAAAACACGTAAACCTTGAAATGTCCACCAAAACACGTAAACCTTGAAATGTCCACCAAAACATGTAAACCTTGAAATGTCCACCAAGACACGTAAACCTTGAAATGTCCACCAAAACACGTAAACCTTGAAATGTCCACCAAAACACGTAAACCTTGAAATGTCCACCAAAACACGTAAACCTTGAAATGTCCACCAAGACACGTAAACCTTGAAATGTCCACCAAAACACGTAAACCTTGAAATGTCCACCAAAACACGTAAACCTTGAAATGTCCACCAAAACACGTAAACCTTGAAATGTCCACCAAAACACGTAAAGCTTGAAATGTCCACCAAAACACGTAAACCTTGAAATGTCCACCAAAGCACGTAAACCTTGAAATGTCCACCAAAACACGTAAACCTTGAAATGTCCACCAAAACACATAAACCTTGAAATGTCCACCAAAACACGTAAACCTTGAAATCTCCACCAAAACACGTAAACCTTGAAATGTCCACCAAAACACGTAAACTTTGAAATGTCCACCAAAACACGTAAACCTTGAAATGCCCACCAAAACACGTAAGCCTTGAAATGTCCACCAAAACACGTAAACCTTGAAATGTCCACCAAAACACGTAAACCTTGAAATGTCCACCAAAACACGTAAACCTTGAAATGTCCACCAAAACACGTAAACCTTGAAATGTCCACCAAGACACGTAAACCTTGAAATGTCCACCAAAACACGTAAACCTTGAAATGTCCACCAAAACACGTAAACCTTGAAATGTCCACCAAAACACGTAAACCTTGAAATGTCCACCAAAACACGTAAACCTTGAAATGTCCACCAAAACACGTAAACCTTGAAATGTCCACCAAAGCACGTAAACCTTGAAATGTCCACCAAAACACGTAAACCTTGAAATGTCCACCAAAACACGTAAACCTTGAAATGTCCACCAAAACACGTAAACCTTGAAATCTCCACCAAAACACGTAAACCTTGAAATGTCCACCAAAACACGTAAACTTTGAAATGTCCACCAAAACACGTAAACCTTGAAATGCCCACCAAAACACGTAAGCCTTGAAATGTCCACCAAAACACGTAAACCTTGAAATGTCCACCAAAACACGTAAACCTTGAAATGTACACCAAAACACGTAAACCTTGAAATGTCCACCAAAACACGTAAACCTTGAAATGTCCACCAAAGCACGTAAACCTTGAAATGTCCACCAAAACACGTAAACCTTGAAATGTCCACCAAAACACGTAAACCTTGAAATCTCCACCAAAACACGTAAACCTTGAAATGTACACCAAAGCACGTAAACCTTGAAATGTCCACCAAAACACGTAAACCTTGAAATGTACACCAAAACACGTAAACCTTGAAATGTCCACCAAAGCACGTAAACCTTGAAATGTCCACCAAAACACGTAAACCTTGAAATGTCCACCAAAACACGTAAACCTTGAAATCTCCACCAAAACACGTAAACCTTGAAATGTCCACCAAAACACGTAAACCTTGAAATCTCCACCAAAACACGTAAACCTTGAAATGTCCACCAAAACACGTAAACCTTGAAATGTCCACCAAAACACGTAAACTTTGAAATGTCCACCAAAACACGTAAACCTTGAAATGCCCACCAAAACACGTAAACCTTGAAATGTCCACCAAAACACGTAAACCTTGAAATGTCCACCAAAACAAGTAAACCTTGAAATGTCCTCCAAAATATTCAACGATTTACAATTGTCCTACTTTATTTTATTTGTGTTTTCCAAATCGCAACAAGCAGTTGTATCTTTGCAATGCAGAATAAAGCATTTTGTTTAGTCGGCAGTTTTGTTGGTTTTGCTGTTTGATGGAGGTTCAAGCTTCCAAGCTGAGCACCTGCCAAGGAACCTGAGCACCTGTGCAGCATCCAGAAAGTGAATAATTATTTACCTGTGCATTAATTGTGCTCAGAAGCTTCGAATGTGTCTGCACATGCTTACATTGCAAATTGTAACTAACATGTACCTATTAAGAGTCAGTTTTCATTTCACTTTCTTTATTTACTTGCAGGGGTGTGCAGAGGTAAGGTGCTGGAGGTTAGGTGTGTCATTGAATCTTCTGAACCATAAGTTGAGACAGGTATTTAACATCCGTGGGAAAGAAGGTGAAGCGACGTTTCGGCCCTGAGCCACTTCAAAGCAAGAGCTCACATAGGAAAGGTCGCTTCACCTCCTCACCCACTGTGGTTGGCATACCTCTCTCAACATTTGGTTGAGTCAATTTGTTGCACACCGACGCAGACCTAATCTAGTCTTTAAAGAGACGAGCTTTCCATCAGGTGTATTACATATGCAAAGGTGGGTGGAAGACAGCAGGGCAGGGGAGTGTGGGAGCAGTATGGCGACAAGGAAACCCAACAGGTGTTGGGCACAATCCTGAATGGGTCGCCACTCCGACGCAGGTACTCGAATGGCTCATTCATCCCAGTAAGCTGGTACTCATTTTGCCAACCTCGGCAGGACGAAAGTCTGAGTCAACCCACCTGGTGTTAATTCAACGGCAGGGCAGGGGTTTGAACTTAAGACCCTGCGATCTCAAGCCAGCCACGTGAACCGTTAGGACAACACCAGGCTTTGGTTTGGAGAAAGGGAAGTCAAAAATTCTGCCATGTTTGCGTACGTAATATGTAGATGGCTCTTGTCTTGCCATTTCGTGGCTCTCGACGTTTAAAACCCAGGTGCGGCTTCAAAGTTGTGGGTGGGACACAGCATCTCGGAACACGAAGGTGCTGATTTAGTTCAATAAACTATGGTAAATGTTTTTGCGTATAAACTGGTCTTTCGGTGAATCGCAAGGCCCATGGTGGTTGTAACCTGTAAGTGTAACCCTGTAACCCTATAATAAGAATACCTGGTTATCATATCCAAGTGGGTCGGACTCGTTAGGTCCAATATTATAGGATCCCGGTGGAACCATCAGGTCGTCGGTAGACCCTTTGGGGATCGGTCAATTCGCGCGGGCAACGCGAGTCCATCGTGGAAGTCACCGACAGCAGGTCGACCTGCAGGTCATTAAGTGGATGGAATTCGTTCTTGGTACCGGCACACAATGGCCTACTCTTTGTGAAAAACACAACGTGCGGTCTTCTCACGTGTACATCCACTGATGCTGACTGTCTGACAGACGGGATCCTCTGCTTTAATAGGGTAAACTCGAGGAAACGGTGTACTCCTTGATGCAACACCCTACTCGTGACGTACCAAGCTGCCGGTTGATCGTCAGGTCGGGAATCAAACCTCGGGCAGACTGCTCGTGGTGCGCTCCCTCTGTCCAATACCGGTTGCCCTTTAACCACAAGCTGTCTCTGTCCCATCCTGGTGGCCCCTTAACCATAAGCTGTCTCTGTCCCATCCTGGTGGCCCCTTAACCATAAGCTGTCTCTGTCCCATCCTGGTGGCCCCTTAACCACAAGCTGTCTCTGTCCCATCCTGGTGGCCCCTTAACCACATACTCGCTATCCCATCCTGGTGGCCCTTTAACCACATGCTCGCTATCCCATCCTGGTGGCCTCTTAACCACATGCTCGCTATCCCATCCTGGTGGCCCCTTAACCACATGCTCGCTATCCCATCCTGGTGGCCCCTTAACCAGATGCTCGCTATCCCATCCTGGTGGCCCCTTAACCACATGCTCGCTATCCCATCCTGGTGGCCCCTTAACCACATGCTCGCTATCCCATCATGGTGGCCCCTTAACCACATGCTCGCTATCCCATCCTGGTGGCCCCTTAACCACATGCTCGCTATCCCATCCTGGTGGCCCCTTAACCACGAGCAATCTCTGTCCCACTCTGGTGGCCCCTTAACCACATGCTCGCTATCCCATCCTGGTGGCCCCTTAACCACATGCTCGCTATCCCATCCTGGTGGCCCCTTAACCACATGCTCGCTATCCCATCCTGGTGGCCCCTTAACCACATGCTCGCTATCCCATCCTGGTGGCCCCATAACCATATGCTCGCTATCCCATCCTGGTGGCCCCTTAACCACATGCTCGCTATCCCATCCTGGTGGCCCCATAACTATATGCTCGCTATCCCATCATGGTGGCCCCTTAACCACGAGCAATCTCTGTCCCACTCTGGTGGCTCCTTAACCACATGCTCGCTATCCCATCCTGGTGGCCCCTTAACCACATGCTCGCTATCCCATCCTGGTGGCCCCATAACCATATACTCGCTATCCCATCCTGGTGGCCCCTTCACCACATGCTCGCTATCCCATCCTGGTGGCCCCATAACCATATGCTCGCTATCCCATCCTGGTGGCCCCTTAACCACATGCTCGCTATCCCATCCTGGTGGCCCCATAACCATATGCTCGCTATCCCATCATGGTGGCCCCTTAACCACATGCTCGCTATCCCATCATGATGGCCCCTTAACCACATGCTCGCTATCCCATCCTGGTGGCCCCATAACCATATGCTCGCTAACCCATCCTGGTGGCCCCTTAACCACATGCTCGCTGTCCCATCCTGGTGGCCCCATAATCATAATAACCATATGCTCGCTATCCCATCCTGGTGGCCCCATAACCATAATAACCATATGCTCGCTATCCCATCCTGGTGGCCCCATAACCATAATAACCATATGCTCGCTAACCCATCCTGGTGGCCCCTTAACCACATGCTCGCTGTCCCATCCTGGTGGCCCCATAACCATAATAACCACATGCTCGCTATCCCATCCTGGTGGCCCCATAACCATAATAACCATATGCTCGCTATCCCATCCTGGTGGCCCCATAACCATAATAACCATATGCTCGCTATCCCATCCTGGTGGCCCCATAACCATAATAACCATATGCTCGCTATCCCATCCTGGTGGCCCCATAACCATAATAACCACATGCTCGCTATCCCATCCTGGTGGCCCCATAACCATAATAACCATATGCTCGCTATCCCATCCTGGTGGCCCCATAACCATAATAACCATATGCTCGCTATCCCATCCTGGTGGCCCCTTAACCACGAGCAATCTCTGTCCCATCATGATGGCCCTTTAACCACGTGCTGCTTGCTCTCTTTCCGTCGAGCATAGAGGGTGGATCGCTGGTGTGACGTCAGTTCCTGAATAACGGAATCCCTCGTTCCTCCTCTCCCTCGCCTCGCTCACTGTTACTCCCTCGGTCTGACTCGCGGTGCAACATGGCTCAAGGGTACGAATCCCGTCCGATTGGTCGCCGTCGTCGATCGAGTTACCCGAACGTGATGACCCGGACCAAGGGTCGCTCCGTGGGGTCTTCCCACCAGTTCCGTTATTTGTTTAGATCTGTTTTAGTGGTTTGTGAACTTCCTTGTTAAATAGGCCTGTAACGTGGCACTGTTCTGAGTTATGCGTTGTTATTGATCGCAGCGCCCGCTATATGTACCTTTACCAGGTGTGGTGTTATTGTATTGTTTCTAACACTCGCTATATTTACGTTTATCTGGTGTGGTTTTATTGTATTGTTTGTAACACTCGCTATATGTACCTTTAACTGGCGTGGTGTTATTTTATTGCTTACAACGCACGCTATGTACCTTTACCTGGTGTGGTGTTATTGTATTGTTTGTAACACTCGCTATATGTACCTTTAACTGGCGTGGTGTTATTTTATTGCTTACAACGCTCGCTATGTACCTTTACCTGGTGTGGTGTTATTGTATTGTTTGTAACACTCGCTATATGTACCTTTACCAGGCGTGGTGTTATGTTATTGCTTACAACGCTCGCTATGTACCTTTACCTGGTGTGGTGTTATTGTATTGTTTGTAACACTCGCTATATGTACCTTTAACTGGCGTGGTGTTATTTTATTGCTTACAACGCTCGCTATGTACCTTTACCTGGCGTGGTGTTATTTTATTGCTTACAACGCTCGCTATGTACCTTTAGCTCGTGTGGTGTTATTTTATTGCTAGTAACACTCGCTAAATACCTTTACCTGGTGTGGTGTTATTATTGCTCGTCACGCTGTACACCACACCTGGTGTGGTGTTCTTATTATTCGTAAATTCTTACCTTTCCTGATTGGTGTTCTTATTACTGGTAACGCTATACTTTTACCTGGTGTGACATTATTGCCTGCAATGTTATACCTGCTTTACCTGGTGTGGTGTTATTATATTGATCGTAACGCTTGCGTTGTGTCTTTCCCTGGTGTGGTGTTATAATAATATATTGCTCGTAATGCTCGTTGTGTACCTTTACCTGGTGTGGTGTTATTATTACGCGTAACGTTTTACCTTTACCTGGGGTGGTGTTAGTGCTCGTAATGCTTTACCTTGACCTGGTGTGGTCTTCTTATTACTCGTAACGCTCCACTTTTACCTGGTGTGACATTATTGCCTGTGATGTTATACCTTTACCTGACGTGGCGTCGTGTGAGAGCATCGTTCTTACGTCAGCTCACTCGCAGGTAAAGGTAGAGATAAATGCAATAACGGAGAGCCGATTAGAGCTCGAACCTGTGTTCATATGGGACTAGCTACAAACTACGTATTTAAGTAGCACGTTGGGGGGGGGGGGGGGATGGGCGAAGGGGAGGGATGGGGGAGGGGGAAGGCGAGGGGTGGACATTGGAGTTTTGTTGCATATACTTATTATGTACATGAAAATGTTACACCCGCGTTCCCTGTATCATACCTGGTGTTCCTGACTTATCCACTCTACCTGATGATTTAATTATTTATCTCTGAGCAGCAATCACCACCTGGATGAAGCAGACCTGTCCGAACTGTGCAAGGCTTTGTGGAAAGCTGACAAAAACCGCTTGGTTCCCGGAAACGACTACCGCTTGGACCTGCAGGTAAGGACCACAATGTGGTAACCCGAATCTGGGGCTATAGGCTAGTGGCCAAATGAGGTTTTGGGTGACATACCCCTACCCAAGGTAGAACAAGTCACAACCTATTTTTTCTTGAAGAGGGATGTTTGGGGAGTTAGAAAATCATGGTTGTGAACCTGAGATCATTGCACAACATTTTGAAAATCACGTTTACATATGTACCACTGCAGACTGCAAAAATGGATTTAATCGCCACAGATTTTGGCTCATATTGGCTCATATATTTGTTAATACTGGTGCTACAAACACAAATTTGGTACCAAAATGTGCGGAATGATGACATATATATATCTGTAAAAACCATTTGTGATGTAACAAAGGCTTTTGTGTGACCTACAGGCAAAAATAGTGGAATTTTACTCAACAAATCAGCTTTGGGTTTACCAATAAATATCAACAAAAACATTAATTACTTCAAAAATATTGGACTTGCAGACATACTTGTTACATCAACATAATCCAAGTTTATTTACCCTTTGAAAAATATATCTAATGATATAATTGTCACTGAAATGATATAGTTATAACTGAAATCATATGTCGCCCCACTGATGCTGACCGATAGAAATCCCGAAGCAGATATGCAACATGAAGAATGGACTTACGATTCTGACACAATTGTGAAAGTGACTTTTATAGACATCATGTTGATATAAGCTATTTCACATATGACGATAATGAATTCATAACATGCACTGTAACTTATGTACATCTATTACATGAAGTAATACATGTAATACATTTAAAAGTTCAGTCACGCTCTTCATCAGTGCTGTCGTCAAAGACAACAGAATCGTCAACATTTGGACAATCGTCTGCACTACACGAGCAGAATTCAGTGCAGGTCAGTCCTGCAGAGATACAATGACATGTTCTGCTCTGCCTACAGTCATCGTCGGTGCAGTAGAGATGCGTGAGATCTCGAACCTCCCTTGGGGCTGCATCCTTTTGGAACATGACAGGCTCAAGTTTGTTGTCTCTGACCTGCCATCCATTACCATCGGGGTTCCAAAGTACAGGCCTCGCTACATGGCTGTGGGTCCATATCGCCACCTGGTAATTTGCTTGCTTTCAGATGTTGTTCGAAAGCATCGTCTGTTGGTGGGAAGAGAGATGCTGGTTTGTCACTTGTGCAGGCATAAACATAACGAAGTTGGTCGAGTGTGTGACTTGACTTTGAACCATACAACGACAGAGCATATTTTGTGGCAGTGCTGCCGACATTGGTTGTATCTCTGGTTTGGCCTAACCGTGACAGTGGTGCCAAGTGTGCAATGTTTTGCTTGAGTTTCGAATATGCAGTGCGTTTCCCGACTTTGAACAGCGAGGAGGTTGTGTCACAGCCACTTATAGCATGTGATGCTGGCAAGCAACTTGACGTATCCTGACCGATGTCGTCCGTTATTCTGTTGACAGGAATGAATCTCTGACGATTCGTTGTTTTTGTACAGTGACCTGCATTCATGTACACTTTGGTGTCCCCAAACATGCCTTTCCCACAGTAATAGATGAGTAGGACCAACACGTCGGTGTCATCACATCGTACAATGACCCTTGAGTGTGCTCTGGCGAGATGGATAGCATGCAGCAGGAGCCGTGTGTCAGCCTCCTCATGTGTGCTGAACAATTCAGGTAGTTCCCTGATGCCTCTATGATCCACAACTTTAACTAGCAGGCCATCGTTAAAGCCTCCTGCCAGTGTGACAGATTGGTTTTCCTCAAGCTGCAATTGGGCGGCTACTGTCAAGTAACTGCAGAGGAAATCGGCAAGCGCTGATTTGTTTGTGGTGTTCTTCAGGAACTTCCTGTAGTTTGGAACTGTGCGTTGTCCATCGATGACATATCTGGGTGTTGACTCTCCACCAGTGCGACGTTCTCTTTCCAGCTGCTTGATAGAGAGTGGTACATCATACCTGTCAAAAACCAATGTAACTGATGTCACACCTTGGTTACTAGCAAGCAGTGACTGAATCTTCTGCATTATGGTACGTCCGAGATCGTCAAATGTGTCAAACTGGGCTTCATCAAGTGCCTGAAGTAGTGCCATCCCATCAATGACATAAGCAGTATCATGTTGGTCAGAGAGTTCGAGCACCTGGACATCCTCGCAATTAGCTTCTAACTTCTTTGCCAGATCCTCCTTGTTGGTTTTTCGCATTGTCCCATCATTGTTGAAGAGGGACGGTGGCACAGGAGCCAGTTCATGTGTCAGGACTTGTTCCAAACTGACATCGCGTTTCTTTGAGACAGCAAGCAGCCGCCGGAAAAGTACTTCTGAATCCACCATCAATTTATCTCGTTTGTTGGTTTTCATGGGTTTTGACATGTAAATACCCTCCGAGGCAGTTTGATCAACAGCCACAGACGTGAGGAAACGTCTCACCTCATCATAGGACACACAGTGTCCTAATTAATGAAGCATGTCAATGAGATGCTTGCTTCCCAATTCATGATGCACCTGCAAGGCTAAACCAAGCGTTATTGTGGAGTACACTCGACGGCTCTGTGATATTATATTGTGACAAATGGCGATCGTCCTCAGGTTGTTCTTCATAACACCTTCATCACTACAGCTGGTTACATTCGTGTGTGATTTGTCACTGGTGCACCACTGAATAAAGTCGTAGAGTGTATTAGGAACGAATTCTGCACAGTGCTGAATATCTGTTTCCTCGACAGGTGCATACATATTTCCAACATGCTCGATATCAGCCATGTGCTTCCTCAGGATACCAGCTGCAGCATGCAAAGTATGCATTTCACTATCTATGGCTGATGGTACATCAGACGGGATGTCTTCATATTCTGGTTCATCAGTCATGCTCTGCAGAATCGTGGCTTTTCTCAGGGCATCACCTAAGGTCACAGAAGAAGAGCATATGATGTCAGTGTGGCCATCAAATGTTACACAGACTATTTGGTCACCATAATATTTAGTTAATCGCTCCTTCAACTTCCAAGTTTTATACTGTTCTGCATTCGTGGTACCCAGTGAAACCAAATATCCAACGTATTCATCTTTCAGGTGAACGAGGGGTGTCACTGTCTTAGTTTTGGAGAACACAGTTTGTTCCAGATAACATTTCAGATCATCAAAAGCTTCATCATGTAATGTGCCCATTGTTTCCTCTCCTGATTTACGAATTGCAGCAGTGATGTTCCGTTCTGAAATATAGTGTGAATAGCATAACCTGTGGTACTTGGCATCAGAGGCGAACAAATCTGGAAAGGCAAGCATGCGCATGTGTATTTTATTGTCTTGTCTTTTGTCAGCTGCTGCGAGAACTTTTTCTCTGGTGGACTGTCCAGTTCCTGTAGATACCTGTGTAAGCTTGTTTCTGGAAGTGTTGGATTTTCCACAAATGAAGCAGTTAGTCCTGATGTCAGACCCAGCTGTTTCATTTCTGCTGATTCTTGTGTGTTCTGTTGCCGCAGACGCGCATGGTTGCTGGTCACTCTCACTGGGGTTGGATGTGGAGATATTTGACTTGCTGGTATACTTGGCCCGACATGATTTGTGGAATGATACTTTCAAATCAAGACTCAATATGTCTTGTTGCAAAGGCCAGATACTTTCATAAACGTCATCTTTTCTGATTTGACTTGCTTTGAAGATTGCACTCAAACCATTAAATGTTGGGTTCTTTACAACTTCTTGCTTTTTAGGGTTGAGGGGTTTAAAGCATATGATGCAGTGGTCAGTGTCAATTTTACGACGCTTCACAACAGGTGGTTCCAGATCCATAATTGCAGATCAATTGTCAGCACGAGCATCTGAAATGAAATAATTAAAGATAAGTATATATCAGTAGTTTTAGAAAAAGGCAATCAAGCTCAAAATTGATTTTCTGCAACTGGATTTAAAATCATTCTTCTTTGGTTAATGCATATACATGTATTATAAATTAATCAATGTCGGTTACTTTTAGGGTGGGTGACATATGGTTTCGGTAATAACTCTATTAATTCAACGGATTTATCTTTATGAGTTATATTTCTAAAAAGGAGAATGATAGAGGGTTATTTTGATGTAATATGTAGTAATACAACTCAAATACTTATGAAGAAATTAATTGTTTAGTTGATATTTATTGGTAAACCCGAAGCTGATTTATTGCGCAAAATTCCACTATTTTTGCCTGTAGGTCACACAAAAGCCTTTGTTACATCACAAATGGTTTTTACAGATATATATGTCATCATTCCGCACATTTTGGTACCAAATTTGTGTTTGTAGCACCAGTATTAACAAATATATGAGCCAATATGAGCCAAAATCTGTGGCGATTAAATCCATTTTTGCAGTCTGCAGTGGTACACATGTAAACGTGATTTTCAAAATGTTGTGCAATGATCTCAGGTTCACAACCATGATTTTCTAACTCCCCAAACATCCCTCTTCAAGAAAAAATAGGTTGTGACTTGTTCTACCGTGGGTAGGGGTTTCTCACATTTTAGGCCCCTTTTTTAATTTGGCCACTAGCCTACTAGGTGTGTCAGTGTGTAAACCCTCAAACACTTTGATCCCATTTCATGATAAGAAACATGGATAGTGAGAAATGTCCACAAGGATTTCTGGCCAAAGAATTATGGAAACCATTCCGTTGGTCATCTTTCTCGTACGTCACCCTCTTACCACGCACCTTTAAAATGGTCAAAAGGTAAAATTCAATGATTAGTTTGATCATGGACCATCGACCATTTGTTTACTTTTTTTTTTTCAAAAGTTGAGAAATTTTAAACTCAAAATTAACATATGCATCTTCTTCTTCTTTATTATGCAGCATAAGGCTGTGAGGAGCATCATTGGCTGAGGGCAGGGCTGTGCCACTCATGCAGCGCACCTGCAGGTTTGGGCAGGAATTTGTAATTTGTTCATGATGCCGGCGATAGCTCACCTCCTCTTTGCAAAATGACGCGGTGGGGTATCATTAACGTGCACCAACTAATGCTGTCAGACGGGACGCCAGGATAACGTCCATCGGTGGGACGGCCCACACGTTGATACCTCCGCCCTGCCTGTGAGACACCAGGATACCTGGTTCAGGATTCAAACCCTTGCTAGATGGCTCAGAAGTGAGTGTGCGTATCCCTAGGCCATCCTGATAGGCCACCGTGTGAAAACCTGGACATCAAGACATGATGCATGTGTATCGACCATGCGCAGGTAGTGGAAGGATCTATGCTCATGGAGGAGCTACACAACAAAAGGTATATGGGGTTGGACAAATACAAGGAGGAATAATACTGTTACGGCCTGGGGTTCGGGTCTACTACGAGGGGGTTAGCTTCCGTTCCCTCCCGAACTTACCAGACCTGAGGCTGCCGCACACGAATAACTTCGTACTTCGGCAGGTTGCGAACCAGCAACTACGGACGCCAATTGGTCTGTTGCGCGATTTCAGGGTCCAATCGTCTGACACCGTTTACCTGTACCATGTGACGGGTCCATTCGGGGAATGTACCCTCCGGCGGTGTACCACTTTTGTTCCTGGATGGAAATTTAGACGGCCAAGCAACCTTGGGTACCCGCACGTTGGTACTGATGCTAATTTTGTTACGGTCGATCGCTCTCTGGGTGTGAGCAATGGTGCCGGAAAAATGGAAGAAAGAACATTCACGGACACTTGGAAAGGAAACGTTTAACGATTCGATTTATTTACAAGTATTTACAGTGCAACTTTTCGATAGGAAAGAAAAGGGGACAAGAGGCAGAAACTTAGCTCAATCTATGCCTTATGACGATTACAACAAATAAAACACAACAAGGGCACCCAGCACCCATTCACGGGGAGGGGAGGGGAACACGAACATTGGGATCCTGTTAGCAAAATGGTTACGATGTTACCAGGACCTTGTTATCTTGATTCAACAACGAGCAGCACACTGGCAAAGGGGGCAGTCCAAAGCACGAGCACGAAGACACAGTCAACAGCTCGAACACTGCCAGGCAGTCCCAGCGCGAGCACGGGCAGGGAATCCCAGCACGAACACGTGCAGGGAGTCCCAGGTTGAACACGGGCAGGGAGTCCCAGCAGGAACACGGGCAGGGAGTCCCAGCAGGAACACAGGCAGGGAGTCCCAGCAGGAACACAGGCAGGGAGTCCCAGCGCGAGCACGGGCAGGCAGTCCCAGCACGAACACGGGCAGGCAGTCCCAGCTTGAACAAGGGCAGGGAGTCCCAGCAGGAACATGGGCAGGGAATCCCAGCACGAACACGGGCAGGGAGTACCAGCACGAACACGGGCAGGGAGTCCCAGCACGAGCAGGAAGAAGCAGTCAACAGCTCGAACACTGCCAGGCAGTCCCAGCGTGAGCACGGGCAGGCAATCCCAGCACGAACATGGGCAAGCAGTCCCAGCATGAACACGAGCAGGGAGTCCCAGCACGAACATGGGCAGGCAGTCCCAGCGCAAGCACGGGCAGGCAATCCCAGCATGAGCACGGGCAGGCAGTCCCAGCACGAACACGGGCAGGGGGGTCCCAGCACGAACATGGGCAGGCAGTCCCAGCACGAACACGGGCAGGCAGTCCCAGCATGAACATTGGCAGGGAGTCCCAGCACGAACACGAAGAGGCAGTCACGAACAAGGGCAGGCAAGCAGGCATGTGCAGAGAGAGTCCAAGTCATGCACACATGCAGAGTACAGAGTCCGATGACCACGTGCAAAGTGTCCGATGACCATGTGCAGAGTGTCTGATGACCACATGCAGAGTGCAGAGAGTCCTATGAACACATGCAGAGTGTCTGATGACCACGTGCTGAGTGTCTGATGACCACGTTCAGAGTGCAGAGAGTCCGATGAACACGTGCATCGAGAGGGAGCAGAGAGAGGGAGATTAATCAAGTACACGTGCTAAGGTCTGACAGAGAGTGTCGTGCACACGTGAAGTGAGAAGAAGCAGAGAGAGACTGACCAAGAGGTAGAATCATGCAGGCACGTGCAAAGTGAAACCGGCAGGCAGAGAGCAGGCACGTACAGAGGCCAGAGAGAGAGGGTCTGGCCAAGAGAGGGAATCAAGTGAGCGAGGCCTTTTTGTCAGACCCTGGTGAGGGTGGGGGGATGTTTGAGGGTGTTTTTCAGGTTGCCAATTGATGGAGTATCGCTACCCCTGCCCCCACAAGACTTCTCCAAAGTTCCTCAGGTGTTCATTAGTGGCCCATTGTGTCACCCTGCCCCCACAAGCCCTGTCGAAGGGACTTTTACCTGGTGCATAACCCAATGGTATTTGGTGCATTTGAGTAGTTCCCTGTTCACAAAATGTTGTTGCTGGCATCCACCCTTGAGGCCTTCGGCCTGTCTTCTGTCCTTCAAGACTTTGAATCTCAATACCTTTGGATGCAATCTTTGTGCATCTGCCTGGCCTCCTCTTATGAGTGGAGGGCCTGTCTTTCCCTTCCCAATGCATAATGACATATTAACCTATATAACGGGAAGGGACTAGGATAATGTTCTGCCATGAAATAACTATTCTAAGGGACCTGTGTGGTGATTGCCATTACGTCTTAGTGGTTTCCCAAAACTGCAACAATACAAAAAGGATTAACAATGGCCCAGAGAGGATCATGATGGGATAGAATCGGCATGTATAGGAGGATCATAGATGTCCATGGGTGAACGTGTGATGCAGTGATGTGAGAACAAAACGACAGACACAGGCAGACAATTCCACAATGGGGAGAATAAGGGGACAATTGAATGCAGGTGTGAAACCAGTGTGGACTTTGGGATTATGAGCAGGTGATGTTTCTTGATTATTTCACATCAATTTGTAGGGTCGAGCTGGTTATGTCTCGTTGGGCAAAGACAAAGCCAAAGATTATGCCCAGCATCCTCTCTTTACCTTTGTTGATGAAAATCATCTGCATGAGAAGCCCACGTACCATGGTGAGTACTTTGGTGTGCATGACTCGATGACCAAAGTGCCCTCCCCAGTTAATATATTCAAAAGCTTGTGATGAAACCAAATCTTCACAATTGTGTCGAATGTTTAATTTCCTCTTCTGCCTTCTGTCCATAGCCTTCATCGCCCTGCTCGATAATTACGAAACTGCAACGGGAATTTGCGAAACGGTAACTTCAGAGGAGAAGGCCGAGAATAGTCGCTTTCTGGATGCCATTCTGCACACGGAGGTCATGGAGGTGAGTCAAAGTTCAGGTAGCTTTTAGTTCATGCGGCATCTCTGTTACAGCAACTCAATGTAACACTATCGGGTTTAATCTTCATGTCTTTTTGCCCTCTACTGTTTTACTCATACGGAACATTAACCTAGTTGTTCCATCCTGAGTTGCCGCATTACTGCGTGCATTACCATTGGGCCAAAACGATTATATATGTATGTATGGATGTGTATGTATATATATATATATATATATATATATATATATATATATATATATATATATATATATATATATATATATATATATATATATTGTTACAGCCCGCGGATAAGATGTTATGTTTGCCGAGCGGATGGCCCCGCGGTCGTACAGTTACCCCGACTAACCCGATTCCCGAGCGTTGGCCGGATCGCGCCACAGATATTCAATAGGGAAAAGACTAAGGCGACACGGATGTGAAGAAGAAGCAGACAACCAAAAGGTTGGAAATACTACTAAATTTATTTCTACTATTTACATGCTCAAAATAACCAAGGAAGAAGGAAAGATAAGAAAATAATATACAGAAGATTTTAGAGACACAGTGAAAATACTAGCTTATCTAACAGGCTTAACTTATTCCCAGGGACAAGACAAAAGACAGACTACGAACACACTTACACGGGGGATGATGATAGGAATGGCAGGAGGTGGATGGCTGGAGGGGGGAGGCCGGTCCACGGATACCGCAGCCCGATCGGCGCGTTTGGCAGCCGCCGTTCCTTTTCAGTCCTGCTCAAAATGTCCATCTGGTTCCAAGCTACTGTGGCTGCAGTTTCGGTGGCTCAAGCTGCTGTGGATGCAGCTTCGGTGGCTCAAGCTGCTGTGGATGCAGCCGCCACTCTTGTCATGGAACTCTCTTTGTCATGGACCTCTCTTGTCATGGACCTCTCTACGCAACTCTTGTCCACTCTTGCGCGCGCTTTTATAACGCCTCCGGCGATTAAGCCGCCGGCCTTCAGGACACGCCCATCGGTGTGCTCACCTCGGCCATGGTTGGTCTCGCGACCCTCTGGCTCCGCCCTTGATGACGACGGGCGGGCATGCCTTTCTTCCCCGACCCGAGCACATGTTCAATGGTGGTTTTGGAGGGGATGTAATTGGCAAATTGAGGCTTGGCCATGACGAAAGGGGAAATGGAGGTTTTTGGGAATGGGAATGAAGAATGAAGGGAATCTATCTTATTTCACTTGGTGCAATGGAGTGTCATTTTAATGGAAGACAAAGCCTTAACCTAATACACAGAATAAGGAAATAAACTACCCAACAGGGATATTATAGTGTCCTTCATGTATGCTTTATGGAATTAACTACCGGAACGCCCTTTGACCTTTATACAACAGACTGGAGCAAGGAGGGCTCAGAATAAATCAATAATTCATAACAATTTACAATACAATACAACACAATAAAAAAAACACAATCCTCATATCCGCAACACTGCACCCTCCTCCTCTTAGGCACGTCCCGGGCCTATAACTTTAATTTAGTGTGACACGTAGGTGTAGTTCCCTCTACTTTTACCCTGACCCTGAGTGCGACAGTCTTAAAACATAAATAAATATGTCCCGCTGCTCCATTGCACCCTACCTAACAGACTCACGCCCACAGCTAACCGAATTGCGGAATGGTCTTCAAACTATACATTGACGGTGGGGAGCATTATTTACAATTGACGCTACTTTTATTTACAAAACTAACCCAGGACCTGTGATTGTTCTTTCTGGGGGGGAGACAGTCTGCTCTGCATCGACGCACCATGAAAGCACCCATAAACGCACCAAAGCATCCTCAAGCACCAATCGGTGCACAGTCATCATTGTTCATAAAAAATAAAATCAACAACCCCTAACCCTGCAGGTGGTCTCTTGCTCTTCGGCTCCCTCTGCCGGCTTTTACTATTTTCCAGTTGTTGTCATCTTCCTTTG